>NC_089527.1:14995379-15319249 GCF_963924715.1 Thunnus thynnus
GATTCTCAGAGAGGAATAGTGTTCAATGTTCCCTAAATCCAGCAGGAGGAGCTATTGCAGCTCATCTTGACTCAAAGAGAGCTCATGGGCCCAGGAGTTGTGTAATAGTTGTGTAGAAGACACACCTGGGTTAAAAAATAATATAAAGTCCTGTGAATACGCAGCTAGCATGTAACTGAGCTGGTACTTCCTAAATCCATTGTGCTTTTCATTTCATTTCAAAAGACTTGTCTAGTAAAACATGCAGAGGCCTGTAAAAGCAGATGCTGTGAGTGGGATTAAAGTTAGTTTATATAGTTTATAAAGTGTCACATTCTTGTTAAAAACATTACTTATGTGTATATATATATATATATATATATATATATATATATATTTTTTTTTTTTTTTTTTCCCCCAAACGTTCAATAGCCTGGAATATCCATGAGCATATATGTACAGAAGAGTTTAAAGCTGCTGAGGGACTTCCGAAGGTACATATTTGTGTATGGAAGCCAAGTGACTGACAACCCATATCCTTCACACGAACACACACAAGTGAGTGACAAAAAGATAAAGGCAATTAAATGTTCACTATGTATCAATATTTGTCAATGGCTTCTGATAAAAAGTGATTAAAAGAAAAAAGGAGAGGAAAGACAGTCTCAAAACATCAGTCTGCGCTGTGCCTCGTTCCACAAGTCAGCTTCGGGTGTTCGCCACAGATGATTGAATTAATTCACAATTATGACTGCTCCTCATCATCCATCTACCTGCTGTGACAGTGATGAGCATGGGGACAATACTACTACCCATAGTCATATTTAGTAAACAAACGATGCATGCTTAATGGGAGGAAAACAGCCACAATCAAACTATGATCTCAGCTTGTCGCCATCCTAGTCCTTACACCTGAGTCACAACAATTGATATCCACCTAATAATATTCTGTTGTTACAACATAAATACTTCATCATTGTATTCTTCTGTGGAAAAAAATAAGAATAATCGTAAGACATCACTTTTTTCACTGTGTGATTCCTGATATGGAACTGCTCTACTTTTACTCTCAACATACATGGCAGGTTTCTTTATTTCTTTTTTAGAAGCACACAAGCATCCACTGTTTTCACTTCTCTCAGGTTAAAAACACATTTCAATCACATTTAGAATAATTTTGACAAAGTACAAAATTATCATAACAAATATGCATATTAAAAGATGACTTATCATTTAGCTTTATAGGTTTTCTTAACATTTGACATGGATTTAAAGGAGGAGAGTCTTTTCCTGTTTCTACAGTTTCATATAATTACCTCTGGTCTGGCAGACACTGCAGCCCTGCAGTGCAGGCACCTAACAAGTCAAAGGGCCCCTATGCACACTTGTGAATTATAGTCCCCATGCTTGTATGAATCTGTGGATGGCTTGTGGCAGTACTTGCCTATTATGCCTGTAGTGGAGAGTAGATCAGCCCCCACCCTTCAAAACTCTTCTGGACTGAATGCTGGAGTTGATTGCTGGATATCACTATCACTTCAAAGACAGAGTGGAAAGTTTGGGACAATGAAGCACATGTCATAAAGCAGTGCTCAAAGTAGATTTAAAAAAAGTAAAATGTTTTTTACTCAGCAGTCTGCATTACAAGACTCAAACAGCTCCAAGATCAGCCAGCCTACCGGCATTAGCCTTTTCTATTTTACCTTATAACAACTCATATGCATGCAACTGCAGTTTTTAACAGCTCTGACTACAGTCAAGAGTTGCTCAGGTACAGTCAACAGCTTAATGAATGAATGAATGAATGAATGAATGAATGAATAAGTAAATAAATAAAACTATAACCAATGAAATTTTCATTATTTCAGACTCCATATCTCAAACTCCTTGCTTGCATTTTTTCTGAAATAGCCATTGACATTTTATTGACATTATAGTAGTTTTCATTGTTACTGGAAGATTCTGCAACCAGTAACAATGATTCACGTCGTTCAAGGGATTCACAGGAAATGATACATACGTGTACTCCTATAGCCACGTCAAAGCTGTATTAAGTCATTGCCAATGCAAACTGAACATTTCCTAATGTTGCTGCTTCACATTAAATACATTCAACTAACAAACCATAGGGTGTGTGTTATTGTGAATCAGCCACTAGAAATGCAGTGTGGTTGTCACTGAGTTTGGTGCATCAGCAAAAAAAAAACAAAAAAAAAACAAAAAACCATAGTCATTTTTGATGCTTGTTAGCAGAGCGGTTTAAAATATTACAAGGTAGGGATGAAACAAGAGAGAGCAGCTGTTAGATGAAGAGCTGCAGGATTTGGCTTTTGAGATTCAGCACACCTCTAGCACGTCATCAAGGTAAACAACTCCCTTTTCTGCGTCATTCTGTTGTGTGTAAAACTATTTATTTTCTTCTTCATTAAAATGACAAATCCTCTCATTCCACAGTTTGTTTGGCTGTGCTGTATGCAGATAAATGAGTTACCTACATTGACCTAGTATGTTTGTGTTTTGCTGACAAGTGACCTCTTGTCCTTCCTAATGGCAGGAGAAATTCTCCCTATTGTCTCTCAGAAGCAACAATAGAAGCAGTGTGATGTTGTTATTGTGCACCAAAACTGCTTAGGAAAGAGGTCAGGTTGGGTCTACACAACATTCACATCCTCTTTCCTTTGGTTTCTTTTTAATTGTTACCATATTCTTTTCTTAATCTTAACCAAGCAGTTCTTATGCATAAACCTAACTAAAATGTAACCATAAAGAGGGCAGGTCAGAGAAATCATTTTTGTAATTTGTCATTTGTAATGATTTTGGGAGGAACTGACAAACAATGTAATCATGCTAATATGGGCACTAGATCAGAAAACGATTATATGGATTGTTTTTGAAGGCAATTATAAACAACCTATCCTGTCATTTTGTTTGGAGGACTTGTCAACCTTAGATGTGGCAACATTGGATAATCCCTGTTCCAGAAACATGCAGCACAACCACAGTCAATGTTTTAGACCCCCTACGGCCCAAAGACCATAGACCACCAGTAGAGGCAGTTTCTATTTTCCCAAGATCACCTTGCTGCTTCACTGATTTGGTTTAATTTTTGCTGTTCCACACTGCTGTAAGACCCAGTGAAAAGGAGCAGACATTAATTCAACATTTCCAGTATATACTTAGAATGCGATTCAACAAATAATAGCTTCAGGCTTTGTTTAATAAGTGTGTCCTTTACACAGATGCATTTTAACCAAACAAAGGAAGAGTGAGGCACTTCAGAGTCAATCATTAATAACAGAAATTCTCAACTTGATGGCATAAAAAGAGCTGTATTGAAGATGCTTGTCAATCAAGTTCCATAGTCTGCCTGTTCTCCGCTACAGAGCTGTCAACACTGACAACTGACAGCAGCCAAACCCTGTCTAGTCCAGTGTGTGTATACTGTTCAGTATGTGTGTGTATGTGTGTGTCTGTGTGCGTATGTGTGCACTATACCAGAAATAAATTCCACCAGCTTAACTGCATGGTCATTAAAGTACATTGAATTGAATGTTTGCAGGCTCTTAAAGAAATAATCATAACTAGGGTGCAACAGTTTGGTCATTGAGACTAATAGGTTACCACACTGACCAACCGTGTATTGAGTTTCTTCCACTAGAAATGTACTAAATTTTCACTGTAGAGGTTATGAATTCTGATGGCAATTGACAGGCAACTAGAATTCGGGACTTTGTCATAGCTTAGGGTTTAATGAATTGGCGCGCTGATGTGGCTTATCCTGTTTTCTGATCAGACATACTTGAGTTTGTGACGGGTCAGGTACTCTGGGTAAGTCATAACCTAATCCATTGCCAGAGGCATTACATTAAAAAACACCTCTATTAATATTCTGTTTTCCATTGACACAAATGAGAGAAAAGACCATGAAATGATCACATTGAAAAGAGTAGTACATTAACGGTTTAGACCAAAACCTCCCACAAAGCACATTTTGTGCCTATAGTGCCGAACGGCTCCTCTAACATGGGAACACACCTTAATGGAGGAAGATTGTAAGCAAGGAAAAAAATGCTATCAACAGATGACTGTGAATGAAGTTCCTTAGTGGGTTCATTAAAGAATGAGTGACCATTCTGTTTAATGATGTAAGCAGCAACAGAAATGGCAAGTTAACAGTCCAGAAAAAGTAGATTTGGTGTTTGTGTTGTTCTGGAAACTCAAATAATTTACTTATATTATATGAGCAATTACATGCTCCGATAACTGTTGAGAAAGTTATATTGTATGCCCCTTTGAGGTTATCATATCCTTTCAAAAGCTATCAGATGCCACAACAAATGTGTTGTACACCCAATGCTAAAAGCTTATTTCTTACTTTCTTAAAAGCTAACATTTCAAAGTTCTCTCTGCAGTGTGGATTAGCTTTTTAAAGCAGTGTAAAACTGAAAAATGGGAGTAGTGGGGAGGAAGATGAATAACAGACTGAAGCAGTGTGTCCTCATCACTGGAACAAGAGAGATAATGAACATTTGTTGGTAAACACACACACACACACACATACATGCATACCTCGACGTCAGGTGTTAGCCAGCACAGCTTTGCTATTTATTCTCTTTCTCTAGGCTCAGCTGAAGAAGGTATTTTATGTTAATTGCCCACTTTCTGCTGCACTGGTTATCCTCTGAATGCTCTGTTAGAATTGCTTGTTTCTCTCTCAACCACCTGTCACACAGAATAAGATGAAAAGATGAAGAAGCGGATAATGGGTGCGAGTGAGAACAGGGCAGCTCTACTTTCTGCCTCTCTTTTTGTCTTTTTGAAGAGAAATCCAGGATTCACCTCAGCTGTCTCCTCCATCTTTGCATATAGGCCTGCCTGTCCACAGCTATCACATTAACAAAGCAGAAAAGATGATTAGCAAAATCTGCAATTGCCCCTGATCCAATCTCTGAGGATATTCCTTTTGCTGCACGCAAGAGCGCAAATAGGAAGGGGTTTGCGAGAGCTGTTGCAAGAAAAGCAAAAACGACCTCATCCTCTATTTGAAATGAACCCTTATTAATATTTCAAAATGTTGGATATATGTGGGGCTTTGAAGAAATGAGCAGCCTTTTTCCAGTCATTTGCTAGTGGAAAAGGGGGACTGTGATTGGGAGCTATGGCAAAAAATGGTTGGCTCAGAATGGAGCCCTCTTTCATACAGAAAGAGCTCAGCACCATTTCCCCTACACTGAGGCAGAAGAGCATAGATGTGAAGTGGCTAAAAAGATCTGGTAGTGGAAGAAAGGTAGAGGAAAGTACACCTGCTAGTGTCTCTGTCATTATCCTTTCACTTTGCACACTGCCAAGCCCATTACTTAATTTCCCTTGCCACCCTTCACTATGACAGAAGTTTAAGTGAGTTAAAAGCAAATCTGCAGAGGCATATCGCCCCAGAGAAAAGTGATGAAAAAAATCAAAACAAACAATATCAATTTTGAAATAGGTCAAAGATGCTGCTGATTGTTGGGTGTAATTGGCCAAAGGCTCAAAGGATTCTACTATTCTAATAATAGACTACATTACACAGATTGTTAGCATGTGGCACATTCACACATACACATACAGTCACAAACGGACACATTTGTGTATAGAAACCACTTCTCTGCTATCTCACAGATGCAGCACTTTAGCCTAAAAGATTTGTGAGCTTAGTTGCAGGAACATTAAAGCTCAACTCACTCCATCTTGAAAAAAAATGTCTCAGCGTTTTTGACAATTTTTTATTGTAGAAGTGCAAAACTCATTTCGGTGGTTGACACTTGGGTATAGATATCAGAGATACATGTATTTTGGAGAGGAGCTAGTGCGTGGAAGCAAAGTATGTCTGTAAATTGGATGTGCAAGCATTTTTGGTGCAGGCTGTGGTGGGTTGGGGGATATGGAAAATAAGTACACCATTTTGCTTTAATGATATAAACCAAAGTGTATGTCATCTGTAATAGCAAGTGAGGAAATCTTCTGAGGGGATGTCTCTGATAGAAGTCCAAGCAGCTGGTAAAAAAAACACTCCACATTTATCGGGCTTTATTTCCCAAAAAAGCAGCAAAAAGTGTTTTTTGTGGGGAATAAAAAAAAAGAAACTGTTCAAAGTGTGCAGGAAGTATTTAACGCACCAGCAGAACAAGTATGGGAGCTTTTGGATTAAGTCTTTTTGCTCTCTTGCTTTGTTCAACCTACGGCGGCAGTGTTCTGAATTCATATGCTTTAAAAGCCCTCTTTTGCCAAGCAGCCAACAAATGATTAGCAGGGACAATTACCCAGGAAAGGCCTGCCAACCAAATAGGGTAAACAACAAAGGCCCATTAGTTTGTGGAGTGCACCTCAGCTCCACTGGGGACCGTTGTACTGGGCTGCTGGCAGAGGTATACAGACGTAATGGGATGTTTTCATGTAACCCCACATGTGAATGCAGTACCTTGACGTGTTAACAGCCAAGGAAAGCTGACATGGTTGCTAATTAGCTGGAATCAAACAACCTCACAAAGAAACACAGCCCTGTGAACAGGACCTGCATGATGTAGAAAGAAAAGGCAGAGCATTGTTCAGAGGTTCCACCTGATGTTTGATGGAAAATGAATCAAAGAGAATCAACATGTTTTTTTCTCAATGGGTGGTTGAAAGTAAACCAAAAACTACAGACAGATTGATTAAAATGATCTATGCTGACTTTTTTGTACTCTGACTAATAATTAAGTTTGCCCATGTCCGTACAACTAGTGGTGTAGTGCTGCTGACCTTTTGTAGGCCAAATTACAAGCATTCCTGCAGCACTCAGTTTCTATGCTTGTGCTCCATTTGGCTGAAGAGCTGCTTGTTACAGTATGTAGTGGAAAGGGTAGGCGAACCTGCTTGAATAGAGTGCAGGCATCACGAACTTCAGTTAGCTGATTATCAGATAGCAGAGACTGTTTTCCCAAGAAAAAAGGCACAATAGGTGGTAATGTCAATCGCCCAAAAACAACATATATTTACGTTTGAATGACTAGATGCCATCTATTGGCCGTAGCAATTATTACCCGGAGCAGTTCAGTTCAGCAGTTCGGATGACGTCTATATAAATTGATAAATTTCTTTATTTGGAGGAGGTGGGGTGAATGGACGTTATAACCCAACAGTGGACTTGCCACAGGAGACTGTTGTTAATTTCCCCTTTCTAACTGCTAGTCTGGGCAGTTTTTTTAAAACCCATAACTACGATAATCCCCTAATCTTAAAATGTGGTTATTTTTTTAGCCATGACAATGACGGTCACTTAATTTTAAGGAAGTAGTAACTTTAACCCACACCACATTTTAACAGTGATTTGTAACGGTTTTGGAAAGCACAGACAAATGATGTTGTCCTGCAGATTACTGCCAATAGAGGCGCCAGATTAGAGAACGCTCTTATGCGTAAGTCTGGAGTGCACATGGTCGAACAACGTATTTGCTTGTTTACTTTGGAGGACTTGTTGCACAGCAGCAGGTAGAGAAAATGATGTGGCAAACTTTAATTCAAACTTTTGAAAACTTTTAATTGTCGGCAGAGACGGCACAGTACCTTTTCCTTTTGGATTCGGCCATGACAAACCATTTAAAATATGTGTTTCTCACTCTGTATTGTGTGCGATGCTGCTTGTTCACGTTTTTTTGTTTACTTGCACAACCCATCAATTCAAGTCAGCATAAGTGGCATGTGCCTTGTTGTGGGCTGAACTGAAATAGAGTGGAATGAGAGGTACTGCATTCCTTGGATGTATCTCACTATTTTCAGTATATGGTTCTGGTGGGCTGACCCTATACTCTTGTGGTGTTACCTTACAGAAAGTTACCTCACTGAACACCCACTCACTCCCATCACCACCTCAATAACCCCACCTCCCACTTGAACCTCTTCAGAGCCCCAGGAATGCTGTGTGTGTAATATCACAGCCATATTATTTTATTCATGTAGATGGAGTGTTTGGGTGGCCCTACTTGAGACTGGGACACGATCTCTGCTGCCGGTAAACACCAATTTAATGGGCCTGACTGGCTAAGAAGCGCTGCAGCAGCTTGGGGAGATGGCATGTATAAGAAATGAACAACAAGGATGTGTCACAAAAGTAGTGAGAGGGAAAAAGTGGCAGTGTAGAAAATGTCTCCGACTAGAAAAAGGCTAAGGGGGATGACAATGTGCTGGTGTGAGCTCTTGCAGCACCCCCAGGGTGTACGTACTGTATGCTGAAATGCTCTGAAATGTAAGTGCTGGCCCATTTTGCCTGTCTGGAATAGTGATACAGACAGAGAATCATGTTGGATGCTTAACAAAACTAAAAGTGACATACAGGTCCATGTTAGAGAGGGGTCCTAGGAGGTGATACACAAATATACAGTATGTGTGCACATAATACAATGAATACAAATTATATTCTGGGGCATCAGAAAGCTGGGAACATTCAAATAATCAGATTAATTAAAAAAAAAAAACCTCAAAAACTCAGCTTTTCTTGTGCAGGCAAACTTTACAATATATGTATTTAAAGAGAGAGGACAAAACAAACCCTCAAAGTTCTAAATCTTTGGATTAGATGTCAGATTTTTTTCTTTTCCCACATCCCCTGTCACACACACACACAAGCATACAGAATATGCATAAAGCACATTTACCTGTGCACACTCACATGCCAGTGGGTTGTGAGCCCCGAGAGTAGAAAAAGATTTCTAAAATATCAAGTTTGTGCTCTTATATGTTCCACAGGAGCATCCCTAGTGCCAACCCTATCATGGTTAAATAGGAATGGATTTGGGGAATGGGGACAAGACAGCAGCTTGAGCTGAGAGGCTGAAAAGTCAGCAGAGCAAAGCCGAGCAGACAATAACTCCCCACACAAATCAGCATACAAGAAATGTCCGCAAACAAAAAAGGCTTTCACACATGCAGTTTTACAGCTCAGCTACTGAAAAGAAGTCAAAAGAGCTTTCTTTGTTATGTCATATTGTGATGATTTAATGAAACTTACACAAGCAAGGGGTACCCTTGTTTGGTAAAGCTTAAAAAACAGTATGACAACACTGTCTTGTTAGCTTGTGACTCAGCGTGGCATGCAACAGTAGCAGGAGCTGGTACTGTGCTGATACTGGGATGTTGGCTTCTCTTGTCTCCACCACTTTGCCTGTTGATAATTTCACAAAACTGCTGCTGTCAAACTCTTATCCTGAACCTGACAAGTTTTCACAGTCCTAATAAAAATAACCCAGGGATGTTATGGGGGGTGGGGGTGGGGGTGTGGAAATTGAATTAAAGCAAACAAAGCCAGATAAATTGGCTTGGTGGCATTTGTTATTTAGAGAGTGTTAATCCAGAGCAATGCTGCCCAAATAAAAGCGAGGGCAGAATGAACTGTTGCCTTTAAGCTAATGAGATATTAGCCAAATCCTCTTAGCCAAACTATTTTGTGAGGGTTCAGTGAGCGATTGCCTTGCTGGCACTAATATGAATGAAGAACTGTGTTAAGTACCAGGCTGAAAGTGACTCACGTTGAGAGACACATTTAACATGCTTGAATGAGGCAGGCAAGTTTAAGATTAGTTTCTAGCTTAAAGAAAAATAAACTGAAGAATCTCTAAAGTAACCTTCTCATATTTTATTGTGCAAGTCTAGACTATAATGTTATAATGTGCAGTGTGCAAGCTTCATTACTGAAGATTTATAATAGATACAATGAAGGACATGCAAAAAAGAAGATACATATAAAGGCAGCAATAAATAACTGTTTGCATTCAGGCATTTGTGAGATTTTTAAAGAAATATTTTCTCTTTTGCTTTTAACCTTCCTTATTAAAATAATTTTGATTTTGGTAACTACCATCCGTAGCTGCTGTAGGCTTATTCCAATGATTTTGTGCTTACTACTGAGATTTCTATTTTTGCACGACAACTGCAACTATTTTCACATGTACACTAGACCAAGGCTTCCATACTGTGCCTGATACTTGCAATAGTTGTCCATACTTGCTTTTTACATATTTTTCATGTTTTCTTGGCTGCTGATTGTAAAACAGAAGGCCAGCTTTTAGACAATCAAGTCTTGAATTGAAAAATAAACCAAATAACCAAAATTATCTGTAATCTATTTCAACCAAACCAGTGGGGTATTGCACCAGAAGTCAACAGAAGCTTCACAATAGTCAGTGGGAGTGTGAAAGAGTGGGGTACCAGCCAATTCTTGATGTGAGATGCAGAACTTATAATAGACTGACATGTGCAGATTCTGTTCCTTTGCCAAATCACTTTCTTTTCCACACGAGTGGGCTTGACACTGGGGTTGCAGAAGTGATTTGATTTTTACAAAAGATCATACTAATTAAACAAGGGAAATCATCTCCTGCATGGCACAATATTATAAATAGTAGTTTGGTCTTCCTAACTGAGCACACATGACCTAAAATGCGAAGAAAAAAATATTTTTTCACCTGGAAGTACTCAGATTTTGTTGGGTCCAAGCATGAAAGTACCTACCTATTTTTTGGTAATATTATTATTATTCCCCTACGCCATTGCATTTTTGAAGGGCTTGGGATGCTTGAAAACTCACAAAAATTGGCACATATGTCAGAACTGGTGAAACTGCAAAGTTCTGGAGTGATTTGGCTCAGGCATGGGCAGTGAGCTCCACAGTGCCCCTAAAAACAGGGCCATGTTGGGATAAAGTTGCTTGGGTGTTCATCAAATTCAGTGGGATCTTTGCGCCTATCATTCTGGACATAATATATATTTTGAAAATTTTTTTTGCTGAACAGGAAGTCAGTCATTTTGGATTTCGTGTGTCAATTTTCATTTTATGAACACATGTTTGAGGCCTTTAGGATGTGCAAAAACTCACAAAACTTTGCACCTATGTTTGAACTAGTATTTTAGCTCTGTTTTGGTCTCGATCAACTCTTTAGAAAAATGGTTTACTCTTTAGCTGCTGAATGCTCCTCTACTGTGTGTTAACCATAGACTCTACATATAGATGGAAATAGTAAGGTGTAACGTCACCCACTGGTTTGCATTAGAGCTGGTTAGAGCTGGCACCAACTTTTCCTTTGGGACCCTCCAAATAAGAAGTACAGGGTGTTGCCTTTCATGTTGGAAACATGCTCCACTACCTTGGCCCGAAGTGAACACTAGCTTATTTGGAACACCAAAGGGTGCACACTTGGGCTGACCTTAGCTACTTTAGGTAAATTATGCTAACGGCGCAGGTAGAGGAGGAGGAGCGGCAGGTGAGTGAACTGTCAATCACAACTGTCAATCATTTCCCACATGGCAGACATCAAAGCCAACTCTAATTATTCAAATCTTATTAACAACCATTTCCGAAATGACCACCAGCACAATTATTAGGGCCTGAATTTAGTGAATGAAACCATAATTACTGGTTGAAAAAAAAAAAAGGACTTTTTAGACTAGAATTGCTATAGAGAAGTTGAGGCTTTTTGAATGGGGGTTAGTTGGAGCCTGGGATTTTTTGGAGCCAGAATCTAGCGGCAGTTGGTGGCATTGCACTACTCCCGCAATGGCTTCAGCGTAAAGCCGTGGTCGTTGCTGCTTGATGTTCACCAGCTAGCTGCAAACCTTTTCTTTCTGCTGTTTAGTGCCAGGTAGGTAGTGTTCAGTCGACTTGTCAGATGTTTTTTTTCTGAAAAACAGACTATGAAATCAAAACAATGAGCTAAGATCTTTAAAACTGAGCTGAACTGCAGTTCTCAGCTCACAGTGGGTTTGTCACTAAGAACTAGTATTTAAACCCCTCACAAAATCCTTGCCCTTACTACCTCCAAATAAGGTTATTCTTCACACATTTATGCCTCTATTGGTTATTGAACTATAAACAAGACACTATACTGATTGAAGTTAACTGAAGTCATGTAGTTTGTGCACAGGTTACTTGCTATCCATTCAAAGAGGAGACCAGTCTGACCGTCTGCACAAAGCACAGCTCCAGCATATCTCCACTTAACTCCACTTGGTTACCATAGGAGACAGCCAGCCTTATCAAGACAGCTGCATATCCCAGCCAACCTCAGTAAACAGAGAGATGAACCACTCTGAAATAGACAGGTCATGACCTACTGCTCCCAGGAAAGAGAATGACCAGATAATGACCCGTGGAACACAAATATTTCCCCCACACCTTTCACATAACACATTTGATCCATTGTTCATACAAACATATTATTAGTGCAGCTTTAGGTACAGTGTAGTGTAGTATTTGTGTGAATATACTAAGCTAACTTTACGCCACTAGAAACAAGTGATGACTGTAGTGGAGTGAAAGGGTTCAGTTGCTTACTTAAACTAAGAAATCATCTACTGTAAGCGAAGCTGTCATCTCTAGTGTATGGTAAAAGTTAATCACTTACTTAATCTCTAACCTTAATCAAGTTGTTTAACTTGCCTAAACTAAAAAGTGTCCACAACATATAACATGTTAATTTCACACTCTCACTATCTGTTGATTTAGCTTTTCTTACCTCAGTGATACAAGTGTACTCCATATAGAGCAATCACATGTGCTGATAACGGAATCTGTAGCTTTACATACTACCATGCCAGTACAGGGAGCAGTCTATTCTCTGAAAGGAACAGACTTCTATTTCTCTGCTTTGTATGCTAATTAATTCTAAAGGCAAAAAACAGGTTGATTTACAAGCTGACCCTTACCATCCCAAACAGTATTACAAACAGCTCTGATTTCCTTGCACCCAGGGATCAGGGAAGACAGAGAGGGCAATCATATTCATCTGTAGCCGCCCTCAGTCCGCATTTGCCAGGTCTGACAGAGAAACCGCGGGGGTTGCGTGCTCGCTGAATGAAATGTGAATAAATAACAGAGAGAGAGAGAGGGAGGGAGAGGAGGAAGGAGAGGCAATAGCATTAATTTCCCTCCTTCATTCATATTCACGCGGTGGGGCCATCGCTCTCAGATGTGTGATCTTAAACAGATTTCTTGGCGCTCACCCCCATCAGCGTATTTTCTCTGTCATGTATCAAAGCTGTCGTATATATGAATAAACCCCCAAACCCAACGTCATATCCTGCCTGAGCTACAGCGATATTCAGGACAGAATCAGGAGGGGGTGGGGGGGTGCGAGGCAGCAGGGACCCCGGTGCACATTGCGGGGATCGTGGCAGGAGACGACACCATACATCAGTGGGGACATAGGCTGTCAGAGCGTGAATGGGTTTTGTCATGAATGAATAACTACCAGAAATGTGCGGTGAGGGGAAGAGGAGAGCTTTACTTGCCTAAGCCTTTTCATCTCCTGTGATCCACACTTCAGGGTTTGAGTGAAAAAAAGGGGGGTCGGAGTGGGGGAGGCTTGTTGAAATAAACAGATTCCTCAGTGGGAGAAAATGAGGAAGGAGAGCGTCCTCTTCACACAGAAGGAAGGAGAGAACAAGGAAACAGATAAAGTCCGTAACAGAAGGTGCAGCCAAGCCAATCCGACAGTGTAAATGGAGTGTGTACTGTCTGCGCAAGCATTGTGTTGTATACTCATGTGAACTGTCCCCTCAGGCTTGTGTCGTCTGAACACTTTGTTTTAGAGTGTGGAACTAATTTCCCACCCAAAGGAAACTCTGTCACAAAGAATATGCAATGAGAAAAAGACTTACTGGAACTATCAAACCATCACTGTCTCGCTGTCACCATTGTTGTCCCCGATGGTGATTTTTACAGTGCTCTTACTGTTAAGGCCATAATGGCGACAATGTATATCCACCTTATGCATACAGGAACTGAATCTGCTGTAAGACTGTAATAAAAATTCTCTTTAGTGAGTGATAAAGGAGATAGCTGCGGAAACAAGATGGATAAATGGGCATTGAAAAAAAAAAAAGATGTAGACCCTCCTACAGGATGAAACAGTCCATACTGTGAGGAGGTGGGTGAGACTGAGAAGGTGAGGGAGCTGGGCTTAAGTAGGAGGAGGGGGAGGGGATACCAAGTCTTGCCCACCACAGTGTTTGTACTTTACTGGCACTATCCCAGAAAGCCGCCTGCTGATTTCCCGTCTGCCCTGGCACTGCCTCTCACAGCAGCTGGCATCCTTTCTCCGTGTCCCTCCCTTCCAAGAATGGCAACAATGGATTGGAGGGCTGGGCTGCTGCCAGTGTCAAAGATTAGCTCCACCTCTCACTTTCATGCTCCTGCTCTCCTGTTACCTTTTGACCTTTTTTCACCTGAGGATATGATATGCTGATGCATGCACACACTTACACACACTTATATATGCATCCATGTCTGCTGGGATATTCACAATATTACAACATATATGCTGCCTCTCTAATTCCAAACTCAGGGAGCCAGAGAAGGGAAAACCAATGTAAGCCTAGATTTACCTTTTTCATATGCTATTCATATCAAACTAAAATAGGTTGCCTGATATCAAACTATTACAAAAGCATGACTGTATTTGTCATTTTTGTATTGCATTGCCTCGGATTGGTTCATTTGTTCCATTGATTATTGTTGTATGTTGATATCTTGATACCAGCAGGAGTGTAGCAGTAAGTCAGTCTCTCTCATTGTTCCGTCAATGCCGCCTCACACACACGACATTACTCTGTATTGTCCATTGTACCCTTGACTATACAAGTTGGGCGTGATTTATGTATTTACAGGGACAGTGAACAGTGAAATACACTTATTAGGTGTCATGTTCTTCATCGTTCATGAGCAAGGTTAAAGGAGGCTTTTAAACATGTGCTGCAGAATAGTAGTGTGAGTGTGTGTGTGTGTGTGTTTGCCGGTTCCCAAAGGCCCAGTGGTTCCCCCTGACTAACTGTGTAATCGATCATAAAAAATGCTGAATAGCTCAGTCTGGAAAAGAGACAGGGAGGCAGCAGTGTACAAGGGACATTGACCGAGTTAATGGTGGTTTGTGTGATGGCTTGTGTGTAGCTGTCTTTATGGTCACTGGTATGAACTCAGTTGCACTGAAATGTTTTACAGGATCGAATCATAATTTATATTTTCTCCACAAAAAACTATGAGCAGCATGCGTATGTGTGAGCAGTATGCTGAAAGATCTTTGAGTTCTTGACTTTTAATTGTACTATGTATTTTCTTATTCGCCTACACACACTAATATTAGGAGCTTGAGGAAACACCCTTACTTTTTGGGAAACATGTTTCTTAGCTGTAGTCTGATGAGAACATTAACTTTATCTTTCCGTAGAACAGAGATCTGGTGTGTGATGTAGTTAGCAACTAACTCAAAGACTGGTGAAACAGCTTCGATCAAAACTGGAAAAACTCTTGATGTAGCTTGTTAGCTAGCAATACAAGGCTCAATCTGGTTTGGTTCAGCATTATTATGAAAGTGAAAAAAGTTGGCATTTCACCATTAAGACTAGAATATTGATTTTCTGCATGCAGTTACAGTGAATATTAACTCCAAATTGATTGGCCTGCTTGGTTTGGATAGCAATCAGTAAACCTTTTACAACAAGTCTCTCTGTCCCAGGCTGAAATAGCAAAATAAGCTTGTAAACATGGTCAAAACCTATCTCAAGGATGAAGCTCAGTCAATACACATGTGATTGTTTGATGCAAAACATGATGCAGATATAATGTTCCATTATAGCCAAACCCAAAAGTATTTTTTCCACCCACTGCAGATTTCCAAATGATTGCTTGCATTGTGTTTAGGACAAATTAGGAAAATAAGATCTCTTTTGTTCAGCAGCATAATTGTCACAAATCAACACATGCTTTACAATGTTTGAACCACACATTAGACTTCAAACAGAAAATATTGTTATACCTGGTACTATAACTGATATATAACTGGTACGATTTGTGGCTTATATCTTAAAAATGAAAATGCCATAGCCATTTAAATCCACAATTTCTACATATACTGATATTCATTAGGGAAAAAAAGAAAAAAAAGAAAAAATCCTCAGAAGAAACCATGGCTGACACAGTTCTGGGTTTTAAAAACTACAGTTTGTAACACTACAGCTCCCACTAAAAACCCTCTGATTGCTAGAGCAATCGCATCCAAAATTACATTTTGTGTTGCATTAATAAAATTTGCAGTAGATTCAAGATAATTTACTTCTTAATGAAAATGAAATGGCCTTTTGCAGTGGTGACACTGAAGTCTTCTCTGAGAAAAAAAGAGACAACTTAGAGGGAAGATCTTGAAAGTTAAGAAACATTAATAAGACAGAAATGGAATTTTCAACAAGTAACATAAAGCAAGCATGGGAAAGCTTAAATGCACTAATGGGCAAGGCTAGGAAAAAAGAAAAAATGCACTGTCAGTAACAGCCAATTCTTTCCTAATGAAATGGTTTTTACAGTAGATTTGACTGCGCAGAATGTGACAGACTATAAAGCAGGATAACCTTAACTTCACATAAAGTTGAAACTTCCTCTGTGGCCAGGACCTTACACCTACTTCAATTTGTTAATAAAAGTCGCAGAGGTATAGATCATGCACTTTCTTCAGCTTTTAACTCTACGAAGATACATGTCTTTTTACAAAGACTCATTGATCTTGGGGTTAATGGTAACTTAATTATGTGGATAAAGGATTTTCTTTCTAGTCGACAACAGTGAGTCTGTGTCAGTAGAACAATGTCTGAATTGCTCACAGCGAGCACAGGTGCTCCTCAAGGATGTATTTCCTCTGTACTCTTTTATTTGTACACCAATGAATTTGTGATTCAAGAGCAGGGTTTTTATTTGTTGAAGTGTATGAATGACATAGCCTAGGTTGGCACAAATAGACCTCTTAAGGGAAGCTTAGTATTTGATCCAAACACAAGCTTTTCCAGCTTGGTGCAAAAGCAGCAATTTGGAGATCACTGTTGATAAGACTAAAGATTATTTATTCCCAAGCAGGATTTTAAAACAGGGTATGTTGTATTTGAGGGCCGACTTGCTGAAAATGATTTGAATGTTCAAATATCTTGGTGCAGTTCTGGATCATCAATTAAGCTTCTCTGAAAATAACAGGTTCATCTAAGAGACTTCATTTAAGTGAGTCAGTCAGGCTTAGAAATTGTTTACAAAACCCTGATTGAGTTTTTTTTTATCATTCTACTTGACATTATGGTTCGGTCACCTGAACTGCAGGCTCAGAAGTAAACTGGCTAGAATACTTGGGATTGCCAGCAAAATAATTGGGAAGCCCCAGGTAAAGCTGAGTGAATATCATCCTGACAGACAGTTCTCAACCTCTATTTTCTCAGTTTGAGACTCTGAACTCTGGGAAGCACAATAGGGTGCCTTTGGCTACCAAAAATATTTTAAGAAGTCTTTTATCCCAAGTGCAATCAACATTTTAAACTCAAAAAACTCAGCTACAAATCTTGCAACAAAGTATTTTATGTTGTGTTACTTTGTTTTGTTATAGACATTAATTTAGGTATTTTATCTATTTTCTTTTCTGTTATTTTCACTTATGTATTGTAGTGTATTTCATACTTAGGGGCTTTTTGTCTTGGTGGTACATGGTTTCTATATGTACAGTATATGTCATATGTTCTTGTGCTTGTGTACTTGTGTTCTTGTGTTTGGTGAGCCAAAGGCAATTTTCAACTCTGATGGACAATAAAGTTCTATTCTATTCTATTGTTTGCAACACAGTGTTTGGACAATGATTGTCAGAAAACCAGAAAGCCAAACTGGACATTAATAGCAACATCAACATCTGCTTGAGACCAGCAAACACTGACAATGACTACATGTTATGTCATTGGTATTAGTTGCTTTATTTTCAGAAAGGCCTAAACACCATTATTATATCAAGTCAAAACAGTTTCTAGTGATGTTCAAGTGTGGTCTTTGGTTTGATGCTGAACCTTCACATCATGTACTGGATGTAAACCTATAAGGGACTGAACTTGCTAGAACATTAAAATGCACGCTAGATATTTTTAGTCTGAGAAATATGTGCACATGCAAACACTCACACACACAAATACACATAATCAAGCTGTGCATCCCTTCCTAATCCAGCCTGGATGGGGCCTGTAATACAGCAACTCATCTCTCCTGGTAGACCCCGGTTTGTCTTTTATCTCCCAGGGACTGTTTACTTCCAGTAATTAGGCCATTCATCACCCTAATGGGAACATCCCCCTCCACTAAATAACTTCTCTTTTCTCTGAGCAGGTTTACAATCCTGGCACAGCATCTTGAGAGGAAGGTGGTACTCCTCCTATAGGTGCAGTGCCAAGGGGGGACAGGATGTCCAATCTGTCAACATTTCTTATCAGATGGCCAGTACCCGCAGTACACTGAGGCAGAATGTAAGAGGAAGTGAGGACTAAAAAAAAAAAAATTAAAAAAAAAAAAAAAAAAAGGAATGCATAATTCCAAATGTGGTGCAGATGTTCTTCAGATATAGTAATGTGCTACATGGAAGTATTCTTGTGATTAATTAGAAGCTGCTAGAGTGATCTGCTACCGGCAAACTGGATGTTTAGAAACAAGCTAACTCATCTCATCATATAAATCTACACCAAAGGCGGTGTTCTGAATGACATTAGCGCTGTGTGAAAAAACAAAGCCCTCTCATTCATTTGAATGGGGGCAGTGGGGTGCCAATGCAGAGGGCTTGGCAAAGCAACACAGGGTCATCCAGCAAAAAAGTTGAACTGGGCTCAACTTTGCGGCAATACAATGTCATCAGACAGGATGCTGCATTTGTCAGTCAACATGCAAGCGCACATCCCTGGTGGATTACTTTGTAACATAAACGTTTACCTTGCAATTGTCGCAATGAAAGATAAAATAGTTTCCGCTGTGATAACTTTCTAAAGTTGTAAAATTCTGTCTGTGAGTATTACAAACCTTTGTGCTGTGTTTTGGCTTCTCTGTTCTGGCAGCCTTTAAGTGCATTAATATGTAGCTCCAACTCGACTTATTATATTTCATTGTCTCACTGGTACCTTAAACAGCATGCCCTCACCAATGCAACCAAACTGCAGTGTTTAAAAGGAGGGCAGTTTTGTGCACTCAACCAAAGTGATATGGTGGAGGTTTGTGTCTCAATATCAGGTCAAAGAGGTCTAATTTATTAATTTCTCCCTGTCCTCTGCCTCTTGATCTAACAATGAAGTGGGGACTTGCACATGGAGGCAAACAGCCCTCCACAGACCCATATCATCTGTATTATATTGAGACTTATGCTTGGTAAGCCACACACTTTTTTTTAACAATCCAGTCAAATCCTTTTAGAAATGATACCCACATACTACTGGTTCTAGTCAGAAATACATCATGTGACACTGCCATTTTACTGGACACAGTGTGTCAGAATCATCCTTGCTGCCAATTTGTCCCAGTGGTGAACTGCAGTACCACAACAAAAACAACCCCTGTGGCCAAAAATGCTGCAATTTTAAAATACATTTTTGTAAAACTGTTGACAGGACACTTCAAATGGCACAAGGTCATTATTGAGAGTTTGTAAACCAACATAAGAGATTTTTTCCATGACAAGCTATTCTTACCCGTGTAATATCATCTCAATTTAAACTATGGGATGAGCCAGCAGGTTCAGGGACAAAATCGCTTATGTTCATGTGTTGTGGACCACACAACACTGACGCAAACATTTTTTGACATATGCACTGGATGAGCAACTTTAATTGAAATGAATAGCAGCCTTCTTTGAGCACGGCATCAATTCATAATACATCCATGACCTTGAGTATTAAAAATGCTTCCAGAAACCCCTAAACTCTGTGCATATTCCTGCCTCTAAATGATTTTTTAAACAAGCAAGCACTAATTATAGTTAATATATAAACAGATGTTTCCCCACAAAGCTAAATATGTGTGATGGTGCAGGCCTTTTATCTCATTGACAGGCTTGCTGTCAGTAAGAACAACTTGGGAAAACCTCATCTTGAGTGGAGGTCAGTAAAACCACATAATTGCTAATTATTTTCCCCTTCAAGGAACTCTAACTCTCTGCTTCAGAGTGAACAATAGCTATTGTGGTGTGGACAGACACCTCAGACAAAGCCATTGGAAGAGAAAGGGGGGTATATTAATCAAACACCGGTGGGAACTGAGCTGAAGAAAGATTGGTGAGTAGATGGCTCCAACATTACTGCCTTTCCATTCATTAACCTGTCCTGCTGTATCGGCACAGGCTGAAGTCCAAAGCCTTGTCTTGTCCACTGGGGAATGAGTGGACGAGTCGGACTCCTCAACTTCCTTTGATCACCACTCACCTCTTTGAGGGTGGCATTGTGTCCCTCTTCATTAAGATAGGCCTTAATGGACTTTTTCCAAGCTTCTATGTGCTTGCAGAGAGAGATAGAGACTAGGGAGATGTAAAAGGGCACAGAAGGCTGTGGATGAATGTGTTCCCCTTCTCTTGCTACCTATACAACAGGTTAGACTGGCTAAAAAGAAATTCCCTTTCAATAAAGAAAGGGCTCTCTTTCAATATTTGGTCTCACAGAAAGAGAAATGAAAAGATAAAAATAAGGGAGGCGGGGTGTTCCTCTCTATTCAGGGGTCTCTCTACAGAGGGTTCCTATTCCTATTTGAAAACTGAGCAAGACCAGCCCACAAACATGTATCATGCATTTTTAAAAAAGACATGTATGGAGTCTGTGCTCTTTTATCTAGATGCCTGTCAGTGGAAGTATGTTCAAAAGCTTGTTTTTGTCTGATTCGTCAAGAACAATTCAGAACCCTGCAGCTTTCACTTACCCTCTTATTTCCTCTCCCTCTTTCTCTCATTATTTCTTTTTCTAGGATTGTGTCCATTTGGTTCATCCAGATGTCTCTGCTTCATGTCCTCGTCCTCCAGGAGACTAAACCATGTATTTGCTCTGTCTTTGTTCATAATAGCTCATGTATTGTGTGTTTTCTACAATTAACTGCAGTATCATCTCTCAGTATCTCATACCTCTGCTCCTTCTACGTGAATGATCTGATCCACAGTCTTCACTCTAAACACTTTTATACTCTGCTTTAAAGTATTTCACTTATTAGGGACCGAGCCCTAAGGGCGAGGACCCTATTGTTTTTCATGTGTTTGTTTGTTTGTTAGGGCCTGAGCCCCAAAGGGGCGAAGACCCTATTGTATTTTGTGTGTTTGTTTCTTTCTTCTTCTTTCTGTCAGGTGGGGAAGCAGGAGTGGACCCAAATGCAGAGGCCGCAATGCAGATATGACAAAAATCTCCTTTAATCATGGATGGTCAAGTACAGGCAAACAGAGCTGAACAGAACTAGCAGACGAGACAACACAAATGATCCAACAAAGACTCTACTCAAAACCAGACCTTAAATACAGACTAAACTAATCAGGGAATGGGGAACAGGTGACGAGACACAAGGGCAGGCTGGGAGTGATTGGCTGAGAGAAACACAGGAAGCAGGGCAGGGCTGACAAGACTGATACAGGGCAGGTGTGGGGAAGACACAGAGCAGAACAGGGCAAATGAGGGTGAAGCAGGGCAGGTGAGGAGGAGTACATGAACACACAAGGGAAACACAGTAACAAAACTAAAACCCAGAAAACACAATACTCTAAATACAACCCACACCAACCTGTCCAAGAACCATCATGAACCTAAACTAAAGTATACAACACACCAGGCTAAACAACAAAAGGCAGTCCAAACCCACCACCCAAATATAACAAGAAAACCCATATGAACCGAAAGACTAAACAGAAGTGCAAACCAGGAGACCCCAAAGAACACAAGAACATAAAAAGACCAAAAAACACCCAAAGTCCAGGCAAGGTGTGACACTTTCTTTATTATTATGCCACTTCAACCCTAAATTTGACCCCCTAAACATGTTCAAAAACTCACCAAATTTGGCACGCGCATCAGGTCTGGTGAAAAACTTGATAAAATGTAAAAGTTATCCCCCAAAGTGCCAAAATGTGCTTGAGAGCACCACATACCTATCTAATATGGCCGCTACGGCCTGTAGGAATGTCGTAGAGAGATTGAACCAAAACTCAATTATTCGTCTCATCAAGACGTACAAATCATACACTGACACCCCTGACCTAAATCCAACAGGAAGTCCGCAATATGCCCATCAAATTACGACTTTGCGCCAATTTTTGACCCCCAAAAAATGCTATCTCCTCCGAGGGTGTTGATGGTATCGGCTTCAAACTTTAATTCATGACTTATCACACTGTGCTGAACAAAATGTATTAAAAACTTTGTAATAACTCGAACGGTTTAGATATTATAAGCCCCGAAAGTTGAAGTGCCACATCGCACCTTACAATGTAAACCAATGGGGAGGCAATCTCTAGGCATGGATTTTGTGTCAAACAAATGGTTCTGATGTCTAAACTATAAGTCTGATCACTTTGAAACCTGTATCAATGGATTTGCGACAAAATTTCCACAAAAATATGATTTTTAATGTTAGATTTGGCCAAAGTAATGAGATTTATGAAGATATTTCACAAAAAGCGTACTCTAAAATCCTACTGTCCAACTGCTCCTGATGATGTCACTCTCTCAGTGCTCTGAAACATTCCGCAATACATAATCATTATAAAATCACAGGAGGAGCAAGAAAAGACTTTAAAACTCACACTCTGATATCTCAAAAACAGTAAAAGCCAGAAAACTTATGTAAATTCAAGATTTGTAGGTCAAAGTCTCGTGATTCATTTAAAGTTCAAATGAAGTTTGTATCTAAAACTATGTGGAAACAGTAAATGTTCAAAAAGGTGTGGGTTCACTCACACTCTCCATTCAAATATATGAGTATTTTTCTGTGTCCAGCTGCAGTTACTTATTGTCTCTACACACCTGACAGTACACATTTCAATCACACTTTCAAAATTAAAGCACACCACACTTGTAAGAAATATCCCTCATTTTTAAAAAGCAAAATGATCTGATCTCAACGGGCCAGAGTGCGAGGTCCCCACCCAATGCTGCTTGCAGCTTTAATTACACTTAATATTTATGTAATATTATGTGCTATGTACTTTATTTAAGACAGACAATATAAGACATATGCAACCAATGATGCTTTGTTGCAAGTAGTTGCAAGAACCACTGCTCTAAAGTATTTTGGGTTTAATTACGGTTAAACTACTCTTTTATTTAATTTATTATTTTCTTTTTCAAAAGTATGTTTTTACAAATTTGATGTCACAGAGATTGTATAGCTGCACTGGAGTGTTGTGATAACAGAAAGATGTAGAGGATGTTTGATACTGTACATCTACATATTGTGACATACACTCATCAAGCACTTAATTAGCAACACCTGTGCAATCTAATGCAATCCAATACACCACCACCACCACTACCTACTATAATAGACATAAAGCACCTTTCTGACAATGTCAACAAAACTGAAAATGTATAAGCCTTGTATAAGTAGAATTTATGGCAGAGCTGTTGTATTGGATCGTGTTAGATTGCACAGGTGTTCCTAATAAAGTGCTTGGTGAGTGTATGTTCCCTACAATGCACCTAATGTTAAGTCAAGTGTCTCTTGTGACTGACTCGATGAATACAGCTGGTCATAAAAAAACACAACTTCTTGTGTCTCAAGAACGCAGAGCCACTTCATCTGCCCATCCCCCACACCCCTTATCAGATGCAGGTTTTGTATTCAGCAAAGGGTCACTCTCATTAGTCAAACCCTTGAATGGCATGGTAATGAATTAAATTAGGTAGCTCATTAGCCAGCAACTGGGTAATAGGCGAACTTATTTGAAGTGCGTGTGCCTTCTCTGGTTTCAACACTGATGAGGATGTTATTGGAACAGGAAGGTATGCTGCAGTGGGATGTTGTTTTGCTGCTCACCTTTGAAGGTTTTACAAAAGGCAAGGGAATGAAACCAGTTTTCATCCACCAAGCCAAGACTGATGGAAGAACTGGGAGCTCTGTTAACAATGCTGAGAATAAAAGAGAAAAATAAAAAGACCTAATTTGCAAAGACGGGTTGGAGCAGCATTGCCTCAACAATTAGTTCTTGTGTCATTATTATTTCCATTGTATTATATAGGAATAGAATTGGGTAAATATTTGTATGACATTAGAATTAAACTCAATGAGGTAAATTACAGGTTAAACTACAGCCCAACACTTTTGTGTGTAACTCAGTTCAAATTGTGCAGAATGCTCTTTAAGATCCATTGACTGAACATATAAAAGGCAGGAGCTCTGAGTGAAGTTGTTCCTCTATTGCTTTTCCATTTATTCTTCATTAAAATCAAACTTAGAAAAGAAGAAAGAGGGGATTATGGATCCACACAATGCCATCTGCAGCATGAAAGAGACTGTTCTTCTGTTTTTGTTCATGTATTCCTCATGACAGGACAACCACTTCACGAATAGAAAATAGCACTTTGCACTTTTTATGGTGGCTTAAAGCTACGAATGAAAGTTTATTCTTGACCTTGAAAGTAGTAGTTTGACAAAGCAATCTCTGTGTGATGCTGCTGAAAGCTTTGAAAAAAAGCAAATAAGTGGACCGTGATTGTTTTTCAGAACAATGTTGAGGCAGTGCTGCTCTTTCCTAGTTGTAGTTGTTATTCCTTTTCAAGTATTCCTTAATATTCAGCAACGTTACTAAAAGTAAAAGTGAATAGTGCTACTATCAATATCACCATGGATTCAGAAAAGCCTGCCCGAGGAGCACAAACTTTTTTCTGTTATGTAAGATGACAGTGGATTAAGTTATATTCATTCCCTGGAGAGTAACGTGAACCCTAACATAACCACTACAGTTCATGCTTAACCCCAACCTTAACCAAAAATCATGTTTAAATCATGATTAAGTCTGAAATTTAATGACCTTACCTTGAGGGCCAGGTTTTTGAGTACAAATGAGAAGTGAGTCTGACACACACACAAGAAACACAACAAAGAAACACACAGATTCTCTTTTTTCCCCCAGATTGTTGCAGTCCCTTTCCCATTGCTTTAGTTTGTCTGTATGAAGGACACATGATTCAATATTTGAGTGGTGGTGTGTGCAAAGAGCACAGCTGAGGCCCTGTTTACTACATAATGGAGACAAAGAGACAGAGAGTGAGAAAGAGAGAGACTTGCCTTCATGAAGCTTTACCATTTCCAATGGTACCAAAAAGACAAGTTTTTCTCTGTCTTTATCTCCCCCTCTTTCCCTACACACACATACACACACACACACACACACACACACACACACACACACACACACACACACACACACACACATAAGTACACACATAAGTACACACAGTCCCATCACAAGGACAAAACGCACAGTAATCAGAGCTGTGAGTATCCATTATGTTATAAAAGGGGGAAAATGATTGATGCACATACGAATTAAAGTTCAATTGAAGGACGCAGCTCCCAGTTATGGCTGCTATTCATCAATTAGATCCTTAAACACCCCCTTCCAAAGAGAAAAAAAGGTAGCACAGAGTTTCCTCCTCTAGTTTAATATTTTCCTCTCGATGGACACAGCAAAACTCATTTGCTACTTTTAATTTTAAGGAGCAAAGACAACCCTTATGCAATAATTTTGAGTTTGCAGAACATTTGTGAACACAAAAATACATTATGGATGTGAGGCTGGCAGAATACTAATAGGAAAAGAGGAAAAAAAAAACCTCTCTCTTTGGCTTTACATGCACAGCCTCCAGAGAACGATGTTCACAAGCAAATATACTCCATGTCTAGCCCAGTCTGTCTGTAATTTTTAAATACTTTCAGTGCTGTGTTAATTTTTTAACTCTGACAAAATATATTTGTTACCAACCTTTTTTCCATGACAAAGATGAGACATTGATGAGACAAAAGAGGGTTTAAGAAACAAAAGCTGTTACTTAAACCTGCAATAATATATTTTTTGGTCATCTGCGGGCAAAAAAACAAGCTGCAAATACATACCTGACATATTATCACTTATTATATGGCCTTTTTACACACCCAACTGACATGAAACAACATTTATATTCACCTGTAGTTGAGTTTCTAACCACCTCATGAATATGAGAGTGGTGAGAGTGAACAGAACAGTAAAGATGTGGGCCAGGAAACCAAAACAATGAGTTGAAAGACTGAGTGATAATTCTGTGTGGGCTCATCACTACTAGTGACCCATTTCACGTAGTTATATGATCCATTGTTTACATAAATAATATAATAATAATATAATAAAACATAATATTTGTTTATTTATCCCGTTATATAACACATGTATGTAATCACACTCAGAGTCTCAGAGTCATATATTGTTTAAAGCTGGTAAAGGTTGGTGTCTTTGAAAACTGAGAAAGAAAGAAAGAAAGAAAGAAAGAAAGAAAGAAAGAAAGAAAGAAAGAAAGAAAGAAAATATATATGTTCAGCAGGATTGTCGGCTAGTAGAATGGCAAAAAAAACTTTTTCTGGTCATTCATACATGTGTTTCTGACACTAAAAGCAGATAACATCCTCTGAGCCTTTTTAGAAATCTCAGCACGTTTGTCCGCCACAAGTGTTGATGCGTTCTTTCAAATACCACACAATATTTCTCACACTTTTGTACTACGATTCAGCTGAAAACCAATAAAGAACCAAGCTTCCTTGACATTTTGCAGCTTTACCTGTGTCAATTCTACCGTACATTGTTTCTGAAGGAGATAATCCGTGACACGGAGCTTTGATCAGGTACTTGTTTATGGTGCTGCAATCTAAGGCCTTAATCTGCTAGGTAGATATCAGGTAGTGTCATCCCTGGGTGGTGTTGAGTGGATGGGAGAGTGTCTGGTCGTGACTTTGTGTGCATAGGAGGGGATTAACTGGGAACAAAACAGAGTAGAGGAGAAAAAAAGAGAGAAACTATATAGAGGTAGGATGATGACTATGCCTCACCTTTTTTTTTTCAGTCTTCCAATTTTTATTACAATTATCTGTACATCATGGATGTTCACGGATCGTCCTTAACAGCCAGAGCTGGGGGTGGGAGCTGCTTGAGCTTGTCAGCCTTCTTCTCGTTTGTGATGACCAGGGTGTACAGGTGTCTGCTGCAGTGCACCTTGAACTTAACATTGTCCTTGTCCTTCTTGATCTTTATGGATTTAGCATCCTTCCTCTTGGCTGTCAGCAGGAAATCTTTCATTTCTTCTATCTTGCGAGGTATGTGACTGAGCCTCACCCTGCTAGGGAGGAGAAAAAGGGGCTATGCCTCTTAATTGAGGGAATAAACAGATTAATGGGTGCTTTCAGATGACAAGCAAGACCAGGACCAGAGTCAACCACGTACTCTGGGTAGTTTCTCTGTTAAACGGCATCATTAGAGTAATACATTTACAGGGTCACTAATCTTGGCTTTAGCTATATATCCAAAACCATGCAATTAAATGTCAGTCACTGTACACATTCAGGAGTCATTCCACACTGGGATGAAATTTTGTATGGTGCTCTGACAAATCCACCAGCAGATGTGATTTTAGGAGTTAGTTGGGAAAGGTGATACACAAGATTGATTTTCTGATTTTACCATATGTACTTTCACATACATACTTTATATAAATTGCAATATAAGGAATCATTGGAGACTGTTTAATATTTATATTTTGTACCACCTGACTGATCTCCTATTAGAAAGCATTTGTCTGTTCCCCTCTAGTGCCTTTGTTCCTACCAGAGTAACAAGTTCTAACAACCTAAATGGCCAAATACATAGTTTGTACATGTTTTGTTATGTTAGTTTTGCCTTCCAAAATATCCAATGTGCAGCCTGGCTGCCAGAATAAAATGTTGGCATTGTATGTTTCTGCAAACCACAGAAACGTTGAATATCTATGTTTCAACACGTGTAATATGTAGCAACATTTCTACAAAACGTAGCATATTAACATTTAACAATATGTATCATATCAAAATGTCAACAAATGTATCATGTCAGCATTTCTACAAAACGCAGCATATTAACATTTCAACAAAACATATCATCAACATTTCCAAAATACGTATTATCTCAGCATTTGTAAAGTGACGTAGTTCACATGCGATCTATATGAGCTGACTTTCCTATTAGGAGGTGGAGGGGTCGGTGGATGGTTAGTAAGTTTCTTGGCGCAGAGAGTTGGAAATCAGCAGGGAGCACGGTTTGAGCACCCACTTCCCGTTTCAACCGAAAGAAAGCTGGTGGGTGTTTTTAGCGAGATGTCAGGACATTTGCAGCCTTTTTTCTGGAGAGAAAACTGGATATTTTTAATGTGTATAATGGGATGTTTGCAGCCGTTTTTATTTTATTTTAACCCAAATCATGATCTTTCCCTAACCCTAACCAAGTGGTCTTTGTGCCTCAACCTAACCAGACCTTAACCACAGCATTTTCACACCATAAAACATCATAATTCAATGGATAGAAATGCTAATATGCTATGTTTTGTAGAAATGTTGATATGATACCTATTGTTGAATTGTATTACACGTGTTGAAATGTAGATATTCAACGTTTCTGTGGTTTGCAGAAACGTTCAATGCCAACGTTTTGGTCTGGTGATTGGGTTGCCATGTGACTGTTCAACAATGGACTTGTGTGTGTTTTCACTCAAGTTAAAGTATGGTTACCTTTAGGTTGGGCTGCAACTAACGATTATTTTCATTATCAATTAATCTGCAGATTTTTTTCTCAATAAATCGATTAATAATTTTGTCTATAAAACATAGAAAAAAGAAAAAAAACAGCTCATGGTGACATCTTCAAATGTATTGTTTTGTTTGACCAACAGTCCAATATTGATAGATATTCACTTTACTGTCATGTATGACAAAGAAATGCTTCAATTCCTCACATTCGAGAAGCTGCAATCAGCAATTTTTTTGCATTTTCCCTTGAAAAATTGACTACAATGATTATTTCATTATCAAAATAGCTGCCTATTAATTTTCTCTCAATTGACAAATCGATTTAATCGACTAATCGTTGCAGGTCTACCTTTAGGCAAATAAAATGACTTCAGAGTTCAGGTCAGGCCTTTACACTGTGCATCATGCTTCACATATTGCTACAGAAACCTTATCCACATGGATTTGTTGTTGTATGGGACCTTGAGGTTGTTAGCATGACCCCTGTACCATCCTGGTGTCTGGAATTCCATGAGAAAAGTCAGACTCATCTATGGTTATTTCATGTATTGTACAACTTTATATACTTTGTACAGTCCATCGTATGTAGACGTATTTGTTTATTAGGAAAACCTGTGATTCTAAATTGAGTTTACCTTTCAAGGCAAGTTGACTGTTGGTAGCAGATGGGATGTGTCTTCAGCTGTCCAGTGAGGGAGGCCAACACTTTGTACTAAGGTTATGGTTAAGGTAATGTTTTCCTTTATTCATAGGAATATATCACTGTTTCCACTTTTCAAGTTCAAATTGTATTTTGTGTGTGTATGCATGTGTATGTGTGTTGATATGCGACTATTTACAATAGATACACCTGTATATTTCTGTCTTCAGATCTGAAATTTGCCCATAGGGTAAGCAGCATTAAGCAGAAAACAAAAGGTCACCTCCACGTGACGGTGCACATATTTACAGACAGTCAGTATTGGATCAGCAACACATGCACATTCACTTATGCTGCGCATCCACTGCCAATATCTTTTGGTGCAGCAGTGCATTAGTATCAGCTATTGTATTGTAGCAGTGGGTTCACATCTCTCATTATGCATCACCATGCCAAGTGGAAAAGAGATTAGAGTGCAGATTAGTGAGACTCCGTTATTTTATGTCCCGAATGGTTTTGGAATCAATGATCCAACCCGAGATCATGTTTTTCATTCCAATGTTGGCACAATCCACTACAATGATAGTTTTCACTAACAAAAAGGGATATATTCTTAACGGTATCTATTCATATACGCAATACAAGGCACCTTAACAGATGCTTTGATGCTTTCAGTCAAATGACTGAATGGCAGGGAAACTTGAGTCCCCTGAACTTAACGGGTCGGACTGAGTGGCTATGCTGTTTGTGAATAAACATGAACCCCAGACTGCAATTCAATTCTTCTCTCTCTCTCTCCATTTCTTTCTCTCATATATTTGAGGAGAGGTGAGATTGCTGTAGACACTTTATAGAGTTAATTCAGAAAGAAAAATGAAATTATAGGAAGGACATGTCTCCCCTTTAAATTACACCCAAAGTCCAAGCACATCTCACGTGCAGTTGCACTGTTTAGATTATAAGAGACAATGAGATATGGAGGGGGATTGCCTGGAAGGATAGACGAAAAGATGGCTGATCATTTTTCAAACTGATGTTTTCCGCAGGACAAGGCTGGGAGGGGGATGGAGACACAGCAAAAAGAGGAGAAAATCACAATAAGAAATGCTAATATACACTGAAATTAATTAAATGATGTCGAGTCTGATTTTATCTGACAGGGAGGTAATTTGTCTCTCTTTGGCTGCCTGAGGACGATGGCTTTGTATGTGAATGTGTGTGTGTGTTTGTATATGTGTGTTTGGGTGGGTGTATTGGTTTTGTAATTGCTTTGTGCCAATGGGGCACGTTCCCTGTGTTGTATGTGACTGTAATATGAGCATTTTTGATTTTGCACATGCTTGCTTATGGTTTTCAAAGTGGGATGTGTCGGCTGAATCACACAAGTGAAGGACATACGATATGGTATGGTCACAGCTACAGAATAATCAGAGGAGACAGATAGTTGGCTGTTACTTCCAGAGATACAATGAACATTCAGTTGTTGAATGTGCAGAGATTTTGAAGCACTATCTACTAAATTATTACTGAAATAATATGATTTATTTCACCTTGAGACAGAGATTATATAAGTAATATGAAATACAAAGCACTTAAAGCACACTAAGGAGACTGCATGTCCTCACTTGAAAAAATGGTAGCACTGGTCATTTTTCAAAAAAAGCAGAACAAAACAAACAAAAAAACAAAAAAAACTAACACCGTTTTTTTTTTTATTTTTTACAAGTGACGTCTTGTGTATTGGTTTTGTAATTGCTTTGTGCCAATGGGGCACGTTCCCTGTGTTGTATGTGACTGTAATATGAGCATTTTTGATTTTGCACATGCTTGCTTATGGTTTTCCAAGTGGGATGTGTAATTAATAATTGTCTCTCTTAAGAGCAAAACCATGCAGTGTGACATTGTAGCACTTCAAATGGTTATGGCATGTTATGGTATGTAGGCTAAGATTTTTTTTTTGTTTTTTTTTTACTGTTTTCATTAAATGGCCACCCCATTTATAACAGCAAGTGGAGACTAAATATTAGGAACATCTTCCACAATAATGCAATTCAACAGGGCAGTTCCAACAAAAACGGAACATTATAACCTTCATGAAGGTACCAAATGATGGAAAAAAGAATCCAACTTCAATCCGACTGATGATAGATGACAGGATACAAACTGTGGTCTCTAGTGTCAAAGTCAGACATTTTGCCCAACAATTCACCCCGACCTAGAGAGCACAGCTAGTGAACAGTTAGTGATCAAACACTCAATATTATTTTTCTGGTGGGGAAAGTGACTAGGAGCCTGTAACACAAAACAAAATGTTTTAATGTTTCTTCTTGAGGTTTTCAGCATTGTTAACCACAGTGAATTTAGAGACTGTAGACCATTTCTGATCTCCTGCGCTGCAGGTGCTAGTCAGTAAGGTCAACTCTTGTTGTGCCCAGTTGGATTGAAACCTTCACAATGAGTATTTATAAATTCAGCTTGCTGCAGTAAATCAGACATCTTTAAATGAGAGTTTAAATTCTCCACCTTTCTCTGAATCTATTCCAGTTAAATGAACTTCACTCTTGCTTTTGTAACCCTTCCAGAGACCCTGTGGCTTACATCTTAGTGAAAGCTTTTCAGCAGATAAAGAGGTGGTGGACCAGGAGGGTCTCCCACCAGGCTTTAATCCTCTCTCCTCCTCTACAACCATCTTCTATGCATCTACAGCCGTTAGTGGCCCTTGTACTTTGAGTATGTGAAGGGCTAAATTAGAGAAGGATGTCTTGTGGGAGGATCTCAAAGCTTTTTAAACATTGCTGGTCTAGTATAAAGTAAAAATACTGCAAAGACAAGGTCAGGAAGGGGCTCTGCCATCTGCTGTATTTTAGTAGCTGCTTGGATCTGTGAACTTTAAAGGAAAGTACAATTGCCTCTATTGTGTTGAAAAAAAATCAAATTGCATCATGTAGGAAGATGATGACAAGGATAATGGCACTCTGCATGATATCAAGACATAATGTGTTTCTTCCTTTAGCACCAAAAAACACAATTGTTTGTTAAGGAAATGTGTGGGAGCAATCATCACCTCTTCTTTTTCCGTGGTGATGAAACATGAAGAAAGCCAACATGACCAATCAGCACAGACTGTCCACTTTCAAGCTGCACTTTATAACTGTGTGCCCCCAATCAAAGCAAGCACAATGAAGGTACACTCATTTTGGGAGCTCTAGCTTCTGCAAATGACCATGCACTGATTGTCATATTGTCATTTAAAAAGATTAAGTTTCTGATGAACACACTCAAACATGGTGGCTGCATAATGACTGTAATCAGCCTTGCTTTGATCATGTCTTGTGTATTCTTCTCAAACAGCTATCTCTTGATGTTTTCTTGTCCTCATATCACTATGTGAATGTAAGATGGGTTGAAGCAAAATGAAAAATCCATTTTGGAGGCAGACAGAGAATAAAAGGGACAAAAACCCACACAAGCACACAAACATTAACAAAGTCCCCTCCCACTGACTGTATGTTCTCCCACAAATAGACAGTCTGCACTCTTTCCTTTGAGGGGTAGAGGTCTCTTGGCTCTTTATTTGTCCCTTACATTAAGTGGACAGAATAAATGGAAGGCATTCAATAAAGTAGAGATCTTGACCAGACCAAATAATGTCCCCAGTTACTTCCCCAGTCAGAATTTTGCCATATAGATGGCAGGAGAAGCCAAAGTTTAGTCTGATGGTACCGCTATTGGAAAGGTCAAGTGATCTCCAAAATCAATAGGTTTCTCCTTATTGGGTGCATGACTGTGAACAACAAATATTGTAGCTATGTGAGTTTCAGGGTAAAGTTGAAAAGTTTATGCCGATGATAATAACAATGGAAAAGTCATTGGATTACCACAATAAATAGTTTCTTTCAATTTAAGAGTCAATGACTGAGAACAGCAAATTTTGTCCCATTCTGTAGGCCCCATATTTGTTTTTAGCCACGCTAGCAGCTAAAAACAAGTGCCTTGCCAGGGGACACATAAGAACAAGTATTCAAGTGTCCCAGTGAGCCATGACAGTGACAGTGAGTCGACATGCACAGTAACCAAAGCAGCTAAATGGAATATAGCCATCATTAATGTAATTATTTACACGTGTGCTTTTCTTATTGTGATATGTCAAAATGTCTTCTGTGAAAAAGGCCAATATGCTCTGACAGGATAAAGAAGTAACTTCTACCTTATTACTGAATGAGTCAAATAGAAAAATGAGATGTGCCATTTTTACGTGTGAAAGGACACAATTATCCTTCCACTGTAAGCCAACAAAGAACTGTCGTTAAGTCATTATGTTACACATGAATAGAGCAGCATAAATGCAATGAGTTGACTTTAACAATGACGCCTCCTCGCTTAAGACTGCTGCTTAATTAAAATTCAGCATTGCCCACAATTGGTCTAATTTATCACTCTGTTCACATGTTATTAGTATATTCTATGAGCAGAAGTCATTTAAAAACCTTACTTCATTGCCATTAACTTTGCAGACATGAGGAAATGTTAGTTTCCCTTTAAGTCCTTGTCCTTGATTAATCTCTAGAGTCTAGCAACTCTTACCATTATAATATGTCCACTTGTCTCCATGTTTGCAATATATTGCATGCTTGACTGAGTTTGACAATTATGTAATAGATCTAATGAATAGTATAGGCTTGGAAACTAAACCAACACAAATAAACAGACATGACTTACCATTTAAACCATGCAGAAAATAATTGTAATTTTAGTCGTCACTGTCTCTGAGGACTAAAATTACACAATACACAACGTGTTGCAAAGTCAGACAAAACAGGACCTTCCTCTGTTAAGTAAAGAAAGAACTGAGCGCAACAATATTTCCAGGGCTCTAATGATGCACCTGAAGATGATGCAATTGCAAAAGGTGGAATGAAGTTGGTTTGGAGCTCCATGTGACACACCTAAAAATTATGATGGAGATGACAGTGAATCTACTGCTTGAGTTTTACACTAAAATGGAGCATATCCACTGCAAAAACTCAAATACATGTTGTGATTAATAACTGTGGAGAGATAATGTCAACAGATTTGTTTTTCCATCAATGAAATAAAAGAAATGGTATGACAGTGTATCAAATTTGATTGGTCAAATGTTTAGTAGCATTATTTTAATGTACCAGCCCTCATTTTCAATGAGTTATGTTACAAGTTGGGTCATGTGTTATGCTATATAAAATTAATTGGCCTGGGGTCTGTACCTGCAAGTTTAACTCAGCTCTCCATGGGTTACTTGGCATCACCAAGCCTAATATTGGTGATCCTTGATAGCAGGTGTCCTGAAATCAGTTAGCATTTAGTTCTGCTAACTCTGGCTAACTCTTTCCTATCCAGCTACAAGTGCATTCATGTGGAAGAGGAAATGTTGCATTTATAATCTACTGGGGGATAATTAACAGCGAGTGGATTATTTTTCTAATAAAAGGACAAGTATAATTTCTATTTCTAATTATCCTCACAAAGTCACCTTGTGTTTTTCTGAAATGCAGTGATGGAGTGTAAAACTGCCAGACATCCTGGAATTTAGTGCAATTAAAATAAAGCTACAATAACCATTCATTATGTGTTTAACATGGTAAACGATCCCTCTGTTTGTTAGAAGCTCTGTTGTAAATCCAAAATGGACAAATGAAAGCCTGGAACAGCAAACTCATTCTAGTGGTCTATAAAAACGTCAATTACATTTTATTACTTTAGTTTAAACTCAGTACCTTTCTCCATGTCAGGACCCTGTAGGAATGATAAATCAATCTTCAGTCAACAGTCAGGCTGTTGATAGCTTCATCAGGCACAAATTATTTTCACAAGCATCTCATTATACACAAATCTCACAACAATGACAATAAGGAACAGGTGTCCAGTCTTACCAGTCTTAAACACCATTGGCTACAATCCAGAGCAACCATGTATTTGTATATGGAGTAATCATCAACCACCAAGTGACAAAAACTGGAAACCAAAGCAATATGATAAACCCCCAAATGAATATATAGTATATAATTAAAATATAAGAAAAACAAAACACAGGCGAAGAAAGGAAAAAATGTTAGATAATAATCCAAAACAACCACGACAATAAATAAAACAAACAACATGTGACTGGATATATAGCACATGCAGTAGAAACCATTTGGGCCGTATATACGCTGATAGATTTTATAGAAATGATTCACTTGGATATCACTGAACCAATAATGTCAGAGAAGTTCCAAAAACATTAAGTTCAGGATCAGATTGATTTATTATCTGGTGGCTATAGTGGATGTACTTTGTCAAGATAAAAGATGTCTAAATCACTGATCAACAGTGTCTCCTAAAGGTTAACATACACAGAGTAAGCCACAACATTTAATAATTCAGATGCTAGATAGTCTTATGAAACACGTTTTGACCAGCTCAAGTGGCAAGACTTTACTAAAAGTTTTAGCATAAGATTAGAATTCAAACTGACAGAACAGAAGCAAATACAGGAGCAACATGATTTTAGTTTCTTTTCTTCTTTAATTTAATGCTTCTGTAATAAAGTTCTGTAATGTCTGAGCTTATCTCACAGGCAAAATACTTTGAGTACTTTGGTTAATTAGCATAATAGAATTTCTGAAAAAACGTGGCTGAATAACATTATCCTGCTAACCAAACCTAGATCATATTATTCCTGTTTTCTTCTGCCTGCTGCTTCAGCTGCAGAATGTTGACTGGTGCTTTCACTGGACTCAGATGGGCAGCATTTCAAAGTTGGCATGATCTTGAGTCAGTTAACAACACTGGCAATGCCACACAAACACTCAAACGCACACACTTCCTGAAGTTATTCAGTTATCACAGTGTATCTTTCAATATTGGAAGTGAAGGGAAGTATAAATGAGTTGTAATGACCACTTTCTCTTGTAAAATGCCAATGTGGTTTCAATAGGAGCCCCTCTGTGTGAATATTGCCTTGCCTAACAAAGCGAGTGATACACACTAAATGCTGAGCAGCTCATATTCAACAGTAATCAGATGAGCTGTATTTCACAAGCAGTATGCAAATAACCAATGAGATTGCCTTATTAATCTTAATGTGTGTGTTGTCAACCACTACTTAGTGATATTCCGGACAGTTTTAGGTCTCCCCAAGCTTGAAATGACAATATTTGAATGTAGCCAAAATTAAGTAGCTTGTGCAAATCTCTCCTAACTACTGATTAAATTCTAATGTGTCCAATAAATCATTAAGCTTAAATGCATTTGGGGTAGTTTGATTTATGTTATGAAACTACTTGAGCATTCAGTGACTTGGTATAATTGTGCGACACTGGTTGTATACTTTGCCTCTGGGGTCATTTCAGTGAGGAAGAGAATGTAATATGACCGTAATATGGAAACTGAAAACCTAGCCTTCTAGATGTCAGCTTGTCCTCATCACACATATTTCAAGACTCTCAGGTAATCATGGCAAACAAAAAATATTCTTAACCTTATCCGCAGAATTTGTGTGTGTGTGTACGTGTGCAGGTGTGTGTGTGTTTGTGTGTATGTCCTCTCTATTTGCTGTAAAAAAGCTGTTCAATCACACAGCTCTCCTTGTCTCTGGTTTTGGCACATTCCCAGTACAGATCCTTCTAGAGTAAGGGTTTAATAACAGTACACAGCACAAATTTCGAAAGCTGGCGAATTGCACTGCCTTATTCTGATGAAGCATATAAAGCAGAGACATTTATAAAGTTTAGTGTTAGTGCTAAAAAAATGCAGCAGCAGCTGATGATAAGGTGTTAACCTCTCAACCACCTGTTTATTGTCCACAATAGGGTTAACATGTTATAGATTATGTCTAGGTTAAGCATTACAATGAAAAAATCCATGACAGAATGTTAGCAGCAATGTGGAGTGCTGCACTGATTTAGCTGAGGTTTGCAGATTTTAGCATGTGATACATGTAGAGGCAGTGTTCTCGGAGTCAGCTGATTTGTCAGCTGAGCTTGAATATTGCCATCACCTTCTGCCTGTGCTATTTACGCAAGTCATGTCCACTACCTCACACCCATGGGCTTTGTTTTAATCTCCTCCTTTCTCACTTTTGCAGATATAAATTAAGCTCTGTGAGAGGAGATATACAAAACACATTTATGTGGAACATGTTCCTGATATTATGTTTTTGTGTTCACTCTTGGTGATCCACCATGTTTTGTGGTTACAATAATCTGCTCAAATCCAGCTCTCTATTGATTTGTAGGATTAATTGTCAATTTGACACTCAAGGTGTTCCTCCAAACACACAAGTCACCAATATAAAAACGCAATGTCAGAATTGTGTGCCAAAAGCTAGCAAGCTCACAAGGTACATATTGGCTAGCATAGCTATTTAGCTTGACAACTAAAAGCAAAGCACAAAGAGGAACATAAAGTCACACTAGAGAGAGAGAGAAAATAATCCGTATGAGCATTTGCAGAGACTAAGGGGTCGCGACTAAAGGAGGTTACTTTTAAGTTGTAATGCTAGCTTGGTTACTTGTGCTGTCGAAATGGGAGTGGGGTAACAGACAAAACTGGTATTGAAATTTAACATCTTGAAAAACACTTTTCATAGCAATACCTATTTTTGTGATTTGAATTGTCTTTAATGAAATGTCCAATGTACATACAATTGATGACTGGTACTCTATAGAAAATGCCAGCAATCTCACTCCAAAATGTTACTTTAATGTCACACCCTTAAGGGCTGACACTGGAGGGAGTGCTAGAGTGGATATATGGACGCATGAGAGTGAGATTGGCGTACTGTAGATGAATGCAAAGAGCAACTGTTTGATGAGACTATGATGGACAATGAATGATAACCCTCACTCCTGTACAATTTTATTTTAGTGTCTGTATGTGTTTATTTGTTAATCTAAGTAAACTGAAACCAATGCTGAACTAAGGGCACTGTTGTTGAGACGAGAGCAGAGTGAGCTGGCACCACCACACCGTCGAGTCTGTACAGTCACCCTGTATCCGGCTCCTTTTACTACATCCACGGCTGACAGACTGTATATAAAAATGGATGACATGAGCCACTAAAAGTTCACTTCAAGTACACTTCAAAAAGGACGCCTTGTCCATCAATATGTTATAGTCAGACAGGATCTCTTCCTTGTTCCTATTGTCTCCTGCAGTTTTGCCCTCCCTTGTGTGTGCCCCCTGTTGGTCTCTGTTTCTGTTTATGTGTGTGTCTCAGCCTGGGGTGTGGCAATCCAGTTCACCATCACACTTGCCGCTCATCCAGCTCACAGCACACCTGCTGCTCATCCACTCATCAGAAGCCTGCAGTGTTTAAACCCCGGTCCTGCACTCCACTCGTCGCCAGATTTTTCTGTGTCCTATGTGGTATAGACTTCGGCCAATCTTCCTAGTCAAAGTAGTTATTCTCTTATGTGGTGTGTACCCTGTTTAATCTTCTGTTTACCTGTGCCTCAGGTTCATCACCTCCAGCCCTCTCAGTCTGCCGGCTCAGCTCCAAGTCTCGTTTGTCCCCTGAGTCTGCCAAGGACTCTGTTCACAGCCTGCAGTATTCCACTACCTGCCCTGGCTCAGCTACTGTTACCATCGCCTGCCCCGCTTCACTGATCGGAATCTGCTTCATCTACAACTTTAAAATAAACTTTACAACGCCTCTGTGTCTGAGCTCTACTCTTGGGTCCAGAATAATTCACATTTAAATTTAACACTATATACAATCTGGTTGCTAGATTGCCATTGGTTAGCAGAAAAAACACCTTCCGGTAACCATTCCAACTGGACTTAATTAAATGATTATGATGATTCCATTCAACTTATGTGATGGCCTAAATTCTGTTGGGGACAGGCCCTAAACCGTTACTCGAAAACAACCAGAAAATACCCTTCACCCTCTCTGTCCCACTTTAAACATGCAGGTATGTGTATGCAAAGTACCTGAACTCATACTTCTTGGCTGGCAGTGCATCGATCTGACTGTAAAGGTCATGTGAAATACTGGCAGTGATAGCATCAGGGTGCACTTATTGTGTCTGCACTGTAAAAAAACAACAAAAAACTGATCCACTGAGAATCAGACAGGGTTGTCTACATATTGTCTAGTTCAAGGTTCAACGTTGTCTTTATGGTCCCACTAGTGTAAATTTGTTTTGCAGCCAGGGCTCACATAAAAACAGAATACAAAAAGACAACAACAATGACACATCAACGCAATAAAACACAGAGCTAGAGTGGAGAATAGAAATTCATACCAAGTACAAATGCGCAAGAGTGCAGATGTGCAAGTGTGCAAATGTGCAAGGGAAGTGAAAGGAATGCAGCCAGAGTGCTATTTGCCATTAAGCATATCAATAGCACTAGGGATGAAGGAGACATGGAATCTTTTAGTCCTCCAAATGGGTGCCCTGAAACGACATCCTGAGGGCAATAGCTTAAACTCCCTCTGGAGTGGATGATGCTTTGTGTGTGTGTGTGTGTGTGTGTGTGTAGAGCCTCCAGAGACGGCAGTCTGTGAAGAGAATCCAATATGCTGTTTCATAATAAAAGCTCTCAAGGGGGATAGCAACAGTGCTTAGTGGGCTTTGTACAGTCCATTCAATCAGAGGCTGCCAGCATGCTGGGATTTAGAGGCAGGCGCCCTTTCCACTGGCTCTCTGAGAAAAAGAGATAGCAATGCCAAAACAGTGAGAACAAGACAAAACAAGTTTTAGAGCTTTGGTTTTAAGCTCAGCCTTCATTTTAAATTATATTATTACTGTATGATTGCATCAGGTGATAGGATGTGAATGTTCGAGACTGCAACATGATGAGTAACCATCTGCTCTGGTAAAACATCCCCAGCATGTCTCGTCTACATGGAAGGTTGTACAGCTTAGTTGCTGTGGCAATTGGTTCACTAACCTGGGATAAGACAGCTAAAACAGAGAACAGTGTATACATGACACAAATGGCGTACTGTGGAAAAATTGACTTCTTGATAGAGCAAACAAAACTGCCATTCTGGCTCACAGCCAATACTTAAACCTCTGACTTTGGAAGTGTTTACATCAGCACATATTAAAATAGCTGCATGTGAAAACGTGTGGAAGTAAAATGGTTTTTCTGTGCTGCTGAGGTGTTGTGGTAAAGATTGATATACTGTCAAATAGAGCCTTCACTTTTATTTGCTGAGAAGCATCAGTCAATCGATTCACCTAAAGACATTTAAGATCATTTACATTCAACTGTGCCGATCATCCTTCATATCAGATAAAAATCTATACACTTTGTCGGGGTGGGGGGTGAAAGGGAGAGGAGAGGCAGTGACAGATTGTTTCGATCACACTCTATTACCATCTTAAGGCAAGTGATTTGACTTTACATGGGGCAAAGGCTCCGGGATGCCGATCTCGTTATTGGATTTCCTATGATAATGCCATAAAATGTCATCAGCTGGAAAAGAGATGCATCTATCATGCCTGAGCAAGTGTCAGAAGAAATGACAATTTATGATTGGTGCTCCTGTGTGATTTTTCCTGCAAGTTTACAAGTTTGTATGTATGTGTTGACAGAGAGAGAGAAGCTTTTAATGTGAAAAACTGTCTGAAGAATAGAGGTTGTGCTCATGGGAGTGGAGCTACAGTGCTGTCGGACTCCTTGCTCTTTCTAACCTAAAGGCATAATCTGTTGAATGGTGAGAGATGTCTGCAGCCAGGCTTCATCTAGGCAGAATGAAGATGTCATGCTGTGACTACAGGCTACACAACACTCCCATGTGTCTGGCTGAACTACTTAAGAATGGACTGACATTTGAAGTATGTGGGTGTAAAGGGCCCTCAAAACTGTAAGGGCTGAATTGAAAGTAGCACTGGATCCCATCTAGAGGGGAATAAAGACAGATGGCTATATTTAAGCCAATCACAGTTTGAAAGAAACCTTGACTGATTTGTGCACACTCACTTCTGCTATTCCTGCAAAAGCACAACCAAGTTGTAGTGGACAACTTGCTAAAATGATGGGCCATTTATTATAATTGGATGAGAGGTGACCCATCAGTGGTAACATTAGTATGCCTTGTGAAACCCACTAGGACTTAGATTCACTTGGGTGACCCATTGAGGTATTTATGCCCCCAAGAGCAACAATCCAGTGTAACTTCCAAGAATTTCACTGGACACCCTGGTGTCCCAGTGGGACCCCAATGGGCAATCTCACATGTAGTTAATTCAACCAGTTCATCATAACACAATGGTAAAATAAATATTATGGCCAAGAAACCGCAAGAATAAGCACAATCCATCTTTAAATATTGACTGATCTTTATTCATATTGAATTAAAAATATATTTTAATTCATGTAACAAAACAGAGAGAATACATATTTAAATGTTTTAGCTTGGGAAATGTGTCAATTAACCAGTGAAAAGAAACATTTAAAACTGGTAATATGTGACATGTAATATGGTCTATAAAACTTAGTTTTCAATCACTCTAATGAGTTGATACAAAGAAATAATCATTTATGATCATTTTCATGATAGAAGATAGTTTCTTCCAAACGTCAATGTATTTTAAACTGACAATGACTTTTGAGGAGCTTGCCAAACTGACCACTTTTCCAAATATATATGTAAATGCTGGATATTATAAAATGACGGGATTGCCACCAAATTCATCTGTGCAAATGCCCATACACTTTCCAATGGTAAGTGTACAATAGGCCTACAGTATTTTGTAGGTAATATACAAAAATTCTGATGAACATTTAAGGAATCCAAAGTTGATACCGGTTATGCTATAGCCTGTAAAATTGTGAAAACAAAATTTCAATATTCATCATTTGTCAAGTCTACAGTATAATGGAAAACAGCACAAAACCTTTAGTTGCCTGGCTCACTTCCTGCATATACAACACAAGTTGTGCTTGAGTGTGACAGTATATTCCAATTGTCAAATTGTGCATCCATAAAATGTTCCTAAAATGGTGATCTCCCTGACATGTTTAGATTGTAAATTTAACAAACCATCCAGCTTCAGTTTTTCAGCTCTGCAAAACTTGACATCAAAATTGAACTGCAATGCTTGATCACTATTGACACATTTATCGCTACACCATTCAACTTTGGTGCAGTCATGTACACGACCAATGACCAAAATACCACACAAGTGCAGCTGAGGATTTTTTCTACAGCTGATGAAGTCCTCCAGATGAAAACATCGCTTTAATGGTTCAAAGCCCTATGTGCACCATGAGCCACAATGAAAACAGTTCACCCTGATGATTTTGGTGCCAGTCCTCACATCAAATATTAGGCAAGGTGACAAATGGGCCAAACTCCCAAAAAGTCCTGTAGAGATCCAGTGAGATGGAAATATTAATTTCCTGTAGAAGTGACTTCTGGAAAAGAGTGAACATTTAAGTCCTGATGAAGCCAAAGAAGTATACCCACTAACCTACCTGTACAGGCAAATATCAGTGATTTAAATGATCAATCCAGCCCATGCAAACTGTTTTCCATTTAGTTTTTTTTAAAAACATCATTAAATAACTCTCAGGGCTGTGACATAATATTGCTACACCATTCAATCAGTATTGCCCCAAATGGATGAAGAGCTGAATATCATCTGAAAGTAAACAATGACTGAGCTCAGTGCAAATGGAAATTAAGTTATCCAAGGAAATAAAGTGTAGGTCCTCAAAACTCAGGGTGTAAAGTGACACTGGTGGATTAATAACATTGGTGAGATAAAAGACTGAGAGAAAAGGGGGATGACATATTGAATATTCATTAGTATTGCAAGAGCATCTTAAGAGTGTACAAAATCTTTAAAAAAATCTCAAGAGGTGGCTAATACTGAGAGAAGCGTTGAAGATAGTGTGGGTATAATACACCCAATAAAAAAAAAAGAATAACACTCCCACGAAGTGAGCAAGAGCAAAGGCTGAAACACAAAATCCACCAAGTTGTGCTGAAAACACAATCACGCAATCACAGGGGAAATAATGGGTTGGGGTGACAAGAGACCCTGCAAGCATTTTAAAAGTCAGAGTTCACTCTTCAAATTACATTTACAGAATATATATACTGTATATATATTTATATACATACAGAAAAGATATTCCCCAAAGAAAAAATACAAATTCAGTAGACCACTAAAAATGCAATGATGCAAGGAGAAATAAAAACAAACAAACAAAAAATCTTCAACTGGAAAAAGACGCATCATTGTCCTATTTACAGATGCACCTGGCCTTCTTTTACCTACCTATAAAAATACTATCCACTTTTTATTGATTTTTACATTTTTTAACAATGGTAAAACCGTTGAGCAACCCATTATTTTAATCTTTATGTCATTTGGTTAAAACATAATTCTTAATTTCATTTAACAGTTTTACCATCAATTCAATATATTGTAAACTGTGCTTACTCAACCACTTTCATCTATCCCTGTTATTGTGGCACTGTAGAATACACACATATAAATCTGTGATAGAGTATGTAATGGTAAATAGTGTATGATTCTCCTTTAAAATATGGGATTTGTTTAATGATGCATTGACCAAAACTATTTCTAGTTGAGAAATTAATAATAAAGTTTTCTGAGATGTAACACGTGTTTATCCGGTACAGTAAGATCATTTAAACGATTTAGGTTGATTGAATGAAATGTCCTCATAATATGAATAATCAAAGCATAGAAAAGTGAAATAGAACACACACTATAAATAAAGTCGCTCTCTCCCACTCCAGGGGCTGAACCATCCAAAGTCTTCATTTCTGGGTCATTTGAATCATAAAAGGCTGACATGGGTTGTCCCATTTCAAAGGTCCCACAAAATGTGGCTGAGAAGTGAATCCAAATCTGAAACGTGAAACAACTGGTGTATGCTTTGCAGCCCTCATTATCACACTATCAATTGTGCACCAATCAGTTTTGAACTTGATTGGTGAGGCAATCCTTGCCAACTCATAAAGCTGGGTTATATCATGTGACGCTATGTTTAACATTTGTGTTCAGGTTATCTATCACTGGTAGTTATGTCAAGTTTACTAAACCAATGAGAAAGCCAACACAGTATAAATAATGGAGGCCAGGCATGGACTCCTGTGTTTGTTAGAAGCCTGGACATCTTAATGGCAGGGAATTAAAGATAAGGGGATGTTATATTGATATTTGTCCATCATGTGTTGAAGTTATCAAACTTTTACTGTAAACTCAGGTATCATAATACCTATTCTTGTTTAACACTAGTATTCAAAAGGTATAGGCCATTTGAGGGCAACTGCTTGATGAGTTGACAAGGAGCACCTACAAACAGCAGCTTGGCCTGTGAGTTTAGGCTGTTTCATTTGGCAGATTCAACCTGACCTTCTCATCCTCTGAAGGGCCCATCTTAGTGGGCTACATTCTTGAAAAAAATCCAGCCCCTGAATTGGGACAGAGCTAGTAATTGCTTTAAAGTTGATTAGAGAACACGATTGACATGATGAAGATGATGAAGCCTTTAAACTGCATATCAAAAAACTCCATGTTGCCACAATGAGACCCTGAAGAGCAAACACAAGAGTAAAAACAAAACTTTACATACCATTTACAATACTTATGATAACATTAAAATACACTAAACCCCCAAAACAAAAGTAGATGCACAAAATAAATATAACTGTTACTATAAGGCTGATTTACTGGGTGAGCAGTCAGTATTGAGGGGGAGTTATTGTGCTCCTTTGAATACCTACTGTACCTATTAGGCTTACATTTTCACCGAACATAATATCTTCTCACATGAAACTATGATTCATGTTAACATTTGACCACAATCATTTTTTCCTCTGTTTTAATCTTTGTTTGTATTCACTCCAAACAGAACTGCTTTTCAGTTTTCACTGTTTCAGCTGCAGAACAGTGTTTGCTACATACAATCCTACAGTCATCTCTGAGGAGAAAGAAAGAATGGCAATCACCTCTGGTCTCCACTGCCAGTTACAGTGCACTTGCAGCTTCTCCCCTGCTAGCTTTTGTAACATTGATGCATTGGTCTGGTAACATTTCTGGAATGCTAATACGTTAGTTTTATTCCCGCTGCAGGATTACAACCTATTGCCTGTCGTTCAGGGTTTCTCAGCTGGCGCACTAGGTCGAGATGTTGGGTAACATGATTTCCCCCCAGAACAACAAGGGAAAGTGGATGAATTAGCATTCAAAAAGCTAAAAGCCCCTTGTGATCTTTGCCGGCTGAGAGCGCCAGCAGGTTTTCTCCTCCAGAACATTGGCTTTATTTTTCCATTGAGATCCATTACGAAACCTTTTGGTGACTCTCCACTGCTGCCATTGCACGGCCATACAGTAGTCTACAAGCACTATTATGAATACCTTATTGGTGATGGTAAAAATAAACTTATATAACTGACTTTCAACTGTAAAAACATAGAGAGGACATTTTCATTGCACACATTTACAAGACGAATGTATACATGAGTTAAAGCTCAGACTAGCAAATCTGAAATCAGCAGAATAATCAAGATCAATAAATCAATAAATCAAGAAAGTGTGAGAGGACAGATCTAGCACAGCTTAATCAGGTTAGTAACAGAGTAATGCCAATGCCAAAGTGATACTAAACATAGTGCCGACTTCAAGATTTACCATTTAAACCCTGCCCCCATCTGTCCCACCCCCCATCCCACCCTCCCACTTACAAAATTCACATTTGAGTTTCATCATTGATTCTACTGTGGTATTATGGCACTAATCTGCCCACCATTATTCTTTCATTTCAATAGGTCTGACATCCCTTTATGCTGTGGCAACTTGTGCCTCAGCTGGCGCTCAACTGGATGATAATTATTTCCCATAAAACCTGAGAGGGGGAGAAAACACTACGTCTGGGCAACATCTGTGTTTTGGACAGTAAATCATCAGTACTGTTTGTCTGAATCTTCGCTCTGCCTGGTATTTTCTGTGTAGAGGCACAAAGTTGTGTAACAGTGGTTGTGTATTGGTATGTCAGCAGTGAGACATGCACAGGCATTGGTCGGTCTCCAACTTTCATGATGTTATCATCTATTACGTAAGGTGGGCGATATGGATAATTAGTTTTCTTTCATGGTTCTGTGGGTTTATAATGCAATATTACTATACATGTAGATTGTGCTATAGTACATTTTCTGGAACTTTAATTGATAAACTGTTCTTAACCACTGACTGTAGATAAAATAACCCAATGGGAATGTCAGTTTTTCAGTTAAAGACCCACTGATTTTACACATAATGTTCAATTTACTTGTCACAAGGACTACTACTCAGTGTGTGAAAAAAAGTTATATAATTTCTTCTATTCCTCTAGAGGGAGCTTTCTAATATTTGAAAGAATAACCCTGATGACATCATGTCTGCTTGGGCTTGAGACTTTTTTTTACAAAAAGCCCTTGGAGGTGTGGGGTTTGGAAGAAGTGGGCATTTAGGTGGCAGAGAGGGTCCTATGAAAGACGCTATTGAGCTGCACTACGGGAAATGTTGGATCTAGTGTTTTTGGAAGTTTAACCATACTAGGGATTGATTCAAAAATCCTGTTAAACAAATATTTCCATCAGTACCTGCAACAGTCTAGTAAAATGAGAGATATTAAAGGGATAGCTATATATATTCAAAAATTGACAAATTTCTATCACTTGGTGTATGGTCATATCGCCCAACCTGTCCTGTTACAACTATGATATTCAGGATGATGTTGGGATACTCCTGTACTATCAACAGGTAACACAGGGCCTCAGTGCAGTGGAAAGAATCTATTGTCTCACTGTGAGTTATAGTTGCAACATGATGAAAAAATGAACTGCCGCTTAGAGCGAGAATAACAGCAAAGTCATCTGGCTGTGCCAGAGCAGTAAGTGCTATTAGATTATCAACCCCAGCCTAAATTAGGCTTCAAAGTCATTTGACAACAGATGCTAGTGGTCTCCATCAGTAACAGAGTTTACTGTAGCATCTGGCAGTAATGTATGTGTACAGAAAGCTGATTCAGTAACGTCTAACTAGTGCTAGGCGGTATGACCAAAAATTTGAATCATGGTATTTTTTTTAACATTCGGGTGGTTTCATGGTATCATGGGTTGTTTTTTTTTGTTTTTTTTTTTGCATGACTGAGCCTTTATATAGGTTTATAGTGGCTTATTCTACTGTCAAGAGTACATAGAGTTTACATGAATTGCTTCAAAAGTTTGTTTCTGAGTCTGAATGAAAGTAAACATAGGAACTAGCTGCCTGTAGCAGCATTATGGCTAACTGCATAGAGGTCTATATCCGGGCAGTTTTCTGGATAACCGAACCACCAACATTCATCCGTGCACGCCGGTTTGTTTACATGTATATGGCTGACTTTCAATGCGGTTAGACTGTAATAAAACTAAAAAAAATTAAGCACAATGACGGATTATCCTGTGGACTTTTTTTGAGGATGATTGTGAGTCATTTCACTTTGAATGGTCAACCATATTTATTTGAGTACACAGAGGAGATAAAACAGAATAAAGAAGAAAAACTAAGAATGGATGCAGAACAGTTTATCAACATTGTCATCCTGGAGATTGTTTCACCTCCACAGAATCAACTGGAGGAAAAAAGTGAGGCTGGCTGGATCAAACATTCAGCGCCACATGGTAAGAAAAATGCGATTACAACACATAATTGTGTGAAGAATTACAGTATGCAAGTCTCATCATCCTTCAACAGAAGTCCATGAAAACTGTTTAGTGTGGATTTTGTCATTTTATCCTTGCAATTTGGAAGCTGGCAGACATTTTATTTCATCTACCAAGTTACTACTTCTCTAGCATGAACAGATGCTTATTATCCACAGCCTCAGACGTAAACAAACGGACGTGCAAACTGCCCCGAGTGTAGTTCCTTGTACAGTTAGCCATAATGCTGCTACAGGCGGCTAGTTTCGGTGGTTACATTTGTTCAGACTAACAAACAAACATTTGAAATGATTCATGTAAAAATCATGTTTATTTTAAAGCAGTAGGAGGCTGAAGGAGCTTGCCCTTTATGTGAGGCCTCTTTTGCCAAATCTCAGTCTGAATCTCTGGAATCTCAATAATGGAGCTACCTGGCAAGCTAGCGAGCTGTACCCAGCATGCTGTTTGGTGGTGTAATTTTGTAAATGTACAATTGGCGTTACAAGTTGTTTATGTGTCACAAATTGTTGTGTACCATGGTGTTTTGCCCTGTTAAAGAGAGTTAGTTGTGGGTTATTAATTGTGTTATGAAGTTTTAACTGTTAGTGGTAAGGTTACGCAGTTAACAGGGGTCCCCTCTCAACACACTCTACACGGCTTGCCCCACCTGTAGCGCTCTTGCGGCCTATTGAAGAGTTACAGCAATTATTTCAGCTGTGTACCAGAATAGCGGTATATGAAAAATTCATATTGTATGGGAAATTAAAACTGGTATACCGGATGAATCGGTATACTGTCCAGCACTATGTCTCACCATTATTGTCAAACACCAATACAAAAGAAAGTGTCCCATTTTCTTGTAGTTTTCCATTGTAAAAATATGGAGGAGGCCTCTTAAGACAGTTTTGACAGTCTCTCTTCCTGAACCACCCCTAACCCTAAGAGACAGAGCAAGGCCTTGCAGTCAGGACTACAAGGTTAAAGTTAATTTTCTGTTTTTATGACATACAATAGTATGAACACAGAGAGGTGAAAAAAATGAAAAAAATCTTTTGATGTACTTTTCCAGAAACAGCCCAGTTCACAGAGCCTTTTTCTGGGATTGTGTCTGTCTGGTAATGACATTTAATTGGCTTATTTACAGATCTGCAGAGTTTGCCTCTTTGCCATCTCCACAGTTCAGTTTCGTGGCTGGATGTCTGTGCTGTTTATCCTGCCCTTCATTAGTCAAATCCAGTGTAAGACAAGGTGACAAAGTAAACGGATCTCTAATGTCTAAACAGAAGGAAAAAAAAGATTATTATATGCTCTGTTCCAGATTGTGATTTTCTCCCTCATGTTCTGTTTATATGTGCTCAACAGTCATGCTTGTTGCCCTGTTTAAATAGTTGTCCATTCCCCAGCACCAGTTCCACTGTAACATTATTCCTTGTCCTGTAGTTATGTCAGTCACCATGGTGCTTACAGCAATCTTATGATGAATATACTGAACTGGATGGTTTGCTGTCTCTTCGGACTGCATTGGTGTGAAAAGGGGAACAAGAGGGATACCATTGTGGGAAGTGAAGAGTCATCTTCTGAGCAATCAACCTTTTAAATCCCACCCTATCCATGCCAATAATCCGTCAGATGCTTTCCACCAGGTACTGGGTGATATCACAGCTTTCCATAAAGCTGTGGTGACATTTACTTTGGTGTTGACCCTTTCTCTGCGTTACACCACTGAGATTGTCATTGGCACTGACACTGCCATTATGGACACACTCTGTCTTCCAGCTCAAGGTCAATCAAGCTTCTCCTCCAGAATATATTTCAAGTGGCAGCAGGCTTATCTGACAATGTGTGTGTATTTAGTCATGAATTAATGTATGGTTATTATTGGTGTGTCAAGGCTGGCGGCATGTTCACATGTTTAGGTATGATATGAGCTGTATGTGATAAATATTTGAATTCCATTACTGGTGTAGCAACATGTAAAAGAAGCGTGTGGACAGACATGCAAGCCACATCTGGGCTTTTCAGCATGACTGCAGGTTTGCTGGTAAGTCACGACACAACTCCATGTGCATGTGTCATTCACAGACTGCACCCAATGTGTGCATACTGCAATGTGTACATCTAGTTGGGTGAAAAGTATGCTAAAAGCACACGGGAAAGAGTAATTTATGGGTATATAAAGAAAAGCAATCATAATGTATGTAAGGTCATGGCAATAATTCTCTCTTTGGGCTAACCTCAGTTTATTTCTCCCTTTTTTCCTATTAAAGATCTGTGTTTTTGTGTGTTTCTGGCACTAATGATGGCAGGACAATTTGCTTTAGGACAGAACCAACCTTTAGGGGTCATGTTCAAGGATGGAGCTAAAAAAGATGGTTTGAGTGTAAAGTGAGGCTGTCAGTGACTGTTATTGTAGTACTGTCAAGAAAAAGGCAGAACCTTAGAGTGAGAAGAAAAGACTTGCAATCAGACATGACAGAGATAAGTGTTCGAGGAGGGTGCAAGGAGAACCCAGTTTGAGAAATACTGCATGGAAACGAGAGGACTGTTTGAGGTCCATTCATCTCCACCCCTATCCCTCTATTCATCCCTTTGCTGTGCTACAGGGGGGTCACTACACCACAGTGTTCCTCTGTCTGTATGGAGGGGGTGGCAACACATTTCCGGCTTTCATAGCAGCCTCGGACAAGTATTCCTGGTTTTCAGCCACAGCAGGGCGAATGCGTCCATTCTGCCGGTAGAAGAAGCGTGTGCTGCAGTCCTGCAGGTACTCAGGGTTGTGCAGTGAGGTTTTCGGGGGGAGACTGTGCTGCCAGTATTCAGGATTGTCAAAAGTGGCCTTTTTGCCTTTCTTATCAAACACGATGGTGCTGCTGGTAATCCCTGAGTGCAGGGCATGTCCTGAATGCCCCGAATGCAGGGTGTGTGATGGATATGATGGGTGGGGAAGGTGGCCAGGGGGAATCACATATCCAGAGGAGGAGACGGTGTGGCTTGATGTTGACGGGTTGACTGTCTGCGATAATGATTGGGCAGCAGAGGACCCAGGGCCAGAGATGGAGACAGCACCAGCCAATCCGTTCTTGTCCCCAGGGTTAAGAAAGGTATTCAGGTACAGTGGCTCATTGACATACTCATCATTCCCGTGGATGGACTGGCTCTTGGGGGCAGCAGCAGCACCAGCCATGTGCAGGGTGTGGCAACCTGCTCCATCAATCACTGCATGGGCTTCACCATTCCTACGACGTGTGACGAAGGGGTTTTCCTCTACAGGGTTGAGATAGTCTGCAAACAGAAAGAAGAGTTTAAGATTAGTTAAGACCTTTTTATCTCAGTCGATCTTTGCTGTAGGTCAATAGAGATGCTTGTGAAATTATTTCAAAGGCTTCAGAATGAGTGCGTGTAGAAGACTATGTTATTACAGCCAATAAAATGTCATAAAGGCCAAAATAATGCTTATAATATGAAGCCTGCAGTTCAGCATGATTTGGGTTTGCATATCATATATCAAAGTGTAAAATATAAATAAATGTGAATGTGTAAACTATTCTATTTAATTCAGTTATATATCCATCCAGCAAAATGTCCACTGACTTTATGGACACATACAATAGTGCTCAAAACTGTCAAAGTACAACCTGAGTTGTTCTTATCTCTCATGGAAGTCATGTATACATCCTGGTCCTTCTCTCCTTTTGCTCCTCTTTCTGCCAGAAGACCGGTTGGGTCGGCACTGTAACGCTGCCCACTACTGTCCTCCCCTCCACCTTGGAAAGCAGAAAGAAAGAAAGGAAGTGTTGAGGAAATTATTCAAAAACTCTCTTCTTCATGATGCAAACATTTATTTTGAGGAACAAGAAAAAAGTAGAAAAGGTTGCTCCAAACGTTGCTGATTCTAGGACATGTGCACACGGAGAAAGCAGAGAAGATTTCTCTCTGGCCTTGTTTCCTACAGTACTTTATACCTTCTTACAAGTCATCTCAGCCGCTGTCGAAATGCAAATTAAGAGGTTAAACAAAATGTAGCAGTACAAAGGAGTAAAACACTAGAGTACAAAACAAAGGAAATCCTCCACAGAAGCAACAATTCAATCATACTAAAAAAAACTGACAATTTGTCAACTGTCTTCTAATAACTTCAGTGTGGAGTCTGGGTGCTAATACTAAATCTTGGATTGAGATTTGTGGAATATGGTATATCTGTCATCCTTTTAATGTAGGTCATTGTTCATCAATAAACAAGCACCATCATGTAACTATGTTTTCCTATAACTAAACTCATGGCTATGGCTACCATGGAGGACACTAATATCAAGCACTTTGATTATTAGTATTTTCATTGGGATATGGGGGTTTTAGTGACCAGAAATGCATTTCCTTTTTAGTTTTCATCTGTTGACAATAGATAGATCACTGTCAGTGCATGAATAGGATCCACATCAGTATGACACACTCTCACACTCCCCAGTGAATGCACAGTAGGTAGATGCACATGTATTGATACAGCTTATTTTAGACTTGATTTCACCTTTTCCTAACCAAACAATTCTGGAAAGGAGGCAAAAATGTGCTGCTCAGTGGTATGAATATAGACAGATTGACTGATTCATGTTACCATCACGAAGGCTGTGCATCACATTCAGAATATATTTTAAAGTTATCAGTTTCCCAACTTGCAAGCATGTGTATTCACTTATTCAGACCCTGTGATTTAAAGACAAAAATGTAAGTAATTTTGTCTTTGCCACTGTGTTGTCTACTTAGAGCAACCTTGTTTCTTAGAAATTGCGTCCATATCAAGTGGGTAGCTCCCGTTTTAAAAAGTGAAGCCAATGCAGAAGTGCCTTAAACCTGCATTCTTTCTACTGGCCAGCAGGGGGTGACTCCACTGGTTGCAAAAAGAAGTCAGACTGTAAGGAAGTCAATGAGACCCTACTTCTCACTTAATTTATTAACTCAGTAAACATTTTCCTAATGAGTTAATGGTCTCAATCGCTAGTTTCAAGTCTTCTTCAATACAGTATGATGTTCATTTTGTAAATTATGGTCCCGTTTAGAGAAAAATAGACGATAAAGCAGGGTAAGCTTTAGGGCGTGCTTACCTTGTGATTGACAAGGTGCTGCCACAGCAACAACATTGATTTTGTAATGTAACAATGGCATAACCCCAGATTCACAGACTATAGGCATAGCTGCCGCTATTTCACAGTGTGTTTTCCATTTATGAAAGTTAATTGTAACATTTTGGTCACCTAAAAAAGTCTACTACTAAAAGACCCTCTAAGGATGCAAACCCCAGTCTGTGCTGTCATAGTCCTGTATCTTGTACATTCCCCATCCACCCTGACCTCCTCCCTACGACTGCAGAATGATACATGAATGAAGTGCTTAATTCATTGAAAAAAGTTACCTGTGAACATAATCCAGGCAGCGAGTATGTTTGTCAACACAATGTAATTGGGAACACAGTTTAGTTGTATATGAACATGATTTCTAGGAGACAGGGTTACACACACACACACAAACACACATTATTAACGCACATTATTCAGAGCACAAACTGAACCTCATTACCTTCAGATGTATTATTCACATATATTTCTGTGAAACAACCCTTTTGAGTGTTCACATCTGCAGAACCACACAGTATTACCTTCCGCTGTAACCTCTGTGTCCACTGTTATATTTTCAAGAAACACTTACAACCCTATTTTAACACATCAAGACATACTGCATTGCCATGTAAAATTTGATAATGGTTAATTAAAGTATATACTTTGCTGATGTAAAAATAAATATAATGGAGAAATACAAAAATAATTCAATGGCTTAATCAGAGCATTGCTTTACTTAAAGCAACAACATTATTTACATTATTGTGCAGATAACCCTCTACCTTGTCCAGTAGTGAGAACTGAGCCAACCCCAAGGGCGCTTGACCTTGGGGAGGCCTGCTTCCTCAGGGTACCATTACAGCGTGGGTCCTCCTGGTTGCCACGGACAAATCCACCACCAATCTGCCCCACTGAGGCCAGGTCCTGGGGCACTAGGCAGCCTCCAGTCACGGGAGGAACAGAGACCACTCTGGGCAGGGTGGCAAGCATATCCTCCATGCTGAAACTGGGGTCCTGGTAGCCAAATTGGTTCTGAGTAGAAGGAGAGTAGACAGAGGATTTGGAAAGAACAGAAAAGCAGGAATTTTAGACCGAATTACAAGAATATCAGTTTACTGGGCTAGTAATGGCAAAGTTTTTTTCTGCTCTTCTGTGGATGGTGAACGATTAAAGGTCAAGAGTGAGTGAGTGAAGAAATTATTTGGTGTGTTGTCCAATATTTGGTCTATACCCTAGTTCTGAAAGCTGCGATTTGATTTACTAGTGCAATCATACAAACAAACAAACAAATAAAACAAAAATAAATAAATAAATAAATAATACAAGTATATCGTTAATTTTGAAATTTTATACAATGTCCAAAAAATGGCAATTCAAGTTCTGAATGTGACAGGCAGGGGAGACTACTAGCAGTGTCAAACAATAACATAACAGCATGACTGCCAAGGACAATTTCATTAAAAGGATTTTAATTAAAAGGCTCCACGCAGCAAAGCCTTAAACTAGCCATATCAGCCCTACCCTGCTGTGTGCATTTTGTGTCTACGCTCATAACAAAAAAGGAGTTTTTTAGAACCTCGCCGGGTGCTCTTTTCTGATTCATCTTTTTTTTCCTTTTATCCAGCAAGAGGGCTGTTTTCATTTTTACACCGTCTCACAGTGTCCTGTGTAAAAAGTTTGTAACCATACCAATAAGATAGAACATTTGTTATTTTCCTGTTGCACTCATTTTAAGGTAAAGTCAGTAAATGGCTGGTAGTCAAAGGTATGAGTTAAAATCCCCATTTAGATCACCAGTTTTGATCAGGTTCCCTAATTATCCATGACTTTTGGCCACCTGTTTACCACAAAAAATGGTTCTTCAGTCCTGTAAGAGTCAGAACTATATATATATATATAGTCTTTTATTAGGATTTTATAAGGTCAGTCAGTGTTATCTAACTATGATTTACTGTAATGCTGGTCTGTGTATTCACATATTTGATAAATGTTTTATTAATACTACACTGGTTGTCTTTGGCAAAGACAAAATAATAATCTGAGAGAAATATGGACGGTTCTTAATTCATGGACTTTTTTTGATAGGGACATTCAACTTCAAATTTACTAAGATCTCAGTACAGCGAGTGGCAGCTTTCAACCAACATTTCTGGTCAAACACTGCCTGGATACTTTTATACTTATGAAGGGACTTTTTAAGAGGCTTGCTCATTGTAACTGCATCATTTTCTTTCACTGTCAGTCTAACTGTTGGATTTTTCCTCACTCTCCCATGCAGTGATCTGCATTAAGGCTTGCAGGTATTAGATGAAGCTCCAAAGCTCATGCTGTGTTCTCATTCCCCTACTACTATATCTACTAAATCACCCTCTCTCAGTCTTCATTTACACCTCTTCATCCTCCTTCTTCCTCTCTTATCTCAGTATTCTGACAGAAAATACTGTCACTAACCTGAACACATAATACAGTTTCTTGCAATAATGTTTATAAAAGTGAAACGCCAAAGTCACAGTCATATTATTTTCTCTAAATCATGGCCATCTTGGCCAAGCCCATCAAATGAAAATCACACCATCGCTATTAAACTTGCAAATACCATGCACTCAGGAATGTTGTCATGGTCACTAGAAACACAATACAAAACTTACATTGTTCAGCGTCGTTAGTTAGACAGGATACATATCAATAATGGCAGTTTCAAGTGTAATGATGACAATGTGTTTGTGAATCTTGGGAAAGCTTTCAGTTATGCTATACAGCTATGCAAGTGAAAATAATATTTATGTGTAAATATTTAATTTTGTTGGATACAGTAATTGTGTCCATTACAATCATCTACATGATTTATGTGGATTTATATGTATGAGCTTAATCAAGTGAAATCAGTGTCCACCCCATTAAGAAAGCCTCAAAATAGAGGAGGATAACTTTACAAATATTATGCAAATAAATAATATTTCATCCTCTGAAATGCACCAAATAGAGCTGGAAAAGAGTCATGCATCTCTTTGGCATTCAGAAGGCATTTTTATCCTGACACAAACACAGGAGGATATTGGAATACAAAATGGCTGAGTTGCCTGGCTGTGTGACTGGTTTTGCGATAGATTTAAGTCCAAAGATAGACGGTGCTCAGTTGAAGAACTGAAGGAATCTGGCTGAAGAAGGCAATTACCGGAGTTTCACGATGGAGAAAGACAGAGAAAGAGAGCAAGAGGAAGATGAGAGTGAAACTGAGAAAGCTGTGTGAGCTCTGTTTTAAGATTTCAATCTTTTGTGTTTGAACAGGAGAATCCTGCAAGACACCCATAGAAAACTCATTCTCACATCACTTTACAGATCATCTAAATGATCTGATCTGATTAATTTGATTTCATATTGTATCCTTCTCAGTCATGGTTCAATGCCAGTCACCCTGCTACTAAACTCCAAAAAAATGGTAATTAGAAATGGTAATCAAGAGTCTATGTGAAATTTAAGGATAAATTATAAGAAATTATAATTTACTCTACAAAGAAAAAATAACCAATTACTAAGTTAAATATTAAAGTTTCAAGCCCTCCACTCAAAAATGCATTTTGTTCATTGCTACTTCACTTGGATGTTTGACCTTCATTGTGCAGAATGATGTATATCAATGTTTTCCTTCAGATTTCTGTTCAGGAGCTGCATATAAATGTCACTACTTTTGTGTGGAGGCTGCTGGATGTCAACAAGGGTACGGTGAACTGAGAACTTTTACTGATCTGAAATAATGGTGGTTGAATGGCTGGTATACATACAACCCATACAACTCATTGGGCCTTGTTTTCGTGAACCCAGAGCGCGGTGCAGATCACAGTCAAGTGCAACCTGTGCAGTTTGCCCAGAGCACTTTTGGTATGTTTGTGGCCAGGATTGCTGGGCACACCTCTTATACATTTGGATATGGGGCGGGATCAGAGAGAATACATTATCATGCATTATAGGTGGGCATGTTGGAGGCTGTGGCAATCATGGCCAATCACATTCCCTACTTTCATCATGGATGGACTTTCCCCATCATGACTGACAGTTTGGGAATCCTCAGAGGAAACTTGTTTCTGTCCAGGACGTAAAACATTTCAAATAAGAATACATGCAGCCAAGAGCAGTTGATGACTCTTTTTAAGTTGAATTTACTTCTCTGGACACGTTGATGATTCAGTAATCACCATGTTTTCCGTGCATGATAGCTTGTGATTTTACTTGGCATTACAATGATCCATACAATAACCATCTGTACCTCCGTAGTGCCATATAGAAAATGAAAGTAGAATTTAAAATGTGGGCTCGTATTTTGCATGCTGTGTTTTTTTTTTTTTATTTCTGAAATTATTTTTAAAGTTTAAATCTGTTTGATTTGACTGTTTTACATGCAAAGTACCTGCTGACAGTTTGGGAGGGAAATAGTTGCTTGTTTAATCATTATATTGTGTGATCTTGGTAATGATCAGGGTTGTTAAAAGCTGAGGTGCACAGAATATAACTAGCAGACCTGGTGTGTCTAATTGTGGTGTGACAATTTGCAACATCATTCCAATTAGAAACTGCAGATGAAATAGATAACTGATACCCTCAGATGGGTTTAGAGTCCACAGGATAAAGTAAAGGCTGTAAGTATAGGATGCTAGCTGTTGTGAACGACAGATGTTGGTAAGAATCACGCATTTATCTTTATTCAGTCTTGCAAGGATTTATTCCAAAACCAGAAAGAATCTGTCTGGAAAGTGTAAAGACAAGCAAAACTTTAAAAAAGTTTGTGTGATTTCAGAGAGGTTTATATGGGTGTGCCTTCACCAAATAAAGTGACACAATATCACGGGGCATGAGTTTTCTGAGCCATTCCCTCTAGTGCACCTCTCCTCCCACTATGGCGCACGGCGAGTCACCAAGAAAGCAAATTAGCGCAGTCGAGGAAATAACCTCAATGCACCGCAGGAAAATAGCAGTTTACCAGTGTGTCATTGCGCTTTGTGCCAGCATACAAATAGGGCTAGTTATATTTCTTTTAAACCACATCTTTAGCCTGTTACAACCCTTACTATCAGCTTTCCAGATAGTTGATTTTTCATTTGAATTCTCTGAAAGATAAGTCACAACTATAAACAAAACGAAGCTGAAAGCTACGAATTGTATTACTTGCTATGGGGCTACATCAAAATCATTTTTAATAACACTGGCCTGTTCATCATCACCATCACTACAGTACAAATGCTAATAAAATCACATGTATTGCAACACAGTTCATTCTGCTGATCAGCCAGATTTCGGATCTTAAATTTTATAACTTGAGAAGAGCCAGTCATTTGAGGACTGCACTGCTCATATCATCCCTGCCATCTGGTAGCTAACGGGAAAAAAAGGTAAATGTATGTCTCAATGAAAAGAATTGGTTCCCCCCAATAATCTAAGATAACTACTGAACACATCAGTTCAAACAACCCACCACTAATAGGACTTTTAGGAAGTTTACTGCCATTACAGACTCTGTCCCATGAATATCACAATTGACATGTACCCAATGCTTCCACATCCAACTTGTTCCATACAGAAAATATACCTCAAATACCTTGTTGGAGTCCAAGCGTGTTCGTGGAGTGTATGCCAGTGGTGGAATTTCAAAGGAGTGGGGCACCAGGTACTCCTCAGCGTCCATCAGATCCTCCAGCTCCTCCTCATCCAGGAGACTCTGAAAGAACTTGCTGTCGCTGGGGCTCGGGAGCTTCATGCGGTCGTCACCCTGAGAAAAGTTGCATCAATATGTGTGTTTGTGGTGGTTTGAGGATGTAAAATGTGCAGTCTTTTCCATGGATTGCACCATACATTATAAGCAGTTTATGCAAAGGCTGACCTAACAGTCATACAGTCATTGCAAAGACATATTTAATTCAGATCTTGTAGGAAGTCATCAACATTCACATACCTGGATGACCAGGTATCTCTGGGGATCACGAGCCATCCGAGTGAACTCTGCAGCCAGCTCCTTGAACTTAGGCCGGCTGTCCGCATCAATCATCCAGCCTGGAAAAATGTCTTTATATTAGTGTTTGATGAATATGAGGTTTCAAAGACAGATATAGATGAACTAAACCAATGAATATTTTATATTTTTTTGCCAATAGCCAATGACTTTAAATTTGACCAATTAATGTGCAAGTCTTCTAACAGAATGTTATTCTTGGCAGAAAGGAAAAGCCTCATCTACACCCATAAATATCAGTTTATTTTCTGACTCCATCTGAACTTAACTGCACCTAAATGGGAGGAAAGGTGCATGTGTTCAGTATTCTCAATACTTTGGTGTCAACGGTTCTGCCGACTCAGACTTGAATATGTATACCATGTTATATTCTGTGCCATTTGTATACAAAACGTATACAAAACATCCCTAATAATTTGATGTTGACATCAATCCTTAGGACTAAATAAAATAATGTAAACACATTTTTTTCATTTGAAGCACATGCTTATGTGGCTGCAGTGTAATTTACTGTATTTCAACATGAAATGATCTAATAGTAATAATAATGCTGAGATCAAATTAGTAAAGAGTGAGTAACTGACCTATAATAACCTCTCAATGCATCTCGTCATCAAACTTACATTCAGACAGATGCAAACACTGCTAATCATAAAATTCCCACTTCTAAAAATCTCAAAAGATTTTCTATTTAAACAAATTTCTATCATATAAAACTACCCTATTTGTTCCATAATGAACAATTACAGATTTTTAAAATGGTGTTGTCTTTATTGTAATCACTTTTTCCAATCTAAAAAAAAAAAATACTGCTTCATCACTAGAATGGCCATATGGAGTAATGCGCTCTTCTGCCAATTTCTCTGTGAACACATGAGTATGATGCCAAAGCAATCATGTGATCTGGCCCTGAGTGGAGCCTGTAGGTATCCAGGGAAATAAGAGATAGAGATCGAAAGAGAGCGATATGGCTTTACACACACGCACACACATACAGATACAAGAGATTTCATATTTAAAAATGATCATCTTTTATCTTGGTGCTTAGTTTCATTCCAGCGAAACTAGGAGTAGTGAACTGAACTGAAAACGAGGAATTTCTATCACATGTGTGCATCATGTGGGAGTGTGCACGTACTTAGAGTGTATGATTTATATGTGTGTAGTGATGCAAAGAAAGCCACATAACAGGCAGGTGACAGTGACCTCTCCCTGTTGTGCGTGTGTGTCTGCTTGCCAGGTTGGCGCAGGTTCTGGGTGTCAGTAAGAGCCAAGGTGACAGTGAGGGCCAGAGGCTTCAGCTCTGAGACTAGAGGACAAGGTCGGGGTGGCGCTGGCACCAAGTGTTTGTCCTGGCAGCAGTGGCCAGAGGTTACGATGCCACCTGTGACCCCAAAGCCTGACAGCATGACAACAGTGACCGACCAATAAGGACAACATGTTGGTGGTGGGTGGTGAGTTCCTAATTCTATGAACTCCTCCTAACCTTTGTCATTTTTGAAGGATTTTCTACCATTAGTGCCATTAGAGAGACATATCAGTGGCATTCATAATGTAACACAAACAACTGAAATGATGAACTCAAAAGAGACAGCTGGGTTGAATTTTAGAATTGTAATATTTCTGATTCAATCTTTGACACCACCTAGATCCTTTTGTACAAAACAGCTGTTGTGGCATTTTCAAAATCACTCAATAAAAATAATTATTTTTGCTTGCTTCAACTGAAAACCACTTGGCTTTCTCTTCACCCATAAAAGCCACTGGCATTTCAACTGTTTAGAAATACAGGGGGTGGACACAAAAACTGGAAAAACTTTACAATATACTGCAATCCCATACAGGAGTTCTGCAGTACCAGCATACATTTTATAGCTTGTAATGTTTAATATTTGTGGAGACTGAGACTGAGATGACAATTTAATTGCATGCATTGATTTTTGAGGCTGTAGTTTATGCAGGGTTATGATGGATTTCCATTACTTTGATCAAATCTTCATGACCAAACATTCTGTGATTTCTGTGTATACATGAAAAGTACAGTATGTATAGTAAATTAACCACAATAATTGCCAAATACATTTATGGCTAATAATTTGATATCTTTAATAAATTATCAGTGGTGGTGTATTGTAATACTTTAGATATGCTCATATCATGATATCATTTCGTAATGATTGTAATGAATGATGATGAAGCAAATTGTAATTTCAAACTAAACCACAAAACGAGTTACTCAAGGTTTTGTTTCACATTTGAAGAGTTTTATCTGATGTCAAGCATAACAGTGGAAAACACTCACCATATTATTTTTGCATACATTTGCCATATCATGATATATATTGATATGGGAAAAATGTTCTTATCAGTGTTGTGATATTGATTGTTATGCTACTCAGTCCTAGTGTACTGTATATATGTGTATGTGTACACTGCTGGAAAACCCTGTACAGTTAATGCTGTTAGTGTTTCATTTATGGACACAGCATCTGAAACTGACATTTAGAGGAGAGAGAGACTGTGGCAGGTCTCCTCACCATGGTTGTTGTTTTGCACAGAGCAGCAGCTTGGCTATTGAATGAGTATGCATCATGTTGCGGTGCCACAGCTGCCGGAGAAAACCGCTGCCAGTCTATTCAACGACCCTCTTACAGAGGCAGTTCTCTAACAAAACTGCCTCTCCCATGTTCCAAAATGGCAAATATTTGTCTACACAATCTACATTTTGTATGGTCTTTCCAAAGCTTTTATATACACTCACTGAGCACTTTATTAGGGACACCTGTACACCTGCTTATTCATACAATTATCCAATCAGCCAGTCATGTGGCAGCAGTGCAATGCATAATCATCATGATGCAGATAAAGGTCAGGAGCTTTAATGTTCACATCAAACATCAGAATGGGGAAAAAGTGTGATCTTAGTGACTTTATCTGAGCATGATTGTTGGTGCCAGACAGGCTGGTTTGACTCCTGAAAATGCTGATCTCCTGGGATTTTTACGCAGTCTCTAGAATTTACTCAGAATGGTGTGAAAAACAAAAAACATAGAGTGAACCACAGTTCTGTGGACACCTTGTTGATGAGAGAGGTCAGAGGAGAATGACCAGACTGATTCAAGCTTACAGAAAGGCTACGGTAACTCAGATAACCCCTCTTTACAATTGTATTGAGCAGAAAAGCATCTCAGAATGCACAGCTCGTCGAACCTTGAGGCGATTGGGCTACAAGAGCAGAAGACCATGGCAGCTCACCATAGGCAAAAAACTTAGCCTGGTCTGATGAATCTTGATTTCTGCTGAGGCACACAGATGGTAGGGTCAGAATTTGGCTTCTACAGCATGAATCCATGGACCCAACCTGCCTTGAGTCAACAGTCCAGGCTGGTGGTGGAGGTGTAATGGTGTGGGGAATGTTTTTTTGTCACACTTTGGCACCTGAATACCAATCAATCATCATTTGAATGCCACTGCCTATCTGAGTATTGTTACTGACCATGTGCATTGCTTTATGGCCAGAATTTATACATCTTCTAATGGCTACTTCTACCATGTCACAAAGCAAAAGTCATCTCAAACTGGTTTCATGAACGTGACAATGAGCTCAGTGGACTCCCCAGTCACCAGATCTGAATCTAAGAGAACACCTTTGGGATGTGTTAGAACAGGAAATTTGCAGCATGAATATGCAGTTGAAAAATCTGCAGAAATTATGTGATGCAATCGTGTCAGCATGGACCAGAATCTCAAACTAATGTTTCCAATATCTTGTGGAATCCATGCCATGAAGAATTAAGGCTGTTTTGAGAGCAAAGGGAGGCTCTAATCAGTATTAGTATAGTGTTCCTAATAAAGTGCTTGGTGAGTATATATTGTCCATGAGTAACCCACTATGTAGAATGGACGTCCCTACAGGAAAGACAACATGCTACTGTACCGAATCATTAAAACAATAAAATATTCATGAAACTATTTTCCAGAACACTTTGGGCTAAAATGTTTTTCCGCAATGTGTCCATGCCTGGAAAACACCAGGTTTTTCATGACCATATGAACTCTGTTCATGGTGCTGCTGCATTTGATTATATTATATTGTAAGGCGTTTAGTACACTTAAGCTCTACCTACATTTGACCATGACCATGTACACGTCAATGGTGCAGATGGGTGGCTGGGGAAGACGCTCCCCTTTCTCTAGCAGGTCTGGGATATCTCGGGTGGAAATTCCATCGTATGGCTTCCCACCAAAGGTCATCAGCTCCCAGATGGTTACCCCTAAAGAGAAGAAGAGGGATGGGAGAAGAAAGGAGAGGGTATGATGACAATTTAAGGGAACAAAAGAGGAAACATGTTCATAGAGAAAAGAACAAGTGGCAAAAAGATAAATAGAATTGAGATAAAAGGAAATGAGTGTAAAGAGAGTTAAGATGAGTAAAGAGTTGAGAAGATTAAAGAGTTGAGAAGAGAGAGTTATTCATCAAGAGATGAGACAAGTGAAGAAATGGAAACAAAGTAGGAGAGTTGAAAGAAGAAAACAGAAAATGAACCAGAACAAGTGAAAAAGAATAAAAGCAAAGAGAGAAAGAGAACAAGAAGAAAAAAAGGAGAAGTGACATCGTATGGGAGAAGCAAAGATGTGAGAGAGCCAAAGAGATCAGAAGGTTGGATAGGATGAAGAGACAGGAGAGTGCAGAAGCAAAGGAAAAGAGGAAGCAACAAAACAAGGGGTAAGGAAAAGATGGCAAGATGAGAGTTAAAAGAGGACAGAAGATGAGTGGAAGAGAGGAAATAATCAGAGTCTTGAAAGTCATCAGTCTTCTTCTACTTCTAGACTCTTTTGCCTTAATCATGTTAGTGTTAATGAGCTAATGAGTGGCAAATGGAGTTAATGCACATTATAAGATGGATATATAATAGCCCTCGGTCATAGAGGACCACTGGGGATGGTCCATATGATACTTTTAATCAAACACACATTATTCTCTTTGATATGACCAATCTTGCATTTTTTAGAGTCATCAGTAGAAAGGGAATTGTTATTTGAAATATGGTGATAAAAATCTCGTTAGACTGAGGAATAATGGTGGAGAATAGTCTCCAGATCTAAATCTTGCTGACATGCTGATGGCTGTAAAGACTGATTTTAATATAACAGGAGCTAAAGGAGTAGATCACCCAGTCTGCATTTTACAGTGATTGTGACTGCCACATGTTCAAGCAATTAAAGAAGTAGTGGAAATCATCAGTCTTCTCTCATTTGTCAGCACTGCTACGGTGGCAAAGCTCTGCCTTGGCTCAATAAATTTTCTGCCGGTCCAGCAAGTAGACTGGAGTTCACTGTACATGTGACATGTACAAAATATCCATTCCCAAGATTAAATTGCATCAATGTTTACACAATCTACAGCATTTCTATATTTTTTATCAAATCTCTCTCCTTGTTCTTATGCCTACATCTAAACTATTCTTACCAATGTGTTTTTTTTTGTTTGTTTTGTTTTTTGTGGTTTCTGGCATGACCATTGCACTCCTCTGCCTCTGGATGACCACTCTGTGGTTGCTTATCTCAGTCAAGGCTCCTCTCTTTCCTGACCGCATAGAAGTGGAATGAACTCCATACTGACATACGGATGTGTCAGGACTGGAGTTACTGCCCTTATTCTGACAACAGTACACAAACACGTGCCACTTACTACATACTGTATAATTTCCTTGAAAAAGAACTCAAGGCAAGTCAATTTATGTAGAGGACACATTTAAAAACAACCACACTGCTTTGCAGAGTTATTAGAAATAAAATTAAATGACTAGAATTAAAATACATACGTAAATAACTGTAACAAAACTGTGACAAAATTTAACCAATTATATAGTTGTATTAATATTTAAGGGCACTAAAATGCATTTGTAAAACGATGGGTCTTAAAATGGGAATTAATAGTGTTGATACGTGGACACTAAGGAAATGGAAAATGCTCAGTCACCTTTGGACTTCAACTGGAAATGCTGAATAGTAAGGAGCACTAGACATAGAGTATACTGGTACCGGCCCATTTAGTGCTTAAAAATAAAGAAGTAAAATAAATTCTGTAGGCCCATGACAACTGGTAACACCCCAGTACAATTTGCAGGACAGGGATGAGGACCCAGTCTTATTCTCATTAAGCTGGAAAGCATTTTTGGACATCTAGATTTTGACACCTGTGTGGCAGGACTGAACATATTCTAAGTTGTTTAGAAGGCATGCACTTCTTACTCTTGTTCCCATGGAGACTAAATACACTTGAAGTCACTTTGCACATAACTTTCTGCTAAATTAATGTAATGTAATGTAATTTTAAAGGAAAATTACTGAGGGGATATATTTGTTTTGTCTGATATATAGAAAATACTGGGGCCATAATGGTTTTACCCACCTAATGCAAATTCCCCAAAATGAAAATTTGAAGCTTACCGTAACTCCAAACGTCACTCTGATGAGTGAACTTCCTGTAATGAATACATTCCAGGGCCATCCATTTGATGGGCATCTGCCAAGTAAGCATAGCATGTCAGTATTATATACATATAACATCCACCTGACCATGATCTGTTTTGCATATATTTCTTTAAATAAAATTGATATGATAACTGACAACAATAGATAATCTGTTGGTGAGATGTTGGCATGAAATTAACTGTTTTGGCAAACCATATTAGAGAGAAGAGAGGTATGACAGAATGAAGGAAAACAAGGTTTTATGATGAGAGAGAGGAGGCACACAAACTCACACACACATACACACAAGCTCCAGCTGTATTGAAATACAGTAAGACAAGTGGCAGGCTGGTCTGGGATGCATCTTAACACTGTGATTAGATTTTGAGGGCAATTCTATTGATTACAGTGATGGTGGTTGAGAGGAGTGGGATGTTGAAGGTGTCTGTCTTTCATTCAGTGGAGAGGATAATACTACAATGTTCAACATTGACACAAAACATGATGGACAGACTGGAAAGAGGCGTGAGAGAGGATGCAATAGTCTTTCATGAGAGGAGAGGATTTGAAAACAAAATACAAAAGAGGCAAAGGATGAAGAAAGATTAGAAGAGGCCAGAAGCCCATGTAAAGAGAGCCCCAAGGATAGATTTGTTTACTACATTTATACGGTTTTGAGATCTCCCTTCCCCAAAAGTAAATAAAACGGTCCAGTAGAGCAGAATAGTATCTCACTGACTCCATTAAAATTGTCCTTTGTGATGGGCTAAGTTCCTCCCTCAGGATATAAAACCCTAATTAATGTTAATGTCTATTGTTGTCTTTTAAAACATGGTAATGCAGGCTCAGGTGATCATATACAGTAGTACGTTTAGTACAGCACAGTATGGCAGTCACTATACCACCACAACTACTGATGCTATAGTGGTATAACTTCCACTAATAGTACTGATTTAATACTAGCAGTAAGGCTACAAATGGTGCAGTTGCCACTAGATACACTAATATTCCTACTATTTGCAAAAATTAATTCATAAATTAAAGAAAGAATAATGAAATGGATTTCATATAAAACATAAATATTATTTAATCCTATAATATAAATTAAAATTCTATTTTAAGATTTTTTTTTTCTCTAAATACTGTATATCAATTCAGAATTTATTATAATTAGCCATTCAGAGTGTTCTATTCCAGGGGCTCATTCTGGCCTCCATAATCATGCAAAATACAGCATTGGAAAGGCTTAAATATTTCAGCATAATCACAAACAAACAAATAACAATTTACAAGTGTCAAGTGAGTCCATGATTTACCTTGCCTCCATCAGCATTATATTCCTTCTCATTAACATCCAGCAGGCGAGCCAGGCCAAAGTCAGTGATCTTGATATGGTTGGGAGATTTCACCAGGACATTTCGAGCTGCCAGATCCCTGTGGACCAGCCTGCGTTCCTCCAGATACATCATCCCCTGCAACACACACAGACACACACACACACATTTTCTATTGCGGTCATTTATATACAATCCTTGTATCTTCAGGCGTGAGTGTGCCCTGGTATGGTGCACAAACACGCACATGCAAGCCTGACTTCTGTTCAACATCACCATCTGTCTTCATCATCATCACTACCACCATCAAGACCCCATTAGAATTTTTATAATTATTTGTGTCATCATCATTACCACCACATTGTTATTTTTATGGTTATAATTCTCATCAATCAACAACTAGACTGCGGAAAAGCCGTCTTTATTGCTAAATGCTCGGTGATGCAATAACAACAGCATTCATAAGCATCAACCCAGAGGCAGGTTTTCAATTAAAAACAGGACCCATAGGAGCGAGAAATGTTGGAGTAAAACATTTCATTCAGTACATTTATTGAACAATTAAGAAACCACCTCACCACTCTTTCTCCCTGTCCTTACTTTAATTAATAATGATTATCTGCCTTGAAAAGAGGACTTTTTTTCCTGACATTCTCAGATGTTTAGATTAAGTTTCCACATGAATTTAAATTCATTCCTAGGGGATCTTAGCCCCTTTTTTCAGTAAAAAGAGTAGCTCCCCCCAAACCGTTTTGAGCGTCAATTCAATGCAACTGAGACGCTGAACACGCACACTTCAATAACTTGGGCTGATACTGGTCTTTTCTTTGGAATATAAAACAAATAAAATCAGTATATTCTACCAGTAGCATCAACCAAAAACTGTCTGCATCAGCCTTCAAAAAAACAACTATGACATGTAGATACAGACCCACACTCACACATATACACACACACTGTAGAAATAAGGTGGGTATCAAACTTTGCATCACCAAAAAAACTGATTGGATAGGTCAGTCTGACACAAAATGCCAATAATGCCCTAAAGCTATAAAAGAACAGCTCTGCATAGTTGTATAAAAGCTTTGTAGTTACTGCATCTTGTGCTTGACATCTAGAGTCTACACTGCATATCACAGCAAGAGTGGACCTTAAGAGAAAGAAAGATAGTACCTGAAGGGAAAGAACGATGTGAAAAAAAAAAACAATTTCAAATTGGATGAGCAATAACAGAAGCCACTTTGTTTGAAGTGGCGAGAGGACAGAAAAACTAGGCCTTATTTGAAACCATAACAAATTGGATTTAGTTGGAATGGGCTGAAATGAAAGGAGGAGTGGATGGAGGAGGAGAGAGGAGGGGTGGAGGTAGGTAGGGGTTGAGTGGTGGCAGCCTAAGAGGTGAGATTACATTGGTAAGGCTGCCTCATTTGGCTCCCTCCTAGGAGGGATTTCAGCACACACCTGCGCATTTACACACATACATGCAACTCACATGGAGATACACCTGCATTAATGTGTATGTGTGTGGGGAGAGAGAAACATGGTGACAGAAAAAACTGAGACAAGACATCCATGTCGAGCTGGTCGAGAGTTTAGCAAGGAAAGTGCAGTTAGAAAACAGTTTTTTATTAGATGTCATTATGCGACCCAAATGAAATAAAATGATGCACAATCACACACATACAAAAACAGTACATGCTGTTACGATACAAATATCCACTTATATAATTCCTATATCAATGTGTTGCCATGTCTCATAGAGATATGTGATTGTCAGTAAGGAAATTATTGGATGGATAGTGCATAAAAGTAACTACAGCAGAGCAACGAAGACTCATATTCACACTCATTTATTCAGATTATGTGATTAATCACATAGACTGGACTTGGCCTCCCTCATGGCGGGAGATTCGGTCAGGATATGATGAAGATGGTAAGTTCCAGCCTGATGATCAATTTTGTTAAACTTCATTATTCAGTTTCACACAGTTTGAGAGTCTTGCCTGATTGGATGAATGGACAAAGATCCGTTCACAGGTTGCCGCAGACCAGCAACTAAATGGTGGAGCCAGTAATGCATAGTGATTTTACTGCAAGCAAAATAAAATATGAATATATATATATATATATATATATAAATAAAATATAGGACTTTTTTTCAACTATAACACAAGTATGAGTTGATTGCATTGCACAAACATTTTGTGATTAATGAACATGATAGCTTATGCAATTTTTTACATAAGAATCTGATGAGGAATACATCGTTATACACAGTCTAAGAGCAGGGAAACATAGCAAATATTATGTACACTAAACACCGGTGATTTAAGCTAAATCTGATGGTGGTGCTAGATGAGAAGTTAAGGTTGTCATCCAAGTTATCACAGTTCATCCTGAAGGGGGCATGAATGTTTTATAGTTATCCATTGTTACTGGATCCGTTGTTGAGACATTTCACTAAAAACCACAAATGTGAACCTCATGGTGGTGCTAAAGAAAAAACATCAGGGGATCAGTAGGATTAATCCTATGGGGACAATGAATGTCTGTGCAAAATGTTATAGTTTTCCATCCAGTAGCTGTTGAGATAATTCAGTCTGGATCACTGTCTGACAGACCAATCACCAGACCAACATAGCCATCCCTTGATCCTTTCCACTAGCATGTCTAAAAATAGCAGATGCCACTGTTGTTGGCAGTAAAAATGATGCTGGGTATGCTGCAGCATGAATTGATGTACAAAGTCAAGGGAGAATACATGTTAGGAAAAGTGACACTGATGTAGACAAACACAATGCTGATCAGCATCAAAACATATTGAGTAAGATTTGTGAGTTTCTTGATCTCGCCAGTGTTTTGTTCTCCTCTGTGCACACATGCATTGCACAGTCTCAGCATGAGAGTAATAAATGGAAAGGATGCAATTGAAAAGGTTGGGATTTTAGGTATCCCATGCTGGCCATTGCGTAAGGCTTACAAATCATCAAGTATATGTGTGTGTGTGTATGCCAGGTACACACCAGGTTTCTGACAGATTCTTATTTGTACATAAATCGCACCCGGTAATCTCCTCAATTTTCAAGACAATTAAGCAGTGGAGGGAGAATAGATGGCTTGGCAGCCCGTGAATTTTAATTTGCCAGCACAATGAGATTGAGAGGGGGAGGTGATGATAGAAGTGTGCAGAGTGGGAAGTGGCTGCAGACGTGCTTTCGGAACAAACTTTTTTTTTTTCCTTTTTCTACTTGGTTGCTCTCATTTACTGCCCTCCCATGTGGACATGAAGAGAACAACTCACTGCCAGAGGTTTGTAATTGCAGCAAACTTGGATGCGACGACCTGGGAGATGCCAGTTGTGAAAGCCGTTATTCAGGTAAGCCTGCCACCGGAGAAAATCCACAGGCTTCAGACAGACTCTGTTATGATCGCACCTCCAGACAAGACCTGCCTTCCAATCCGTGGGGATCAGACCTATGCCCTACACCTTGCACTCTGAGATTTTATATGGAAAAGCAAGCCAAGGTAAAAATTTCAATGAGGCTGAAATATAAAGGCTTTGAATCATATAGAACCATATAAACCAAAGTACAAGGTTTTGTACTTTGTGACAGCCCTATGTTTTCACATTGCTACATAAAGAAAACATCTGCACCCTGAAAGAAACCAAGGTTCGCACAATTTTCGACACGTATTTTCATGCAAACAAATTGCATTTTTTAAAAAAGGCCTCTATGTAAAGTCTGATGTCAAACTTTCTGACTACCTTTTGTCACTGCAGTGAGTGAAGAAAGTTACTGATTTATGCATAATGGCTTTATGTTTGTTTAAAGTAATAGTGGTATAGTGGTAAAGAAAATCTGTTTTATAGAAGAAGAAGGGAAGCTTAAGAGGAGATGAGCAGTGCTGCAGGTCTGAATGCAAGGTGCTTAACCGCGCTCTCACCAGTCTGGAGAATTATTGCCCTCCCAGAAAATATTCTGACCTCCTGTCATGGTTATTTATGCTTATTTTACCGAGTCATGTGAACAAAACCTGAATGGACGATATTGTCCTCAGATGTGTTTTGTGAAGACAGATTTGGTGGCGAGTGGCAAAGGGCTGGAGATTAAATCAATAGGAGGAGAGAGTAGAGAGGTGGTGCCCATTTTTCACCAGCTGGCACTTCCATTGTTGTTTATTCTGGCAAGATAGACACACACACATAGTCACACATAGAGAAAGCTGTCAACACAAACAGGCAGCACACACACACACACACACACACACACACACACAGAAATCTATAATCAAGTGATTCATCCTGATGGAATGTTATTCATGAGGAAACACTTCTAATGAGATTGAACATCCTATAGAGCCTCTATAAATCTCTTGTGTGTGTGTGTGTGTGTGTGTTCTGGGGTAGGAGTGACATCTCCTACTGGGTATTTGTGTTCATTGTGATACAAGAAGAATTTATTCTTGGGTCTCACTGCATGTCACCATAAATTGTATGTTTTAATTAAATGTAAATTATTATTTATTCATTATCTAGCTGAAATACTATTTTACAAAAAAAACAACCTTTTGGTACGTGCACCAGGTTGCAAGTTCCTAATTCTACTAATCTGACGTCACTTCGGTATCGTCCACTGTTACGTGCACCGGGTTACCAAATATCATAACTACTCTTACATCATATCAGTAACATCTATCCTTTACGTGCACTGGGTTGCAAGTTACTAATACAACTAGCCTAACCTCACTTTAGTATCGTTTGCCGTTATGTGCACCAGGTTGCAAGTTACTAATACTGACTCAAATGTCACCTCGGTAACATCTGCCATTGCATGCACCGGATTGCTAGTTAGTAATGGAACTAATCTAATGTCACTTCCAATCAATCAATCAATCAACTTCCATTGTTATACGCATCTGGCACCGGGATGCCAGCGCCCCTACTGCCACCTATTTCCAGTTACCGCAGAAGCAAACTCGAGTCGGAGCATCTGGCACTGGGATGCCAGCGCCCCCCCGCCGCCTACTTCCAGTTATCGCAGCAGCAAACCCGAGTCAGAGCATCTGGCACCGGGATGCCAGCGCCCCCCTACCGCCTACTTCCAGTTATTGCAGCAGCAAACTCGAGTCGGAGCATCTGGCACCGGGATGCCAGCGCCCCCTGCCGCCCACTTCCAGCAACCTCTGCCACCAGCTTTAATTGGGGCCTCCGGCACTGGGTTGTCAGCGCCCCCTGCCGCCCACTCCCAGAAATGCCCAGACAACACCAACTCTATAAAGGTGCTGTCCTTTCTGCCAGTTTTTGGGGGTTTCCATGGTAGATGATGATGATTCCCCTCCAAATGGCCAACCGAGATCACGCAGTTGCAGGAAATTCTCTAAAACGTCTCCAGTTGTTCATGAGATCTATCCAGCGTCATTGCTTCACAACATATACAGCATAACCTACCCATCATTCGATCTCGTTACCGTGACAGTTTCATTTCCCTACGCCCTTCCGTGATGGCCATCAAAACACATACCATCCATGTTTACCCAAGCGGCATCAACTTCTTTTCTAATCTCCTAACGGACAGCTGGGCCCGGTCTCCAACCATTCTCATTTAATTTCACTCCTCATAGAACTTTTACACCAAGAGTGAGCTAAAAATCCTCGCCGCCTTCCTCTTACTGCCGACTTGCTGTCAGTCAGCATTCACACTATGCTCCAGATATCACATTCTTCACGTTGCTCGTAATTTAGAAGTCACATTCTCATTTGCATTCTTCGGTTAGCTCATATGCTCAGAATTCACTGCCTCAACTCTTCACTCCGACCCAAGCTGCTACTCCTGCTTTTCAGACTTGCCTTATTTCTTGGATGACACTGTCTCCCTCTCTCTCAACCCAGCCGGTCAAAGCAGATGGCCGCCCACCTAGGGCCTGGTTCTGTTCGAGGTTTCTTCCCATTAAATTTTTTCCTCGCCGCCATCGCTAAGTGCTTGCTCATGGGGGAATGTTGGGTCTCTATAAATTAAGAGTGTGGTCTTGACCCGCTATATACGAAACATGCCAAAAGATAACTTATTCGTGATTTGGTGCCAATTAAATAAAATTGACCCGACTACTTAAATCGAACCAAAACAGATCAATCCGGTCAGCCATACTTAATTTTACTTCAAAGTCAATCGCTTCTAATCCTTCCGAGACCAACGCACTGCTTGCAATTCCAATTCATTTCGATGGACACTCCTTCAAGACCAGTGCCGCTACTTTCAGCCTTCATACAATTCATGGGTCATCTTTCCTCCCAAACGTACCATCGCTACACCCTTCGAAATCTCAAAGATCTCAGATTTGCTCAACTTTATCTTAAGTAACTGGAGGTTTTTGGGGGTCTGCTGTTGCCCGGGTGCTGAGGCGGATTCCCCATAAGCTTCCCCACAATGCAGTCAGCAACTGAAAGAACTATGCACATTAATTGTTTTCCTCAATAAATCATCCAAACGCATCTTGTTGATGGTGTGGTCCTTGCTAGTGAAATCATATTTATTTTTACTATTTGAAATCTGTGGTTGCGGTGAAATCATTGTGGTGCTCAACTCTCCAACATCCACAGAGGTGGTGCCTGTGCCTGGTTCACATAAGAGTATGGTTGGAATTTGATGTCATGTTGGCCATAAAGTTAAGTTTAAGTTGGCAGTCAATTGCTAATTTCCCTTCTAATGTGCACATGTGTAAAAAATCATTGTTTAGTTAAAATATCGTTGCTGTTTTCCCATTGTGAACAATGATGACTGCATTTTTACAGGGGGTTAACCGTTATGTTGTTGAGGATGAATGAGACTTTTTAGCACTGAAGATACTCCCTCAATGATGGCATGTAAGACCCAAGTTTCTCGTGGATTCTGAAAAAGTGCCAGCACTTCTTGCTTTCCTGGCTGCTGAGGCACAACCAGGAACACTTGTTCTGATGATCAGAGGTCTAGTGCATCTATGATGAATCATTAAATCACTGATATATGGTGTGCCCAAGTTGTGTAAGGCCTTAAAAGTAATTAGGAGGGAAATTTTGAGTTCAATCCAAAATATAATAGGGAGCCAGTGCAGTGGAGCCATCGCTGGGGTTATATGGGAATACTGTGGGGTCTTAGTTAGTAAATGTATGTCTTGGCTTAACCCTCTGAGGTCTGAGCCATTTTTTCCTATTACTGGTGTAACATTTTATTCATTTTCCACAAAAACCAATATGTGCAAATGTTTACTGTCTTCATATTTGTAGAACAAGGCCTCAGATGAAAAACAAACAAAAATAAATAAAATCTCTATTCATAAAGTTTCTATTACACGGAAAAACAGAACTATTTACATTTTTATCGAAACTGTCCATATTCATTTCTTGGTGTGTTTTTATGTTGTTTTTTGTTTTTTAATGGAAACTGGCATTTTTGCCTGCCACGTCACTTCCACCAAGCTTGCATGCCGTTCCTCAATTTCTGTTAAGTAATAAAACATTTGCAGACAGAATAAAACACCAAACAGAATAAAAACACACATTTCACTACATGTGTAATGTGCGCATGCTCCAATAGTCAAAGTGCACACAGAGTCTTCATGTAGCTCAATACGCTTCAGACACTATCTTAACACATTACTTACTTGCTTCAGTGGTTCCTTGATAGACTATCAAACCCCTGAATGGATTATAAGAACTGATGGCTCGTTGTAATGGCTGAACAGTGTGCTGCAGGACAGTTTTTAAAATGTCTAGCAAGCAGCGTTCCAGAGATATTCTAAAAATAGCAGTTAGAGTAGTTTTTTGTTGTATACAACATTGTTACAAGTAATCAAAATGGTCCATGCAAGAGGAGACAAAACAATGGATGGTTTGTTTTAGTTGTTGAAAAGATAAGAAGGGGTGAAGTTTGGCAATGTTTCTTAACTGGAAATAGCAAGACTGAATTACCGACTTATGTTTCTCAAAGTTTAGCAGGGAATCAAAAATGACCCTATGGCTAGAGGACCTACAGCAAGAGCTGGTGTGAAATGTCAGAACTCTGATCTGGGACAAAAGCCAGAACTTCAATTTGAGATTTAGCTGAAAAAAAAAGACATCCAAGTAGCAAAGTAGACAGATTTGAAATTTCCTCAGTTTTCCCAAATACGTAAAGCTGGACATCATCCACACTACAAAGATAAGAGACACAGAACAAATTGAGCACTGCACCAGTAATCCCAACCCATATCCTCGGATGATCTAATAAAATATTATGGTCCATGGTGTCAAACGCAGCACTTAAATATAGAAGAATTAAAATACAGCTTTGGTCACAATCAGAGTGTAACAGGATGTTATGTGTGGCTCTAAGCAGAGCAGTCTCTGTGCTTTCTGAACCATGACTGGATTTTATCAAATAAATACATTTGCCCAACAATTTCCAAAAGCTGCTTTGAGACAACTTTTTTCTAAGATTTTTCAAGCTGTTCTTCAAGGAACAGAGTGGTAGCACAGTGAAATTAACTTAGTTTAGATTAGCTTTGTATTCCAAGGATGCCAGCTGTTGTGAGATACTGTATGCACTTCTCCTTTCTACTGCAGTATACTAGACCCTGTAAAAAATATTGTAATTACAGTGGATGAGAGTATTTTATTCTGAACACTGAATACTCAGCAGCAAGAGAGCATGATTCATCTGTGCTTTTTTTTTTTTCTCTTTTGTTATACAGCCTCATTGGCTTATTTTGAGAGGGATGCCAGTATTTCTGGAGGGCACAAGATGTTTGGTGACTATCTATTGTGTGTTATCATATTGTGAATAACGGTGCAGCTTATTGGAGGTGTGTGACACCAGTGCAGCATCTGCTTGACGTAGTACATGTTTAATGTATGGTTTAGATATAAAAAGATCCCAGTGGGCATGGGAGAAGGTGAATCATTGTTTAGGGATTGATGTGAAACAAATCAGACCAATGTGGAGGAGAAAGAAAGAGAAAGGGGAGGAAATGATTACACAATAATGATGAAAGCGGTAGGCTTTCATTTCATTTTGAGCTCCCATGTCAGAATGAATTTTAGAAAATGACATTGGGGGCAGCTTGAATATGAACAATCTGTCTGTGTGCAGACTGGGTTAGCAGTGTGTGAGGGGAGACCTTGTCCGTATGCATTTATTCTGTCTGATGAATGCTTAATGCAGAATTCACTACAGTACCTACAGCTCAGAGGTGGGTTTATATCTCTTATACAAACACACACACACACGCACACACACACACACAAACATTGTCATGAGTGTAATCAAACTGACACAATATACAACCATTCATTTTAATCTAGAAATCACCTGACTTGCACTGATAAAAAAGAAAATAAATGACTGTGCACCCTATATTAATAAGTGTTTGCAATATTAAAAATAGTTATTAGCCACTCTTCAAAAATCAAGGGCACTTCTTGTATTGTATTTTTTGTTGGGACAAATGCATAATGCTAGTCTATTGTAACTTTATCTTTGCTTGTGTCCCTGGTAAAATTGATGTGTGACCACTGACAGGAAAATCAGTATTCAATACAAATTCAATATTTGCTGGACTTTCACTTGACCAGCACAGATTCTGGAGAGGAAGTTTTTTTTGTTGTTGTATTCTGAGTATATCACACAATTGGATTCTTTGCCTGAAAAATCTGTATGCAAATATGATGTGCTGATGAGAACAAATAACAGCACATTTGGCTTCATTGCCAAGTGTTGTGTGCAGAATTATTACACACACACACACATAGTGCACCTAGACAGTCCTCAATTGTGCATAAAGCATTCATGGATGCCTGGGAGCCAGCAAGCTGGCCGAAATCTTCTTATAGAATTAAGTCTTTCTTCTCTCTATCGCTGCTATCTCTGGTTCAGCATTAATAAGAGAGGTTAGAGAAGCAATTCAGATGCCAGCTGAAGTCAGGTCAAGGTCTTTACTCACCAAGGCACCATTCACATAAATTTTCTGACCTGTGCTCCAACAGAAGCAGAGTTGGAACGCTGTCATAATAAACCATGCAAGATGAGTTTGTGTAAGCACACAAAAAGGATTATTTAAAACCTCAAAGCTATATTGCTTTGTGTAAAATCTTAAGGGGAGACTATATTGGTATATCAGTTGTGACAACAAACAATTTGTTATAATTTTGTGAAAGCAATAATTAATACAAAACAAATTAATCTTTGCATTGTTTGCGGGAGCTTACAATTTTGTCAAACCTTTTCCATTACTGTCATTTGCTAATGGACTGTTAAACTTTTTAAAATCACTGGAATTAAATGACAGTCAACTTACAGTGTTGGAAACACTCTGAGATAATTGCAACATTGTGTGAAGTTACTGTGCGACTTTTCCACAGCAAAACTGTCAATGTGCATTATTACACACAGAAAATATGACGATAAGAACTGCTACTCTCAACCTCATTCACCAGCTTTTTACCTCAGACTTTGCAGAGCTGCCTGTAGTCTGTCCTACTTCCCAAAACACCACCAACACAAGGCCTCTGACATAAAGGGTGCACCTGTGACTGACAGCTCACATGACTGATAGATTCAACCCTTCGTTAGTATTGCTGGTTAGCTCCACCCTGGAGGCTACCATTTGTTTTTTGTTTTTCTCTCTCTCTTTGACTTATAGTTGAAAGAGAAGTGTGGGAAACACACGGGTTATGTGAAAATCTGTTGCTCTTTGTAGGATTTTAGAAGTTTTCTTTTAATTTTTATTTTGGACATCTGTGCAGTCTGGTTAGGCATCAGGTTTAACAACAGATCCTGCTCAAGGACATTTCAGAGGGATTGATGTTTGCCTGCATGGAGGCTTGAAACAAGATTATTTTGTTAAATCATAATACTTGCTACCCTGTTTACTATTCCATATTACTGTAGCTAGATAATCAAGTAAATGCACTTTAGAGCAAAGTTCAGTTGCTATTACCAAAAGTACTCCTGTGACCCTAGAATAATCATAGATCATGGAAATGATTTGTTAAAAAAATAAAATAAAATAAAATAACTGTCTTGAGATGATTGAAAACATTGTGTATTACTTCAAGACAGCTCCATACCGTGTGGGAAATGAGGATGTGATTCTGGGGAAGATGGGTGGTTCTGTTTTTGCTGAAAAGCTGTCGGGCAGCCATCACTCTAAATAGGATTCAACCTCTTTCCTGTAACTGTCACTGTGGCAGCTGAACAGGGAGTGACACTCAGCCATGATTGTTGATTTTTTTTTTAAGTTAACAATCCTGCTGTCATTCAGTGAATTCATTCTGTATCTTCTTCCAATAGAATAATCAGGTCAGAATTTAACCTTAGTTTTAGTTCATGAATGTGACTAGATGGTCCAGATATTTGATGTCTGGGTCCAGTCAGAATTGATATCTTTTTTTGCATTTAGGAAAGGAAGAAACGTGGATTCTTGGTAAGGTTGCATAATATTACATAGAAAAATAGTATGGGCAATAAAAAATGAAAAGATTTGAAACTGAGGGGATAAAAAAGAATTAATCTTGTCAACAATCCACAAAGAATCCCCATTACCTCTCTTGATGGGCTCTAAAAAGTGCTCTATCCATACTTGAAAAGATTACTTTGCTAGTAAAATACATATTTTATCTCAAGTCTATTAGGCAGTTTAAGCACATATTTTATAGACTAATGCATTTAGCTAAAAGGGAGTTAAATTCCTCTCTCTCCTACATGTCAAGAATTCTTATTCTGTTTTGAGTCAGTGGAACTGATGTTCACATAAACTGTAATTTTAATGAAGCGTAATGAACAAAAAATTAAAACCTGATACAATACACAAGAGAAAAACACCAGAGTCCTTTTCTTGAGCGAAAGGTAAGAGTTAAGCTAATATTTCTGAAACCCTTCATCCGGCTTCTTATGAATAAATGTATGAAGGGTATCCTTTGACCTATCCACCCACAGAAGGAGGGACAGAGAAAAAAAGCTCAGGCAGAGAGAGAAATAAAGAACAACAAGACAGCAATACAAATAAAGCAGAGTTATTTAAAGCTGATTTAAGTGAAGATCGTATGCATCCCTTTCTTAGTGGCCGCAATCACAAATTTTGGCTTCAACACAAAACAATGTCCATATCCATATGGATGCCAGTTATGGCTACTTGTGTGTATAGGCAGACCTGTCAAGCACAAGTGCCTCTAATAGTAAATATTACAAAGCAAAACCAAAAACAAACAAACAAAAAAACCCTTAATGAAACTTTTGGGCCAATTTCTACATAACTAATTTGTTATTGCATGGAAGACTCTATTGCACCTCTAAATCTTGATTTTGTGGCTGACATAAAGGGAAAAGAAACCAAGCACTAACATGAACATTATTCATAAAGTAAAATAAAAAAAATACAACTGCAAAATCTTGAATTGGGCACAGAGTTTACAAGTACTTTCAAACCAAACAAACTGCTGTCCATTTCCTGTTGTTGAAGCTTACATAATCTTAGCTCAATATCAGTGGAGTCCATCCAACTCTGTCTTCATTTGCTCTTGGCTTGTCCTGTCAATGTGCATCTAATCCATTCATTCTTTACTGTTAGTTTTAAAACAGACAGCCATAACCACAGGGTTGAACTCTTCTCTATCAGAACCCATCCAGTCTCCTGATTATTAATCCAAGTCACCACAGCACTGAGACATCCTGCCCAGAAATAATATGTTAAATCAGGTAAACCCAGTCCTCCCTTTTTTTGTTTTGTTCTATAAATTTGGATATGATTTGTCTAGCCAATTGAAAGTGGATATGGGTATCCAGACAGCTAAGGGTTAAAACAAAAAGAAAAGCTAGGGCAACGTAAATCTTTACTGATTCTATTCTTCCAAATAAGGAAGGGGGAAGGATATCCTACCTCACCTCCTACCAGATCTTCTTTTGTTTGAATAGCTTATCATAATTTGCAGTGAAAAGCTATGACCTCTTGACTTTGTACTACATTGTATATTGTACAATTCTCAAAGAAACTCAGTACAAAGTCAAGAGGTTGTGATATGTAGCACAACAAGCTAGCAAAGCAATGTAAATGGAATCGCATTCCCACACATGTGCAGTGGCGTCTGCCTTACGCGAACTATTCTCCGGAGACTGAAAACATGATCGCTGCTATTAGTCTTTGGCAACTGGGCTTTACGTAATTGAAAAGTAAGCAACCTATTTGCTCTGCTGCCCATCTCATAATATTTCCATTAATAAATCAAAGACCTCCCCTCAACTCTATAGGTTAATAGCTCATTCAACTTAAATCTGGTGTTTCTTTCTCACTTGATTGCTTGTGTACTCTCTAGCCTTTTAATTTAATTCTCCAGTTCCTGCTGTTTTTCAAGCCTCAGTTTATTTATCCTAGAAGATGTAGCAATTATTTCCCCTTGCTTCCCATAACATAGAAGAAAAGACACTCTCATTATGATTAAATATAAAGTACTCAGCCAGATCGTTCTGCAGTTCCTGTTTTATATTTGGGTCATCTAATAATGAAACATTAAGTCTCCAGCATTTTAAATATGTGTCTGGGCCTCAAAAATTTTAAGGGTAATTGCTCTATGGCCAAAAATCATGATAGACTCCATTTTTTTTTTTTTTACTATATGTAGATCTTTTTTTTTTTCTTGAAAAGATCTATTCTATAATATCTCCCATGAACCCGAGACTTAGATGTGAATTCCCTTATTTTAGGGTGGAGAGAGCGCCTAACTTCAACTAAACCTATTCCCCCATCATCCCTTGGGTGGTCTTAGATTTTTTTGGATTTAAGTGATTTGTCTGTAGGTAGATCTAATTCCATGTCTATTATGCAACTGAAATCTCCTCCCATGAGAATTATTTAAAACGAACTTCCACTGACAGAATGGTTTCATAAGAAATATATGATTCTTAATATACAATATATATTTTTGCTGTAAAACTCCCTTTCTGGATATATATATTTTTTTAATTTTCTAATTTCCACTGTCTCTGTTCTTGACCTAACGGTAGTTTTATACTACAGAACTGTGTAGTTGTGTCTGTGTGTATGTATGTATGTGCTGTGCAGTTGTGTCTGTGTGTATGTATGTATATATGTATAAGCAGGACCCAGTGTTAGGCCAGTTTGCCAGTGGGATGACAGCATAATGTCAACATCTATAGTCTGATGGGGTCTTAGGTGTTTAGGTGAGGTTGGTAGGAGGGTACAGTGTGCAAACTAACCCATTTAAGACCACAAAATAAAAGGACACATCAGAAAAAAGAGCAGGTGTACATGTGGTGAGGGCAAAGAAATGCTAACACTCAGCAGAAACACATCCATCCTTCCTCTTGTTAATTGAATCATCTCATACTGATAGGTCAAAATGAAAGACTAAACAATGGTGTGGAAATGGCTGGCTTCAGCAACTCACAATTTATTTCTCTGTCTCTGCCTCTGCAGGGGCATTGGCTCACTAAACACTAAGTGAAGTCCCTGCTTCTAAAAACCCTCAAGGGTCATTTTCACTGACACATCACAAAAAGGATACAGGATCTAGACCAGCTGATTTAAAGTTCATGTAGGGCACGAGACGGTAGAACAGTGAGCCATCCAGCAGCCATTCATGGCTGAATAAAATCAACTCTCACTTTGACTCAACTCTCACTGAACACGTCCCTTTTTTTCATAGCAATGCTAAAACAACAACAAAACAAAACAAAACAAAAAAACATGCATATCCCATAGTTGCCTAAATTGTAACTTTGCTATGGCTTTAAACACCGAACTTCCAAGACCAACTGCCCTACAGTAACAATGCATGACAGAAAGTCCCCTGTTAGCTTGTCACTGACACAGCAGAGCACCACAAAATTAACACAATGTCAATTCAACAGCATAGTTTTGGATTAGGCAACTTGTACTGTGTTCAAGTTAATTTGAACAAATTAAATGTTACTTCTCACCTGGCTTGAATTTTTCACTGATGTCTTTTTAATTTTAGATAATGCTTGATACTTGCCCTCTATTATAGTTATAAAAAATACACAACTTAGACTCGCTTGAGCTACAGTATACAGTTTTAAGGGTTAACTCAATAAATTGTATCATATAGTGCATTTCTCTGCCTCTCTTTTTCTCGCTCTTACACACTGTCAATATTGCAATATTTCCACTTAATGTCTTTACTTACTGCAGTCATACCATCTGTGTGTTTGCCTGTCCCTCCCTGTCTCATAGATATAAGGTATGGGCCACATTGCACAGTGTTGCACACTTGGTCATCACTGACCCACATACAACCTGGCTATGAAAGTGCAGGGACTGCCAATACCTGAGGCAGACACACAAACATACACACAGGACAAATGCATGTTAAGAATATGTAGCTAAAACATTAGATCCTGATATTAGTGTGATGAGAGCAAATAAAAACAAAGAGAGAAACAGATTAAATGGAGAGAAGATGAATGCCATGAAAGAAGAAAGGCGTTACTTTGTGGGTTTTGCGTGTATGTATGACCCAGATTGTGTGATCTAGCCATGCTTCCTGTCAATTTACCACTACTGTCTCACTACTGCCAGCCTGCTGGTGCGCCAGGCTCCCACAGGCACCTTTGGGATCAGGTGGTAGATTCATAACATACGCCAACAACATGACCTTGTCCTGGAAAAGCCTACTCAAGCCCAGTGATGGGGGCAACAGGGGCCAATGGGGTGAGTGGGAGTGCAGGAACAATCAGACACCAGATGGATATGTTAATGTACTTGGCATGGTGTAATCCGCTACTACTTGTTCTTTCTCTTTGTCTGACTCTTGTTTCTCTTGCTGCCTTTGCCAATGAGTATCCACAGCAGAAAATGTCATTCTTAAAGTGAGGTCCACAAATATATGACTGGTCAGCTTCTATCAGCAGCCAAAGAGCAGCAGCGACATAAACAGGTTTCTGGCATAGATCCACCTAATTTTTGTCCCCTTCAATCACAGTAGCCTGTAATTTGCACAGTAAATCACAACACTGGGCACTAAGCTTGCTAATTAAAGTAGAGATCCAACCAAATATATGTTGAAGAAGATACACAGTGCAACACCACACTTCATAATGTAATAATAATCATGGGTAGTGAATTGGATGAATAGTTTTGTAGTTTTTGTTCCCAGGACCAGAAGGTGACACTGTACAACCACAATTCTCAACATCTGACTCATTGATTATCGATTAACAACCCTTAAAAAAAATAATATTTTTTTAAAATAACAAAGCATCAAATAACCACTTCATGTGTAGCCTGTAGTAATAAACCCAGAGAGGTCACTTATTTTGCAGTATTCTTCAGCTCTACAGAGCTGTTTATCATCTTTCAGCTCATTGTTTTGGTTTCACAGCTCACAAACTTTGCTATTTCTTTTTACAGCAGCAGCAGCAGCAAATGTCAGACAGACAAAGTTGGTGACTAGCTGTTGCTGGTGAACACAGTGAAGTAGAGTGACTATTGGATTACTGTTCTGTGCCATGACAGACTGGAGAGTTTTTAAGCATACATTTAGTGGAAAGCAGGGAGATGTGTAGAAAATGACTCACTCACATGGTTGTTGGAGGAAACTGGAGCACTTGGAGGAAACTTATTATAAGAAAGGGAAAACATGCAAAACTACCTGATATTTCTGTTCACATCACTACATCATACATTTTTTAAAGGTTAGTTACATTGTCTCTTGCTATTTAGTATCAGACTAAAATGTAAATTCATAGACCAGGAACATGAAGAAGGCTGGGAAGGTATTCATCCAAACAGAGTGAAATGAAAAAGTTACATAAAATATGCACATATTTAAAGAAAATAAATCCTCATTTTGTTGTGGATACGTGTATGGTATTTGTGTGTGTGTATTTACAGCCCCAAAGTCTACATCATTTGTTAAAATGAAGTGTGAGTATGATGCTGAAAAGATTGAAAATGTGCACAGGAATTTGTTTTTACTTGTGAAAAAGTACACAACAGTATGTAAGCAATAAATACAGCAATTTGTGAATTACTTTTTTTCTCTGATGTGAAATATCACATCATATCGTGAATAATTATAGGCATCAAATAAAACATATGAAAGTGATTTTCTTCTTTTTTGCAAGGTATTGAGATTACTTGCTAAAGTGGATTTCTTAATTAATTTGTTGATACACCGTTAGAAAATAGAGAATGCACGCAATGAGAAGGTGTAACTGTAATTTGTGTGCATGGAGAAGAAAATAATGAAAATAAGTGTATCTTATTGTGTGTATGAGCCTGTGTGTTTTTGTCTGTTAACACCTTTTAATGCAATGAGACCAGAGGTATCAAACATAATTAATTCGTTTAAAAGATTTTTCAAAAAGTGCTGTTCAAACGCAATTCCCAAAACTATCAATGACATAATTCTGAATTAATGGCAGATGAAAAATAATTATAATGTAATTACCATCTGAACTTTTAGATATCACATGAGTCACACATCCATGCAGGAAGTATAAAGCATGCAAATAAATGAACACAGAGACACAATTTCCCTCTCACTGAAGTCAAATGAATGACAGAAAATAGGTGGAAGAGTAACTCACACACACTCAAACATACAAATGTGGTGTGGCGATGTGTACCGACCTCTCAACCTGAAAAGGTATTCAAATTGGCAAACACTGAAGGAGTAAGCAGAAAAACCCAATCATATCCAACCTCTCAAGGAGAGAAGCTGTTTTGTATTCAATCAACTGGTTTTGGCAGGAAATGTATTTAGAGATTTTCCACATTCCTCTTGTTACCGTTCTTCTCCTGCCCTGTGGACTTCTGCTTATAATCAAACTAGTGCAGTGCCTGCTTAAAACGTGCCTGTTCGGAACGGGCTGATTTCTTGGCCTCCGGCATTGCTACTTCAACGCATAGAAAAATTAACAGGCTACTATTGATGTGAGGTATGAATGAGTCCTACACCAACAACATGAAATAAACTAACATTCTATTATAGCCTACACAAGTACTCTTATAGTAAATAAACGTTCTTTTCACATTTCAAGTAAAATAAAGGCTGGATTTAAAAATAAAATAATGTGCATCCTAAAATAAAGTGAATCAATCATATTGGGCTCTTAAATCGTTTATTCATTTGGTATGTTTGCTCAAAAGAGTTGGTCTTCGTTTGTAGTGGTGCTTCACAGTTGCCATGGTCTTCAAACATATGATATAAACTACCTGCCTTTTGAACTGTCTGTGGAAGTATTTGTTCTGTTTTACGTGTGTATCATGTGTCCAAATCACACCAAAGTTGACACTGACAGAGTGTCAGACAGAGATACAGACAGACATAGATAGAGATAGACAGAGATTCCTTCCTGTAGTAGAGAGAGATAATCTGACCTTTGTTTCTACTATGGCATGTATCTATTATAAGGTGAAACACTCTCCCTGTCCCAGCTTCTTTAATTTGTGTTGTCATTTCCAAATCAAAGACATGTTTTGAACTGAAATAGAAATTGAGTTCAAAAAGCTACTGGTACTGAGGTTATATATCATATATTTCAGTCAGCCAACTCATGTGGAATAGATTATTTAAATGTAGAATATGTACATGAATATGTGTCGGTCCCACACAGCAGGGAGTGGGGAGTGACGATACTAATTTCTATCAGGGTAAGATAGATTCAGAGCCTACAGGTGAATGCTGGGGTGGAGGTGGGGCTTTTGAAACGCTATACGAACACGCTGAAGCAGCAAGCAACAACATATCTTATGTGAACAGTGTGGCAACAGGCATGGAGCAGAAGTGTGAGCAGGGCACTGATAGCTTAAGTACGCCACTATGATTAAAAGGGTGTGTTGGATGTATATTGAGCGGAGTATGCCATGTGAGCGGAGTGGCGACTTGAGTTAGGCTGCCTGAACTAGATTGCAGGCTTCGCTTCATGTAATGTATATATATATATATATATATATATATATGTGTGTGTGTGTGTGTGTGTGTGTGTGTGTGTGTATATATATATATATATATATATATATATATCCTGACACCAAACTGACATGTTTTTTCAAAGGAGATATTCGCACATCCAATTATCTCAGATGCAGGTGCGTTGGAAAGTATCACTTCAGTTGAGAAAAGAAGAGTACTGGATTTTCTTTTCTTAAGACCAAACTGACAGTCATTTGGATTCAACACCACAGATGGAAAAATCATGGATAAAGGTGAAGCTCTTTGCTTTCTTTTAAAAATGCAACTGCCTTACAGTATTACCATGACAACAAGAAGTCCCCGGTTAACTTTTCACTAAGGCAGTAAAGCCACCATGAATAAAAACAATGTCAACTATGAACCTCTGTGGGCTGTGTTGAAATGAATTCGAAAAAATCAAGTCCTAGCTCTCAATTATTCAAACTTTATTTACTGAAAAAATGACAGCCCTAGTGTGTTTTGGCTATTCATGAACAAAAGATGAAGTATGAAAGGAAGAACATTTCAGTCTCTAATTTGTCAGTTTCTTATCTAAGGGGATTTAGCCAGTTTGGAAAACTTAGGCATTTCCATTTTTGGTTTGCGCTGTCATTGTGTTCTTTAGACATTGAAGCAAAGTGGCAAGTCAGGTTTGATTTACTGTAATGCTGGTAGTGATTTGTTTGCTGGTTTGTTGTTTTGATAGTTTTAGGGTGTGCCTTGTCAGTGGGGCTGAGGTTTGAACAATCTGCCTCTGTGCACATGATGGTTGGCCAACTCTACTGATAATGATGATATTGTCTTGATATTTGTAGCCAATTCACTCTTCATAATGATGGATAGGCTGATGGATGGATGATGGATAGGCCCTTTTGCAATTTTTAGACTTTGTTAAATCTAAACTCACACAAAGAAAGGGAAAGAAGAGGGTACATCCCAATTCCCTTAATTACATCCACATTTCCCTCACTTGCCTCGTTCCTTGCATCTTCTCATCACATCAAGCCATAATCTCTACCCGAAGCACAGAGATTTACAGCCTCAAATGTGACTGAATAGACATGGCAATATAAAATTAAAACGTGTCTCTTGTTGAATAATGACTGACTCCTGACTACAATATTATCTGTGATGATTAAAAGGAACAATAATATATCTTAAAAAGAACATTTTTCTAATTAATGGGAAACTTGAAGCTTTCCAAATAGGGATGTGTCACCAGGTAAAAGATTTTGGGTCAGGTCTGGTTTGATTGTTGTACTGAGATACATCACACAGATGAACATATATTTTACTGTATATCATATCACTATTGTCAGATGAATATTGTGTGTGTGCTATTCATATTTTTCCTTGAACCAAGTCTAGATGTGCTTCTCTATGGGCTGGGAACAGTGCATGACCTTTTGGATTATGAAATTATTTAAAAGCATACTGCATTATTTCCTAAAACGCATGGTTGTCAATCTAGCCCTAAGTGTATTTGTCTTATTTAATGAAAATTTGACATTTCTGAAGAGAAAAAAAAAATGTTCTGCCAACAGCTGCATGATGTGACGTTCTTTCTGTCCTTAATCACATTGGTACAGCTTGTGTGTCTGGCATACAGCAAACAACTGAGTTTATGAGTCAGTCGCTGACTAAGGTTGGTGACTGTGGGAGACAGCAGCTATTTAGAGGATACATTTATTCTAATTTCTTCAGCTTTAAGAGATGGGACAGCTCCCTATCTGGTGAGCCATCCGTCTGCCTGTATTTGAGTGTAGGCAGCCCAGTCTGTTTGTGTTTTCCAGCAAGGAAGTGTGTGGAGATTGCCTCAGGCTACTTGCAAAGTTGAAACGAAGGTTATGATATTGTAACCCTAGTTCTACAAACATGGGTGGAACTCTCTACTGGACTCTATGGGTAATACTCTCCTCTACATCACACACATGCAATCGCCCACTGAAATTCGCATGTACGTAGCCGGCCAATCAGGACGTATCAATTACGTGTGTAAAAGCAGCATCTCCCTTCTCCTCACAATCCGAAACCACTTCAGTGAGCGGCGTGGGGGCAGCAGGGTCCATAGGTAGAGGGCTCTGCCTGTGCTTATAGAACTAGGGTTACAAAATTGTAACCTTCGTTCTATCTCACACAGGCTCCGTCCTCTACTGGACTCTATGGATACAGTACTCTATGGGCCAGATGAATGTTCGCCATGTCATCAGACTGCGTTACTGAGCCCAACACTATAGGTTAGTCGCCACAGCACTCCTACTACTTTATAATCCCAGCCATTTAAGCTTAAGCAGTAGGGGGCCTAACCCAGTCCAGTTAACATGGACCTGAACTAGGTGAAAACATGGCCTAACCTCGCAAGGGTCCTAGGTCACACACCAAACACCCTGCACACCCCATTCCCCGAGTCATCTTTGATCACAGGAGAATGCAGGTGTGTATAATTGCCCAAGGGGGATCACGTGTACCACAGCTCACACTCACACCACCCTTGTCACAAGTTCTGAGTTGCACCTGCGAGCACAGACCTTGAAAAGGAGCCTGTCATGTCCAAGAGATGAAACCTTATCAACGGGCAAGGAGTAGAATAGGATGCTGTCATGCATATGTCTGTAGATGCTGCCACACCACATGTGGAATGTGCTTGGACCACAGTGGGGGGGTCCTTACCTGCCTGCCTGTAAGCCTGGGAGATGCACTCACAAAGCCAACTAGCTAGGTGCTTCTTGGATAGGGCTTTTCTGTGAACTCTCTCATCATAGCACACGAACAGCTGTTCAGTGCACCAAAAGGGGACTGTGCATTCAACATAACATGCCAACACATGTACTGGGCATAAGAGGTACAGTTTTGCCTCCCTAGGTTGAATAGTCTTCAACCTAAATGAGCTCCTTATGTTCTTAGGAAGAAAGGAGGGGTTCAGTCTGAGTATAGCACTGCTGTGGTCACCATGAAGAAGCAAACAGCTGGGGTGAATTGACAGGATGCACAATTCGCTCACTCTCTAGCTGAGGTCAGCGCAAGCAGCAAAGCTCTCTTGAATGACAACACCTTCAGAGAGGGGCACTCCAGAGGTTCATAGGAATCACTCATCAGGGCCTTGAGCACCACCTGTTCTCACTGGGGGGTGGAGACATGCATCACTGGCCGTTGTCTCCTAACCCCCTGCAAGAAATGTTTCACGAGGGGGTGGGTGAAGACAGGTCTGTTGCCAAAGCCCTCATGACAGGAGGAAACAGCTGCTGCATACACTTGAACAGTGACATGAGACAGCCCCTTTTCCACCCGATATTGTAGAAAGGAGAGAACCTCTCCCACTGCACATGTCATGGGGTCCAGTCTCCTTTCCTTGCACTAGCGTTGTAATCCCAACCACTTTGCCTTGTGACAAGTAATGGTGGATCTTGCGTTTGCTGCCTGGATGGTCTGCATCACCTGTGCAGACAGTCCAGCCCACATCAGCCTGTCCTTCTCAGGAGCCAAACCTGGAGAGGATGGCCTAATGTGGGCAGCGCACCTACCAAGACAGAGGCCCCCACACTTGGGGGATGGACCAGGGCTGGGTTGCCAACATCTGGATCTGCATATCACAGCACCAAACGGTGGTCCAGAGCTATCAAGAAGACCTACAGCTGCTCTTATCTCACTCTCTCCTGCAGCGGGGGAATGAGATGAAGAGGGGGAAAGGCATAAAGCAGCCTCCTTGGCCATGGCATATGTGCAAACACATCAGATTTTGTATTGATGTGTCTATCACCCTACGTATTTCCCACATAAATAACCAGAGGGGAACTGAGCAGACACAGTGCCTCCTTCCTCGCCTCCCACGGGACTGGGGTGTTACTCTCTAAGGAGGAAGTAATGCCACCAACCATGCCAACGTAACCCTGAGTGGCGAGCTGTATGCGCCGGTTCCGAGCAGGGTGACGCGAACAGTGGGAGACAGTGCTGACATTAAGCATACATGAAGCGTCCTCGCTCCAGTCAGTGTGTGGGCACAAGGTGTTATTCCTGTGTGAGGATATAACACCGTGTGCCACATTACCATTTCCTGGGGAGACACGCTGTGTTGGATGGTCTGGTAAATAACGGTACTGGCGATCGCAGCGAGACTCAGGTCTGCTTTTGAGTGTCACTGTGTCAGGCGGGATGTGTTTCTTTCTCAGCACATCGTGCCTAACATAGTGTTCATGGATGCACTCAGTGCTCAGCTTTTTTTCTTTTTTTTTTAGCTAGCATTGTCTGCAGCTGAATAAGGCCACCCACCGTCTGCGTCTTTAACAGAGAGAAGAGAGGCAGGGGCACCAGCAGAGCAAGTGTCTTCTGCATTACGCAGCCTCTGTGACCAGCTGGATGAAGCAGCTTGAGATGCTATCGTCCTAGAGCCACAGAGGGTCAGACAGATAGTGCTCTTTGGAAAATGAATTTGTTTTTATTAAAACATTTTCAACATTTTCAACATGTGCACACACACAGCAAACATGAGCTTAAACTTGAACAGTGGTGGGAGGGGGCCGTGAAGTCTGCCAGCACATCTGGGGGGGCTGTTGAATATGGCTAGTGTTGATGTGACACGCCCTCCCGCTGACAGCCATTTCAGCGCTACTGACTTTCCCGGAGTGTAAACCAGCTTTTGCGGGGGTATGTCGACGCTCCTTGCTCCAGCCTAGGCCGCTCTGCAGTCACAAGAGGGCCGGTACTGCGGTGTCTCTGTTGAGGTAGTGTGGGAGGTAGCTGAGGCAGTGGGGTCTGATGCTGACTCTGCAAGTCCTCCTCCTCACCGTGGCATTGCAGCGATGCACCTTGTTTCCTCTCTGGTTTGAAGAAGGTGCAAGCAGCAGGTGACAGCTCAGCTGTGCCTTCTCTTCTTCCAGCCTCTTGAACTGCTGAGTTGTTCACTGCCACGGCCAGCTGCGCACCCAGCTGTGTGTCCAGCCGGAATATTTTGTCAAAATATTACAGCTTGTCTCTGTCCTGCATCAGCAGAGGCTGTGGCCTCCTGCTCACCGTCCAGCCAGCCGAGTGAGCAATCAGGAGGGCCGTGAAGGCCTCCTCTAGGGGTGGCACACTGGGACAGGCACTCGAATCAGAAGAGATGCCTGTCAGTGGCACTAATGTGACCAGGGCAGGTAAGATCAGTGGGCTGATTTTGCCGTTGCTGAAGAAAAGAGGATAGTGAGCAGCAGTGAGATGCTACTTTTATAGTGTGCGAGACACATGAAATTGATAGGCACATCCTGATTGACCAGCTACGTACAGGCAAATTTCAGTAGGAGATTGCATGTGTGTGATTGGAGGAGGATATTACTCATAGAGTCTAGTAGAGGGTGGAGTATGTGGGATAGACCACACTGCTGAGACAACTCTCAAGTAAACATCAACTGTGTGCTTGATTTGATCTGCAATGTTGCTCACAGGATGGGCCTTAAAGTGTGTTGACTCTATTTTTAAGCAGATACTGCTGGTTAGTCTTTAAATGTCGTTCAAATGACACAAGATTGTTGCATTGTAATTTGAGCAATGAACTGGAGAAACATACTCAAAAACAGAGTAAAAGAGGTTACTGTCCTTTTAGGCTGGCATGATTTTGGCTGATATTTAATTTATTTAATTTATTTTTCGACAGGTTGGTAGTTGTTTAACTTATGATAGCTACAAACTGAAGGTCATAATGAAATCTACTTTTTTCATTGACAATAACATTGCCAGATAGCAAACACTGTTCAGTCAATCATATGCTAATTTATGGCCCAATTGGTTAGGCCTGAGGTAACCGGTGGATTGGCCTGTGCCATGTCAGCACTCAGTTAGCTTCAGTTAGAGCAGAAAACACCATGCAACAAGGTTTGCAACCCAACCAATCAATGAATGGAATAACTGCCACTTAGGCCATTATACCATCCTGTTTCGGGTCTGGAGTAATGAACTGTAATAGAGAAATGATAATAATGATGATAGTCATAATTAGTGGGATAATAACAGGGCAATCACAGAGTGCTGTAACAGGAGACATTAGCTGTGATCTATGATTGATCTGTTGTGAGGCTGGAAGCTTGGTAATCGAGTAGGACTTTCTAGGAATGGGTTACAGAGCGTCTATCCAAGTGTGTTTGTTGATGTCATTTAAACATTTTTAAAAACATAGATCAGATCATTTCTAATGACATTTCCTACGCTTTAAAGGGTCAGATCACCCAAATTACAAGAGAAAAAAAAAAAAAAACTGAAAAATAACAGCATGATATATTTCCATGAATCAGTGTCCCAGTTTCTCTAGATAATCCACAGAACACACTGTCAACAGGTCGTAGGGACTTTTTATTTGGTAGAAAGAAGTTCCAATCAAATGTAAATTTGCAAATTATGCTAAGTAAAAAGGACACTGATTCTGGAAAGAAATGTTACCAGAGAATTTATTAAATCTTTTTTTTTTCATTATAGTATTAGAATTGAAATTACATTCACTTTATTGGGGCGGAGGCAGAAATATCTCAGACAACGTGGGTAAATAAAACCAAAACCACCTGCATGACTATACCAACAGATGTTTTTTTTTTTGTTCCAGCTTGTCCAGTGTGGGCCTCATTTATTCATGCTGCATACACATAAAACAGGGGTTGAAAGATGTGTACAGTACTTCCCACGGAAAAGTTGAGATTTATAAAAACAAACAATGATGGGAGAATGTGTGCACCGGTACAGGAAAGTCTGACCCAGGCATACATTTTGGAGAGACAGGAAAATGGAGACATGCATTAACAGCTGTTGCAGCCAACAGCCTTTTAAACTTTCTTCTGTTTTTAATACTGCTGCTCTTCCCCAAAGGAACAAAATGTATATCAATATTCATAAGGGTTTTGCAGCAACCACTTATGGTTAATTGTGGGCGGTATGTAAAGCTTGTCCACATATGCACATTTTCATGTTAATTGTGATTCATAAAGGGAAAACTGCATGCTGAAGTACTTGCGCACAGTTTATACATTTGATTACTTTTTGGCGTACACCATTTTTGTCTTTTATGCACAAGCAAATTTTTGATATGAATCCTAAGCACTGTTTTATAAATGAGGCTCCAGATCTTTCGAAAAAAAAAAAAATCTTAACAGACTTGCATGATGAAAGGAAGGTTAAATAAATAAACATAGCAATATTTTGTCCATTCCTTAAGCTCTTGACTCTATTTCTACCCACCAACCCGTTCTCTCTCCTCCCAGACGGTGTTTACTCAATCTGAGTTTGCTTTGTACCCTGTAGTTCCAGTAAATAATACATACAGTATCTCTCCTCAATCCAAGAGGTGTGTGAGTATGTGCACATGTAAATCTCTATATTATGGTCTGCATTTGAACCCCACTGCAAGTGTGCAAGTGTGTTTGTGGCTGTAGGTGATTGTGTGGTAAGCCTCGGAGAGAATGGGGTCTGGAAGCTGCTATCAATATTGTACGGTTTCCTCTTCTGAGCCCCGGGATGTGTCATTGTGTATGTGTCTGGATGCAAGAGTGTGAGTGTGTGAGGCCTATACAGCCAGCCCCAGTTTGCCGAGGGGAGTTTGAGACGTGCTTGCATCCCGTCCACTAGCTTTAACAAAAGCCATATTGTAACAGGAGGATTCTGTCTTGGCCATGATAACAGCTTCAACAATGCCAAACCCTGCGCCCCGATCAGGACAAATGAGCAGGACGGGTTTTTCTATAGTTTTGTTTCATTTGCTTCACTTGTCAGATGATACTGATGACACTCCAAAACAACCTTGAACTGTGACAGTTCCACAGGGCATCTTGAGAGAGTTTGAATGAGCCGTGAGCTTTCAAAATATGCCATTTTAGCTTTTCAGATGTGTTTGGATATGAATCTGCACAAGCTGGGGTCCACAGGCACAGGGGTGCAGAACTGGGTAAGGACAAGGAAAGTGAAAATATAAACAATTTTGTTTCATAATGACACTATTCAAATTTGACCCAAAGACACATTAGTATGCTTACAAAGACCCATTGCGATAAGCATACCTGTATTAGCATAAGAGACAAGGTCAGCGTGTAGGTTATGTTCTTCATCATGGCACTGCAGTACTTTTTTAGCCATTTTAATTCAAATTAAAGAACTGTATACACACCTGATGGCAGCGACTAATCATTATGAGATGGAAGTGATGCATCTGTGTGATATACTGTACCTCTATACAAAACACATCCACACACACAAACAAGCCAAACAACCTCTGTTTTTGCATTACATTTAGGATTGTAAATAACCACATATTTAATTAGTCAGGTACCAGATAAGAAATATTTACATGTTACTTGCCACATTTCAACAATTAATAAAATTACACACTGTGGGTAAAATGTCTAATTCTGCAACTCTGTGGTCTATTTCAGCTACGGCCTATTTGAGAGTCAGTGTAGTGAGACAGGGTGGCGGGGGTCCCCCGACCAGGAATCAAGCCATGGACGTTGCGATTATTTGGTATGCGCCTTAAACATTAGGCATCATGGGTGACCTGCCTATTCCAATTTATATAGATACTGCTTTAGGTGGATAGTTTTCAGTTTTCACCAGCCACTATTTATTTTCCAAAAATACAAAGTAAATCTGAAAAGGAAATATGATAAACTACAATAACAATATAACAAACTATAATGCAAAAATAGCTCACAGGCACAGAAGATTTAATGTATCTCTGACTCACTAACTTGAATTTGCTTTCTTAGGCTTCTTGATGGCATAACTGTACAGTAAAAAGAAAAAAAAAAACAATCAGCCAGAACAAGAGGTACTTACATTTCAATGCCCTCTGTATGAGTCAGACACTACTGAAAATAACAGATGGTGCAGGTCTGTACCATATAACTTGACCTGCACTCAAACAGCTACATCATAAGTCCGCACCCGTTCAGAGTTTTATTGCTAATTGCAGTGAACTGGAATATGGACAGACTGAGATCATTAAAAGGTTTAATGGCATGTTGGTTGTGCTTGGCTTTGATTGCTTTTTCCACAGTTACTCCCTCTCATCTTGGTAACTGCATTCTTACAACACCAAAGATTTCCTCTTAACTGAATCATTAGGGTGTTTAACACATTTTGGGCTTTTTAAAATTATTTATTTAGTACTAGCTGATATGTTTTAGTCAAATATGGTCACAGGTTTGAGAGCATTTCAATAACAAAACCAATAGGCACTAAAATGGCTAATGTCCTGCCACAATTACCTTGACATAGAGCACAAACTTTAATAAATTAATATGAAGTAATTCCCACATATTTCTATTTATAATATATTCATCTTCACATAAAATTAATATGGACTCCATATTTCAAAACAATTATTAATTTAAAAAAATCATTAATGCCGCATTAACATGCACATACATACATACAGTATATGCACGTCAATATACTTTTCAGATAAGATTGTTGTATTTGATATACAAGGGACGGCCACACATCCCTCTCAATTGACCAGTGTCACCCTCAAGTCTCTCATTCAAAGATCTAGCAGGTGCCTGGCAACCCTGAGGGGTGAGATGTCACACAGACTTGCACCTGTCTAGCAAAGGGACGGACATATCCACTGGACATCATCACACATACTCAAACACATACATTCATTAACCACCTTCCTCCCGCCACAACCCTTGAAGCGGGAAAAATGCACAAACACACACATTCATATGCATGCGCACACATTTTATTTACATGAAATACATAATGGGGATGTTAATTCCCATCAACAATCACTTCTCACGCACTCGCTCTCTCATTGTTACACACACGCAGACACACACACACACACACACACACACACACGCAGGGTTTGAGTCACTTCCAGAGAGGCTGGTGAGGAGGCATCTACAGAGGCAGGCGACTAATTGAAAGTGAAGTGGGTCCAAGCTGTCGCAGCGTTGGCCTTCCGCCTACATGGCTAAGAGATGACAAGCTATCCACCAGCGTTGGCACCAGCAGCCTCAGCACACACATTTTCATGTATATATGACCATATACTGAATGGATGTATGAATTTATTCACTTATTTCAAAGCATGTCCAGAGATTTAACCAGCAACATTTCCCACAATAAACTGCTTCTTTTTTACATTTGTGTGCATCATCTAACAGTAACAATACACAAAGACATACAAAACATTTGAACATTAAAAATTAAAGTAATAAAAAAAAAAATCAATTATGGTACATTAGTAAGACTTATAATTGCATTTACATGTATTCATTTCACAGATGATGTTAGAGTTTAGATCAAGGAGAAGCTTCCAGGATAAGTACCTCAACACTTTCCCCCACATACATGCCTTTTTTTTTTTTTTTTGAGAATGAGAGAGAGATGTATAGCGAAGGGCTGAGAGATAGACTTTCCACTGAGCAATTTTAGTCATGATGACATAACACTCAATTTCATTGGGTGAAATAATCAAACTATATTCATTGGATGTGTCTCCAACTGTAAAACTGCAGGGGAAAAAATGTCAATGGGCAAAGTGCTGAATGAATAAATGGACACTCCAGAGCATTAAATACTATCTACAAAACAATTTTAGTAATTGTCAGCATGAAGAAATAGAGGTACCCTCTACCTTGTTTCTGTAGTTATTATAATTTTTTTTTTTTGTCAAATGAATTCATATTTCTTATAACAATGTATGTAATGGCAGTGTGTAATGTGAGGGGTGTCACTCGCACTTAACACCTACATGCACCTACAGAGAATTATCACTAGACTCCGCAGCTCCTCTCAGCTTTATAGGGCTTTACAGTGAGTTTCAGCTCATTGTTTAGCTGTCTGGCCTGAAACTATACTATTTTGGTTCACTCTCTCACTGAACACACACAGTTAGCAACTAGCTGATGAACTTAGTTGAGCATTTACCAACCAAAGATCCAGATATATCCCCCAGGAATTGGTAGAGACCAAAAACAGCTTAAAGAGAATAACATTGGACTTGCATTCATGACTCCAAATGGATGATAATGTTGCTCCATAACTGTTGGATGTGTAAATAAGAAACTGTTTTCTACATCTCAACTTAAAAAATAATATGTCAATGTTGTGTTCCCAACTTCCACTCCCCCCAAAGTAGCCAAAAAATATTTTATTGCAGGTAAAGATTAAAATTAGCAAAGTCTTCCTAAAGGTATTTAACAGAGGAAGCGCAACACTATCTATAAGAAGCAAATAATGTGTCTTTACAAAACTCCAAATGGTAGCTGTATACATTTGCTGAAATGGTAACAGGATTGTCTGCATCTGGTGGATTAGTATTGACTCAGTCAACTCATGGAAAAACAGACATTTGCTGACATGTGTAACGGTAGCCAACGGGTACACACACACAACTAATCCTCACTTCCAATCTGGGTCACAGCACCAGTGTAGCCTACATTGTGTAGACAAGCACAGTTCCGCACTGGACTCAAACTCATGACCTCAGAGATGGGAGGCAGGCACGCTAGCAAGGAGGCTAAAACCCATAGGCGACAGTGTCTGTCACCAGCACGTCTCTTAAGGTGTCCGTGAGTTAAATTTACTCACTGCGGAGTACTGTACCTGCTGGCTACCGTAACACACGGTCAAAGACTTACAGGCCAAGATATGAGTTGAGCTTTGTGGTGGCACTACCGGCATATATCAATGAACCAGAATGTCCAAAAATTGACCAGATGCGTCTATGACCTGCTGTACCTGCACATTATAGAAAAATAACTAAAAAGAAGCTCATAGAAAGGCCCACACATAGTTGAAGCATGCTTGTTGCCACGCTTACGCAGCCTCGTTCTTAACCTCATTATCACAACGATACTCGGAATAATCAATAACAATTAAAACAATGCAAAGCAGTTAATTGTTTTTATAGTAGACAAACCTTTCTTCAATTCCGTGGCATTCTCTTGGCTACATCCCACACTTTTTCAAATTTCTATTCAATTGCCTTGTTGAGAAAGCTTACTTTTACAGCCTCTAGGCTACATAATGATACAAAAAGACTGGCACAGCGAACGTTAACACACACACACACACACACACACACACACAGAAACAAATCTCTGTTTGCAAAGATGCGAGTGTTGGTATATCTATGTCCTTGGGGAAATAAATATAAAATCACAGGGTGAACCTGTTCTGTAATGAGTAGTGAAGGGAGCAAATATAGGGCGAAGTCTTGACATAAAGCAGTGGATAAAGATACATATCTCTGCCACAGTGTTTGTGTGTATGTGTGTATGTTTGAGAAAAGGTAAAGAAGTAGTGAGAACATTTGCAGTTTGACACTGACAGACAGAGAGAGGGAAAAGAGAATTAATTGGTAAATAAAAGAAAGACTGACAATGTGCTTTGTACGTCAAACAGTGTCTGTGTGGGTGGGTTTGTTTGTTTGTAAGTCTGGGGTCATCACAACACATATATGCGTGTGTGTATATGCATCAAATCAAATTATGAAATGTTCTCTTTGTTAATGTCTGTGTTTGCCAGGTTGGATACCTACAAGCCTTCATTTACCTGCGTGTGTGTGTGTGTGTGTCTGTGTGTTTGTGTCTGGCAGTCACTCATTAGCGTAGACCTGTCTCCCTGAGCTGCCAGTCTCATCCATTGTGTGGGCTGCCTGCAGTCATCCATTACCCCCCACCGCCCTACCTGACCACATCCATCTCTGCTCAGCAGGATGCTGTTAAAACTGTGTCACTGCCATATGTAGCTGTGTGTGTGTGTGTGTGAGAGAGAGAGAGAGAGAAAGAGAGAGAAACACAGAAACAGATATGGAGAAAGTGAGTGAATGTATTTCTCTTGGCTTGTTTGTGTGTGCGTCTGACTGACAACATGGCAAGCACAAGTCAAAGCTTTTTCTTGTTAAAATTGACCTTTGTCGGGTTAAAAAAAGAACAAAACAAGTGTAAAAAAAACTACACAACTACTACTTTTATTACTACTATAACAACAAATCAATACATTCATTTTTCCACTGCTAAGTAGCTCAGATGTCCTTCCTCCCAGCATTCTCCTCCAGGTCTCTCTGAGAAATCCCAACGTATTCTAAGGCCAGATGGGATATATGATGCTCATGTTCTGTTCTGCTTATGCCCCCTCGGTCTCCTCTCAGTTGGACATGCCCGGAAAACCTCCACATGAATCCTCATCCTGCCAATGAAACTCATTTCCTCCCCTGTTATCCACAATCTCTTTCTTTTGGTCACAACCCAGAGCTTGTGACCTTAACTGAGGGTTGGAAAGAAGAGTGACTTCCACTTCAGGCTCACCTTTATTTTCATCACAACAGTTTGTACACTCTGTCTACTGACGGAGCTCCAACCCCCTGTTGGTCTCACGCTGCATTTTACCCTCAATTGTGAACAACATCCCAAAATACTTGAATTCCTTTGTTTGGATCAAATAGGCGAATAGAGACAACAGTCTGCACATTTTCATTACAACCGATCACCTCAGCAGGTGATTTCTCTGATACTGATTAGGAGTACTACTCCAGACTTACAATTCCTGCAGACACTTAGCTCCCTGATTTAAAACTTTTATTTACATTTTTTAAATCTTTGAGCCTGCAGGCATATCATGTGTAGGTATTACTGTGGCCAAAATAATGATTTCCTGCCATTAGAAGCCTCTTAATTCTTTTCACACAAAACTGGGAAGAAGGAACTCTAATAAATCAAATGAAAATGGTCAAAAAGATCAGGCAAGTAATGGTTGACTGTACTTAATTAAGTAACACACTGCACATTCATCGATTAAATGCACTGACAGCAATTGATGTGTGTCAGCTACGGCCTGAGCATTGTTGTTAATCAAGTGCAGCCTGTATGGCCAAATTCAACCCTTTTATCAAAAGGATAATTTAAGCTGGGTGATGTTTAATGTCACAAATCACTTTCACTTTCAGACGAGGATGAGATTGCATTTTCATTAAAGACTATATATCAAATATCATTTCATTTAATCATGGATTTCCTCACAACTTTAGGAATACACTATAGATGATACATTACATTGCAGAGGTGTGGACTTGAGTCATATGACATGGACACGAGTCTGAGTTTGCTCTTCATGGCATAGGATTGTCCAACCCCAATTTAAAACCTTTCTTTTGTTACTTATTTACTCATTTTTTATCTTTGAGGCACCAGGCGTATTATGTGCATGTATTACTGCAACCAAAATAATTATTTTCTGCTGTTAGAAGCCCCTTAATTCTTTTCACTCAAAATTGGGAAGAAGCAACTCTAATGAATCAAATAAAAGTGGTCAAAAAGATATTTAGGTCATCAGGCAAGTAATGGACCGTTGAATGTGCATAATGAAGTAACAAATTGCACATTCATGGATTGAATGCACAGTGAGAGCAACTGATGTGTCAGCTACAGACTGAGCATTTCTGTTCAGATGATCAACCCTTTTATCAAAAGGATACTTTAAGCTGAATCATGTTTAACGTCACAAACCACTCTTACTTTCATTTAAGACAACTAATGCAGTGCCCATTCAAAATGTGCCTGTTCAGAACAGGCTGATTTCTCAATACCTGGGGAGAACAGTGCCCGCCCCCTAAACACCTCTCATGCAAACTATTGGTAGACGCTACAATTTACCAATGCTCCCTGAATGCCTCAAATGCAGTATATCTGGACACTACAATTTTGAGCTGAGCTGAAGTTCATCAGATGAACTGCACTATGTCTTAAACATACATACAAAGAAGCCACGTGTGAAGAACGGGAATAGAGCTTAACTCTCTAAACTTTTTCAATTCATTCGCTATGGTCACACATCAACACTGCACTTCCATGATTCCCCAGCAATCTGCCTGCTATTTTATTTTTTTTCCCTGGATTTACCTATGAACTTTAGCAATAGGCTGTTGGTGATAGCATTAAAATGCAGAGATGTGGACTTGAGTCATGAATCTGATCTTGGACTTTAGCCTTTTGACTTGGAATGACTTGGTATCCTCCCTTTGCTGAAAACATTCAATTTATGTTACAAAAAATGTGCCGCAGATAAAACAAATCATGCTGCACAAGTGGGAGGAAAAGGTGAGTACACAACAGCCTGTTATCACATTCAGACATGAAAACTTTTTAAATTTAAACTTCTCCCAATGGTATTTTACTATAGAAATACAATAGCAGCACTGAGTCCCACCTCTTTTACACTGTGCTTCAACACCACTTACGTAAAAAACAGAAAAAAAAAACAAGCATCCATTAATTCCACCTAACCAGTCCTTCACTTTGATGTGAATTGCAACTGATAAAAACATGCATAAAGCTGCTGTCAAACCAAACAGCCCTTTCAGGCTGATATTTACCCGGGAGAAGGGAGGTATTCCGGCTGCTAACATTGAATCATATACTTATTTATGCAGTCATGAAAGACCACCACAAAAAAGCTTCAGAATTAATTAGATTGGAAATCAAAGAGAGGCAGACAGCGAGAGCGAGAGATAGAGCGAGGGGAAGGGAGATAGGCGGACACTTGTTGACATTTCTAAGGGTTGCTATGTATCAAAGGCTTGACGCCTGATCTGCTTCTGTGTGTTAACATGCAGGCTTGGAGCAGGCATGCTATGTGCCACTGCTGGCTGGAATCGAACATCTGAATGCAATTTGAGGACTTTCCACAATAGACAGAGTGGGAGAAGAGAGCAGAATTCGTGTTGGTTGATAGTCAAACTAACATGGGTGGTCCATATCAAAACAGAAGGAAATGAGCAAGAGATTGAGGGGTCCAGTAGACATGGGATATAACTGGAACAGCAGTGTTTTCTTAGTTTTCTGCTTAATACATTTAACTCAATTGTTTAAATTTAAAATTATGGCAGCACTCCTTGTTCTTGTGTTCAGTTACTGTGATGATGATAAGGTAGTCAATACCAGGCATCTCCACTGTATGTCTGCATTGCACCAGGAGAAATGTATCAGAACCACAGCCATTCCTTTATTAAAGTCATTAAAAAAACTAAAAAGTAATCACATTCATTCAAGGGCAGACCTTTGTTGCCCTGAGCTAGCTGGTGCCCTTGAAAAATTGTCCCTGTGGAAATAGTATTCTACAAATTTTTTCATTTTGAATATTTTACTCTTGCTGTGACGAACAAACGTCCCATTTCATAGCAAACATTCTAAATGTATTCCATGAATATAAATAGATATATATACATTTATTGATATAAAGAATCGATAAATGAACAAAATAGACCTTCCGTACTATTGCACAATAAAAAACATTTTAAAAAATTGCCAACCTTTTTCAGCATTAATAAGACAGCATTATTAGAGGTTGCTCATAGAAGCGAGGGTTTAGAAAGTGGCAACACAGGGGAGACAGTTGGCCAGTGGGTAGCTTATAACAGGGGTCCACATAATGAGGCAACCTGCCTTATTACTGACATGACAGCAGTAATACAATATATGTACCAACAAAAGACAGAGAACTCAAATGAGCATCTATGGGAGCCTACAGCATATTCTTCTTGCATGAATGTTCAGAGAGAGAGACACACCGAGAAAAAAAGTATAGAATAACATACTGAAATAAACACAGAGAGACATGAGAGGGAGAATGCTGTAGACAGAGTAGAATTGGAAGTGAACTCAGTTTTCACTGGAACCCCGGGGGCGTATGTAATGAGTTGAAGGGAAGCATGTTTGCGTAGTCTGGTTTACCTAGAAATGACCCTGTGATACACACTGTGGGGCCTTCTTATTACACACACAGATACTCGCACAATACCTGAGTTGGAGGTAATCTAAGGCAGTAATGTATGAAAGATTTGCTGGTGAATTCGACAAACAATTCCCACTGTAAAGCTTGCTTCGATGAGGTATTCCTACCATGTAACTGAGATTCACAACTGTAACTGAAACCACGACAGCCTGTTGTATTGATGCTGTTCTGACAAAACACATCACCTTACGTCATCCTGACACAAGCCTCACAGGTACTGGGACACCAAGTTCTGCTTCAAAGGCAGAGGTGTGCAGTTCACACTAAATATTAAACAGGGAAATTAATCATGACAGCAACTGTCAGTGTTATGTATACCCTGTGCAAGCTCAACTTATGACATCATCTCCCCTCTTTCTGTCTCTTTTGGTGTCTCTTCTACCAGTTCAAAAGGATTTATGTAGAAGCCTCCAAATTGTTCCCTTTAATATCAGGGAGCTTGTCACTACAGTGCCTTACAGAAACGGTCCCGTTTTCATACTACAATGCAGCAAATAACTAGAATAATTGGATCATCACCGGTGTTTTCAAATGAAACTCGTTAAACTTCAGATGCTTTCTTCTTAGATGACAGTGAATTGAGCACAGAGGTAGAAAAAATGCTGTCAGATTGACAAAAATTGTGGTTTGAGCAATAGATTGATTTCAGTATTGCAAGAAGACATGTGATACCAAATTCCCTGTCATGCCAAGAAGGTTTACCAATATCAAACTTACAAAAAGATGTAAGATCTGGAATCTGTTTACAGCTGCAACAGTCGTAATCTAATGACTGGATGTGCCGATCCGATATTCAGTATTGATATTGGTCCAATGAAAGCCAAAAGTATTGGATTGCATATCAGAAAAAAATAAAGTTGCAAACAGATACAAACTACTGACCCTGTAATGTCATGTAAATATTTGTATACTCCCACGTTGTGTGTAAAGAGAAGAAGCAAGATGTCATTTGACAGCTCACTCATTTACATATACTTAGCAACAAGCTGAACAGCTAAATGCAAAGTGTGCTTCATCATAACAAACTTCCTCCAGACACCAAAGACAAGGCAAAGCAGAAAAAGGGAAATATTATGTTGGATGACCGACCCCTATTTATTTTCATTTCAGCTGTCCAACATCTGTAGTGTGCAGGTGTATCAGTGACTTGTTTTCAAAATGCTCAGAGAACACTGAGGCAGTGAGTTTTAACAGATGATATATGGAAATCAAATGTGTGTACTAACTCTGACAGCACACTGGATTACATATAAACTCCAAAAAGTGGCACCCCGGGATCCATTGCAGCAGCATTTTACAAGACAATGCCAGGAACATGCCAGTTACATAATGGTTGGCTTATTGACAGTTTAATAAATGATAAGGGGGGAAGATTTCTGGTTATCTGAATGGTATCAGTTCATTTTATGATAGACTGTCCCCTCTGTCTCTTTTGGTATACTGGAGTATCAGCAGACACAGTAATAGTTTTGCATTAGTATTCCTTTTGGAAATGAAAAAGTGATATCAAGCCATCTCTAACACTAAAAGCTTTAACCATGTTTGAAAGTGAATTTCATGTCCCCTAACCTACTTGACAAATTTGTGTCATGAGCAAAATATGGAAACATTTCATCCAATAAAGACAAAGCAACATAATGTCCACTTGTGAAAAGCCTCTTGAGTAAGTTGCCCAGATCAACTGAACAACACGCTGCTTGATGGTATCATATTTTGATATATCATTTTGAATATTGTAGAGGCAGTTCCAGAATTGAAACTTCTGACACTGTAGCAACACAACACTGTAAAAGCAAGAAGCAAATAAGGTGTGAACCAAGAGGAAGAGGGATAACTCAAAAAGCAAGCAGATATAATGAAGAGGAAGTGATATACTATAGTTGGTTGTAGAAAAGGGATATGGAAAGATAAAACATGAGAGGGAAAAGACATTCTGTAGCATCAGAACCCTGCATGCTTCGTAGCTCTGATGAATCTGCTCATTAGTATGACTCTCATGGTGGATCACTCCATTATTAATCTATGGCTGTGATTGTGGCCATGACAGAGAGGGAGGGCCACAGGGATGCTGCCTCAAAAATTGAAGCACTATCACTTACAAGAGCCCTGAGATCCCCGTAAGACCCATCATGAGTCGATGTATACATCCACAATAAAGATAATGAAATAATTTGCAGAAAAGATGTTTCAAGACTCAAGAGCCTGGAATAAGTTATTATGGGCACTACACTCGGGGATGTTGATGGCATTAAGTCTTAAGTGTCCCAATTCACCTTATCGGCATTCAGAGTCCTTCGTCGTGGAGGTCACTTTGTCTATGTGGTTGTGTGTGCATGAACCCATGATTGTGCATCTTATTAACTGCGACCCCTGACGGCTATTTGTGTCCCCAGGAGCTGTAGCCAATTATTGAAAACACTAAACAATACATGCTTGGGACACAGAATAATGGTGGTAAATAATACATCATTGTATCTACCCTTTATGAATTATACATCTCTCCATGTTGACAACTGTTCACAGTGGGAATATATTTTTTCATGTGTACATAGCTGATCTCCCTCCTTTTTCCGAGAAGCAATTTAGGTGATTAATTCCATACCATGAAAATATTTGTGCTACACAGCATGGGAAGTTTGTCAGTGCGGTAAGACTTAATACATATCGCTTTGGTATAAAAAAAAGCACTTCATGTGGTATGATTTTAACTGTGATCCAAAGTTTAATTTATGGTTTAATATTTTCCGGTGGAAGCTCACTGGTACTGCCTGCCTCTGATTTAGCCAAAAATGGCAACAGAAATATTTGTCTAAGATATTAAATCTAGGACTCATTTTAATACTGCTTTCCTGTTTTTTAACCCATTACTTTGCTCTCTGTGCATGACAGTTTCATCAGCTATTGACCTAATCCAGCATGTTTGGAGAGATAATTATATCATATGACACATACAGAGGTATAATGCAATCCAATACAATAGCCCTGTTATGAATACTGTTTTAGTAAATAATATAAAATGAATAAAAACATGTTTGTGAGGCTTATAATGCTCAAGTTTTGCAAGGATGGTTAGACTGTGCCAGAGAGGTTGACTCAACATTATGGTGATTTGTGAGTCTGTAATTTTTGTTCCAAATCCTACAGATACCATGAGAGACAGAGTGAGAGACTATTAGGTGTAGCTGTCACCTATTAATATTGACAGCTAAATTATAACTAATTACAATGCACATCTTCATCCATGATCCTGTACCACTGAGTTCCCTGCACTCCACACTTTCCCATACAGAGTCAAGCAAGGCTTTGAATTATTTACTTCAGCTCTCCAGAGAGGCTAGCAAGGGGCGCCGCTGTCTGCTGTTGAATCCTCCACACACACCAGCACACACTCATAGGCACTTTACCAAATCTCTAGTCCTTGTCTCAGGCTTGCAGCTATTTACAATAGACCAACACAGACATATTTTTCACTCTGGACACAGTGTAGTAATTCACTTGGTCTCTCTTAGCTGAGACATTTTGTAAAAAGATGTGTGTATGTAGTCCAAATAAAACATCTATACAGTAGGATTTCTATTGGGGAAAGGATGCATGGCGGCTTGCCACAACACAACACAAATGTGGGAAAGAGAAAACATTTAACAAGTATTGTAAAACGTGTGTAACAACAAAAGTAGATGTAGTGAGAAACAGACATCACTTGCTTACTACTAACCAAAGAAAAGGTGACAAAAAAGGGAGAAACTGAGGAAAAAGGAATTATAATAGGAACACAGCAATTATAGTGGATGAATCTATACAAAATATCATGAAAAAACAGTTAAAAACAACTTACTGAAGTATAAATCTTGTAAAGCTTTGCAAATATGAGCACAGTATTGCAAACTAATCATGAAATATAAAGCAGTGGATCCACAGTCTGCAGTAGAGATCCACATGCAGTTCAAGGGCTTTCCAACTCTCCAACTCTCCAACCTATCACATATTATTGATTCAGATAATTGCTGCAACAGTCAAAGCAGCAGAAGTGCAAATCATGATAATGAACCACTGATTAACAACTTAATCAGATAACAAAATTAATCAATATTAAAAACAACCCCTAATTTATCTGTCAACCCACCAACCTGCCAACTACCCAACCAAGCATTTGGCCAATAACCAAAACATCCAACCAGTCAATTAAGTAATAAATACACCAACCGTATCAACCAGCCATCGATGCAGCCAGTCAAACAACTAATGAAGCAACCTTTTCTATCCTTACCTTGGCAATCTGGACACACCAATTAAGCAACAGCTGGGATCCGATGTTGTCCTTGTGCTCGTGGACATAGTCAAGCAGGCACCCATGAGGCATCAGTTGTGTGACCAGCTGGATGGTGGGACTCAGGCAGACACCCAGCAGACGGACCAGGTGGGGGTGTTCCATGCTAGCCATGATCAGGGCCTCCTGAATGAGACAGATATACACTCAGGCATGTGGGGGAAAGGCTTAGGGATGAAGGTTGATATTTTAAACATTAGGTCAACAGATTCTACAATATTGTGTAGTTCAGGGAATAACCAACTGTTAAAGATTTGTATGCTTGGATTTGAAAAGCATTGTTAAAGAATCAACAAGTAGGAACTACACCACAGCTATAGTATTTCTGTGACATTGTAAAATTCAGTGTAGAATTTTGAACTTGACATTCTCCTCCAAAAGTGTAGAAGGTCACTGTAATAAAGGCGAAAAATGGCAGCTGAAGAAGAAAAGTAAAGTTTATGTTCTCAACTTTCTGTAAGCCAGGCATTTAACTCAGTTGTTCATAATCAGAATAGCTAGGATGTGTTTCTATTTGCATATTAAGAACAAAAAATATATTCAAGCACTTGTAAATACCCTATTCATAATATTTCCCTGGTATTGGGCCTTAAAATTTTTTCTTCCAGTGTCAAAAGAGAAATGCCAGAGTAAAGGTTCAAAGACTCAGCACATTCAAGAGCTGGCAGATAGAGCATCTTGTGTACAAGTATAAACTGAACTACCAAAGATCATAAGACCCCTTATTCTGTTTTAGGCTCAAGTTTCTATTGAAGCGAGCAGCAAGGTTCCACTAAGTCAGATACAGTAGAATTTTATTTAAAGCTTAGACATCAAAGTGACTTACTGCTTCACAAGACTGTCAGCAGTCTTTGTGTAAACTAAAAATGTAGTAAACACACTAAGGTGAGATTGTTGTAAGTTATGTGTTTCTGCCAAACAGTTGTGTCTTTTCAGTGGTGTACAAAGTTTGGTCTGAAATATTATCATACAGTAGCATATGCTGCTGTATAGAAAACATGTACATTTAAAGATGAAGAAGCTGCTCCAATATTTAAAGAGCTTTGAACTCACTTGTTACATCTATCTGTAGGAGGTTTAGTATTGTACAACAGCAAATATGATATATTAATCTGCAATATTGCATATGATTGTAGCATTGTAAATGCCAACATGCGTGACTTATTATTCAAATGATACAGACGCCCCATCCAGCAAATGCACCAAACACAAAAATACACCTTCATCTATTCTGTGTAACTATGTAACTACCAACACACATGAATACACACATGCACCCACACACACAAAACATTGTGACTACAAGGGTTATGGGTTGATATGACAATTCATCTTGTCATTCATCTTGTCATATCAACTAGCTGTGCAGCAAAAATATACAACATGCAGTGAGTGACGCTGGATGTGTGTTTGTGTGTGTGTGTGTGTGTGTGTGTGTGTGTGTGTGTGTGTGTGAGCGTAACGGAGAGACAGATATATACCCCGTGTAAAGCTTCACTGAGCACTGACAGAGAGATACAACCACAACGCAGTCTAGGATTTATATGGCTCAAGTATTACAACACTTGCATAATCAGATCCCTGCTCGTGTGCTGGAGATGTTCGGTGGTGGCAGTACATAACGGTGATGGTAAATCAGACTCCATGTCTGTGAGAGACCAGGTCTTTCTGTCTGCCTGCTGTTTGACTGCCGTTTAAGTAAACATATGTTTAAAGGATGATTCTAGGGTTCAACTGTCACTGTGACATGGCATTCTAAGACCTGTGAGATACTATTTTTGTGGTTGTACAAGGGGTTTTTTAACTTCTTGTACCGCTGTTGCACCACAAGGGGAAATTTGTTTTTATAGACTGATATGAAAGGAATCTCCTCAACAACTTAAAAAAGGCTCTTTCACAGTGTTTCATAGTTTATTAAACTGATGTATTTTCTTTGTGCATAATTAAGATTGAGAAATGTACTGCAGTGTTTTTAGAAAGCTGAACAAGATGCATTTAATCTCTCTCTGGGTATATTTTACCTTATACTGCTACAGCCTTCACATTAGTCTGGCAGCATTCTATTCAGACTTATACCATGTTAAGAGTGATATAGAAATGTTAAGATTGCCATTGTGACTTTCACGTAAAACTGTCTGGCACTTATTCAGACACGAGACATGTTAAATTGCTATCAGATGGAGCGTAAAGGGGTGCATGTCTGAAAGGGGCTCTAAGTAAACAACTAACAGAACTATTGACTACACAGCACTCAGCCTTTTAGGTATAGTTAAGATTTAATCAAACTCTGTTCCATTTAATTTGATTTGTCTGAATCCTTATCTTATACTGCTTGAAAAACGTATGCTGTTTGGAATTATGCTGATAGGCTGATAAATTATAAAGAAATCAAGTAGGGGGTATGTTTCTACTGTTTGTGTGTACATATATGGGTGTATAGATATGTATTGTAAGAGAGAAAGAAGAAGACTGTGTGTGTGTATGTTTAGTAATAATCTGTTTAGATAGCCCAATGTGGATACTTGGCTAAAAATACACTGAGGAAAAAGATAGTTCTTCAACATTTCTTTAGCCTCTGGAAACGTAACTTTCGAGCTAAGATAACCTAAAGCATAAAAGACCATAACTGTTGTGCTTTTTAGTACAGTGCCTTCAGATTTCATTTCATTCCCCGCTGATTATTTCTCATTTTGCTGTTGAACAAAGTCAAATTAAAACATAATGAAAGAGGATTTAAAAAAAAAAAAAAAAAAAAAAACTCTCGTTAAAGTAAATTTCTATAAAGTTAAAAAGAAATGAGGTGTTTGCATGTGTTCAAAGTTATATTAAAATTAAAATCCGCCAATTGCAGTATTGGGAAAAGTAGTCACCCCATTCGCTTTAACAACCTAAACACAAAGAGATGTGTTCAGTTTTCTTTAGTAATCACATTAAATATGCAAACAACGTTTCGTTGTTTGCCTTAGTTTGAGGTTATTTTCAAATACTTTCAAACTGTGAAAAAACTCAATGGGAGTGATATTTTTTCCTCAGGAAGTGTAGGTATTGTTGTAACTGTTTTTCTGAGGCACTGTGTAACTTTGTCTTAAGAAGCACTTTGCAAAGTTAATTATAGTTTTATAAATGTGTTGTATCTATGCATGTATTTTTTTTGTTGCTCTAGTCTGTTTGACACTAACAGAGAGTAAAAACTAAGCAAAACCTTAATGAAAAGAACAGAATATTATCATTTTCATGAACAAGGGAAACAGCATTACTGAATACAATTTCCAAGGACAAACCATAAGAGTATATCCTGCTTCAGTGAAAACAAGCCTTGAGCAGTAGTTTGGCCTTCAGCAGGAATAACATAGTGCACCCTGTCTGCCTGTAGCCACTATTACGATTACACACAAGCACACACACTCAAACACACAGGCATACATATAAATGTGTGACAGTCTTGCACGATATTGACACCCTGTCCTCTTGCTAGGCCCTGGTAGCAGGGAGTTGTAATGTAATGTGTTGTAATTTCGTTGCGGGGCTAAACACGCCCATTTGACTCAATGTGATACTATGATTTGATTGCTGTTTAAAAGGATGAGCTTCCCTCTTCGGAACCCTCAAAAGATAAGGAACACAGGTGAGTATCAGAGACAAGGGCATAATAAGAGAGACTGGAAAAACTCCATCCACTGGGAAACATATTCACACACACGCATACACACACAAAGACGATCAATCCTCAGTGACATTCTTTAAACAGTCAGTGGCAAGTGAGTGTGGCCTGCAGCGAGAAGGTCAGCAGTCAGAATTCCCAGACGGGCTGAGAAAATATGGATGGGTAAAGTAAATGAATGGCGCTCTCCTCCCCTTCTGTAACTACCACTGATGTTCCCTTGAGCAAAAGCTGAGCCCCTAGCTGCTCTGGAGTCAATAGAAGAAGACTGTGGAAATGGATGACTGTGAAGTGAGGTACCATTGGAAAATAAGATGGAGCCTTAACGATTTTACTGGGAGGCAAACGAAATGAATAAAGCAAACATCAACAAAATTGGACTGGACTCTTCCACTGTTATTATGTTTGGGTATGTAAATGTATTTTCTTCCACTTTATGTAAATGCATCTTCTAGTAAATTGTATATCTCAAAATAGAGTTATGTTTCAGTTAGATTTCTCTCTCCTCCTGCTGCTGCTTCCTTGTTACACACAATTTGTTTAAAAGTCCACTCCTCCACTGCCTGGGTGAACTTTAAATCATTCAAATATAGGTGAATTTTATTATTTCCCCTTCATATTGACTGGTTAGCACACAACAACCACAGTGAAAGGATATCCAGCATGCTATGTTAATAAAAGCTCATTTGCTACATGCAGCTTTGTCACACAACCCATCTCAGTGAGTGTTGAATGAAGGCTGGGGGCGAAGGGCTGGCTTTGTGTCATGGTATGCATACATGGAGCCGTGTACATATCAGGAAATGTATGTAAATGCATGTTTTTTTTTCTAATACATGAATATGCATGGTTTATACCCTACTTTATTGTACCTCTCCCTCTGTATATACTATGACCACATATAACCTTGTTGTGTCTCCCTTCTGATTGTCAAACAAGGACTCAAAGCACACCGAGCATAAAATATACAGTAACACACGTAGGTTATTCATCAAAGACATGATAAAAATAGAAATGCTAACACTCCAAAATTCTTCCTCTCAGACTGTCAAACTAAGTGCAAAACATGAGTGCAATTGGGTCGATGTGTGTGTGCCTGGGTTTGCATCTGTACGTGTGTTGATGGGAGTTATTTCATCTGCATTGCATCATCATGGGGTAATAATTTAGATTTTTTTCACTTTTCTTTTTGAAATGAGCTGAGGCTGTGAATGTTTTATAAATGGGGCCATGTGCACTGTGCTTGGGAGCCTGTGGCATGGTGTATGTGTGTGTATGTGTATATATAAGGGTCCTAGGGGCCTCTGATGGTTTCTTTTCTGGTCTCTATGTAATCGAAGTGTAGTACTTAATAGCTTAATTTCACCAATGGAGTGGATGTGTAAGTTGTGAAAAGTGGTTTCAATCACTTGGTGAAATTAAGCTTTTAACTTTATTAGCTAAAATTTTTGAGACAGTCATATTCTGACAGCAGCCTGGCAGTTATATGATGTATGATCATGAAATACTTCTATATGATAAAATATACATTGAGAAACCAGCTTACTTATGTAAAAATTGAGTTTGAACTGTAGAGAATGATTGTCAGGTTTAAGCTGATAGAAACCTAGCAGCATAAAATACAATTAACTGCAATGGATTCTTTTTTGTTTTCAAGATACTCACGTCCATGAACTCCACGTTAGCCTTGGGTCCTGTGGCTTCATTTAGGATTTTAATGGCTACAGGAATCTTCACCGTTTCACCCTCTGGGACCCAAATACCCTAAAGAAATAAACAGACCATGAGTCATTATAGTGAAGATAAAGTCACAAAACCCCCACTCATTATTAAAAGAAAGAAGTTATAGATTTGAACAGGAGGAATCTCCATCAGTAAATTGATGAGTTTTCACCCTCCTATTCTTCTTATTCTCCTTTCAAATAACTACCTTCCATATTCTCACTGGTGAAGTATGGGGATGTAATGCCTGCTGTATGAGTAAAGGTTATTTTGTCCTTCAAAGAGACTTGGGTAAAACTATTTAATCATTTTGAAGTATCTAATTTCAGGTGGGATTAAAGTGATTTAGCAGCTGCCAAATTGGTCAAAGCATTTAAAAGAGGAGATGATTCAAGTGCCTCTCAACTTTTCAAAATGCTTCAAATGTCTTCCACCTTTGTTCAGCCCTGATGTGACTACATATCTCCAGTGACAGGAGGCCCAAAACCCCCACTAATAAAGTTAAAACACCTGTCCTATCAAAGCTGTAATTTCAATGTGATCCCTTTTGTTTGATACACTCACTCTACCTGCACGTGTATAGATGATTATTATTCAGCAGAGTGAATCTTACTTTTCAAATTAACTACACTTACAGCATGTAATATTGTGCATTTATTCCATAGTTAAGTGGTTTTAAGTTTGTAAACCCTTAGGTATTTCAGCAATATTTCAGACATATTGATTGCTACAGTACCTTGAGTGAAAACCTCATCACTATGTTGCTAATTAAACCTAAATGGGATGCTACAGTCGCCCCAAAAGGAGATTGCTCTGTTTTTATGGTCTATTTCCAAATGTCCAAAAACACATTTTCCCTTTTTGCTCAAGCTTCAATAATTTCTGCTTAGAAAACAATGGAAAATATTTTCAGTTTATAACAATATCAAATTGCGTATATGAAAAAAATACACTGTCCAATTTAAACCAGATTGTAATGCAGCTCAGCGTAACATGCTGGTAAACAACCTATAAGGGCATTATTCTCTTCACATCGAGAAATTGAGCCAGTACCGGTTAATGGTACCATGAGAAGTAATCAAATATAGTTTACATTCAGTGTTTCTCACCAAAATCCAGTTTGTGTATCTTTAAGGCCTAAAATGTGTTTTAGTCTTCATGAAACATTCACAAAGAAGATTTTAAAATTATTTTTGAAACCTTACATGTTTACATCAGCTAGCAGTTTTCTTCTTCACTGCCTTTTGTTGGTACATTGCTACATCATATGGCCCCACTATCATTTAATAGACATGGGGGATAGGTGTAAGTTAAGTTTTTATTAACTAACTCTCCTCTGCATCGTTTCACCTGTCCATCATCTTTTTTGAGCTGTTTGGCCTGCAGGCACTACACCTGCGTCCTTGTTTAATGTGGGATTTATATTTAAGTATTATGGTGTACAGAGAGCTGAGCCACAAAGCATAGCTCTAAATTTTCAAGTCAATCTGAATGACCTCTGACATGTCCCTGAAATAATAAGAACATGTAATCATGCTGCTGATGTGAGGTTTTTCTGCTGACTGGCTGGGCTGATCTCAGCATCACTCCACTGTTCCTCAACTCTGAGAGGATCCAGTGAGGAGATTTACCGTAGTTACCCAGTGCCTCTTTGATGCCTCCTGGGCACCATAAACACTGCCAAGAGGTGCCTGGAGATTCCACAGGGGATTGCGCAAGATGTTTTTTTAGAAAATGACATCTGTCATTCTGCTACCATAACTCTGACCCAGAAATGTGCTATAATGTGAATGGATGGATCTACAAAATGACCAATGATGCTTTCAGTGAGAGAGAGTCCATTCTTTCTTATTCCAGCTTTGTCTGTCTTAACCTCTCCCCAACCTATCATCACACTGCTTGTGACCTCAGCTACCTCTTATTTCACTGTAACCCCAGGGGTCTCAATGTCTGCTATTACTTATTCTTTTCATCTCCCGCCTCCAGCCTTCCATCTCATTTCCTGTCATTAATGATCCTGCAATCTGTCTCTCTTGTCTTCCTCTTATTCAAAGGTCTCACATCATATCAAATTTAGAAGTATATTAGTTAATGTGGCAAGGATCCAACACAGACACAATGCAACTGAAATACATGCAAACTGTTATTATTAATGTTTGATTTTTGTGTGTGTTTTACCTTGTAAACAGTCCCGAAGGCCCCAGAACCGAGGATCTTCACCCTTTTGAGTTCTGTCTCTTTCAGAATGCGAAGCTGGGCTTGGTTGGGTGCTGTTCCACTGGGTGTTAAAGGCTCCACCAGCTAAAATCACATCCAGTAACACAGAAGACATTCAGTCAGTAAAGCGTGTAAGACAGGGTCACAGAAAAATGAATTATTTTGTCATGCAGTCGCCCACCAACGAGTCATAAGTAATTATGGGTGGAGACTGAGAGACAGTTGAAATATCTGATATTTCTCATATTGTCGAGTAATTAGTAATTAAAAAGTAAGTAACACTGTAGCTTTTTAAAGTCCAGGTACATTTAATAACCCCTTTTACTGTAGATGGTGCCATCTTACATACCCCACATTTAGGATGGCAAAAAAGAGAAACTCTTACTAAAAAACTCTGACCTCATTTCCAGGAAGTCATACTGTGAAGCTTTTATTGAGAATTATAATTTCAGGTTACTTGAAATGATGACTGAAAATAAGTACTTCTTCAAAATAAGAATAATTTGTGTTATAGTGTAATTTGAAATGCCATTACTGTGTCTAGTTGAAGTTGTGATTACTTAGAAACCTGTTAATATTACCATGTATTTTATAAAATAATAATAATAACAACCTTAATAATGAAGCTTTTTTCTGCAAAATACCTAGTCACAACCAGTAATTACAGTCACTGTCCAGTACTTAGGATGACAGCAGGGTTAGAATGGCATTTTGGAGTATTTCAATATCACAAATGAGATATTTAATATGTGAACAGAGGAGGAAGATGCAGAGAGAGAAAGAGGAGGGTGAGGTGGATAATTGCAGAATCTGAAAAGGAGTTGACACTTTTGTTGTCTCATTACTTCTCAAGTGGAGGAACAAACGGATGAAATAGCAAGAGAATGAGAAAGATTATACGAGGGGAGGGAGTGAGGGAGGAGGATGTGGAGTGGGAGAGGAACTGTAGCAGAAAAAAACAACAACAAGACAGCGATGAAGAAGCGAGCGGCGGAATTAGTCAAGAGGATGCAAAAGCGTAAGAGAGGGAGCAATATAAGGAGAATTAGGAAAAGGGTGGAAGATTAGAGAGAGGGAGGGCGGGCAGAGAGAGGAAAAACAGAGAGAGAGTGTAAATCAGCCTGGCTGTGGGTCGGCAGCTTCTGTCCCTCTGGCTCATGGTTACCATTTGATTAAAAACAATAGCCATTCCTCATTTAAATTGAACAACAAATCAGCTTCTGCAGGGTGGAAACAAGAAGGACAAGAGGGTGGGTGGGTGACGCACATATACACACACACAAACAAGAAAACACAGATGTCTTAAAAATGACCATTTATATTCACACACACATGCACACAAACAAGTACTGTATGCTATTCCACCGTGCAGGGAGCTGTTCAGCATTAGTGGTGCTGAATATGTTGAGGCTGTGTAAAGCACAGTGGAGCTGTCCACCTTGTCACTCTACAATGTGGTGCTGAAACACTGAATGATGCATAGTTACACAAGCCATTCAGTTATGTTACCATGCTACAGTTGAAACATATCTCACAATAACAACTGTGAGACAACAGAATGATGAGTAAACACTCAGACATGCTGCTCTGTTTATTAGAAATGGTTAAAAAGACAAAGATAGAACACAAAAAAACATGAAAAAATAGCTACTGACCACTGTTTGACATACAGTACAGCATTTTCACAGTGAAAGCTTGTATGGTTGGATTGGTGATTGGCAAGTGTCCCCACACTCATGAATGAAGGCACTGTTCAATAGTCTGCGTGGCCTTGGTTATCACAAAGACTTTGACAGATACAATTTACTTTAATGTTACTACTTTTGACTGATCTCCACAGGATGGAGGTCACAGTGCTGTGCAGTGTCTTAACCCTCGCTGGCAAGTTTTCACACTTCATTTGGTATTATAAGCAATCAACAAACCTCCAGTACATGATTTGCAGTGGAATAAGATGGAAAACACAATTTAATAGAAATGTGAAACATCTGAAAAAAAGTAGAATTCTCCTCTTCAAGGCCAGAAAACAGATGCAGACAGTATAGTTTCATTCAGAGCATGAGAATTTCATTTGGAATCTTTATTTTGAAATCTTTGAAGATTTCATGGAGCACAGGCTTGTGAACTTTGCATTCATTCCTAAAGTTGACATTTGCTTCTACCTTTGGTGCAGCTTGTAACAGCACAGCCCAGTAAGCTTGGGTTTGATTGTTTAAGCTGCCATGGTTGCTCATAAAAGTGTGACTGTTAAGATATTTTTCTCACATATAGTTGAACACATACACAAAAACTTTGCTGTATTGGATGAAAAGCATTTAGAAAACTGAAATGCTTTACATAGACCACAGGAGTGTTGTGTGTAGGTTTATTAGTGCGATGCATGTAGTAGAGGTTTGTAAACTTCCGCCTACATCTTCGGATCGCTCTCAGAAAAATATGTTTCTTAAATGTATTAAATACTTTCAGTTTAGGCATTCAGTTAACTTTTAACATTGTTGGTGGCACATTTTATTATGCCGTCATTAAGATTGACAGCAGACTTATTTCTCATGCAGGTGTATATCCTAAGTATTCTTTATTAGCCATATAATGTGGTAGAAGCATGCCTCTGTAATATATTGAACATTAGTGTAGCCAGGACTGTGATTTGTCTATGTAACCAAGAAAAAAGAGAAGATTACAAGTACTCAAGAGAGAGAGTATAAGTGTCAGCCATGTGAGAGGAATATGTGCATGATAATATGCCATATTAGTGCTATTTTGTCATTAGAAGCGTCACTGATACTTGATACTGTGCTCTGAAGAGTGAGAAAACAGTAAAACAAACTTATTCTCACTATAGACACACAAGTGCATTAAATGATGTACTCTTCGTGTTTCTAACAGAGGGGAAGAGTGCTTTCTTCTCTGCTAATTGTATGCTCCTTTACCTTTTCCTAACAGAAGTGTCCCCTCCAGTATACTATGACAAAATCAACACCTGAACCTCTGGGTTTCTGACACTTTTCTACCTCCGCAGTCTCCGTCTGGAGACATGAGAAATCTGAAAGACTGAAAGAGAGAGAAAAGATGTCTCCATCTTTTCTCTCTCTTTCAGTCAGACTTCACACACACACGCACACACACGCATCCACAAATGTACACAGACTTGAAAGCGCACACATATGCGTTCAACAATGTAGACGTACAAAGTCAGACAAAAGTCTTCAGGCATTTCCTATGTTTTGATCTTTTTTTTTTCTTCAGAAATGAATGAGAGACTTCGACTAAAAGCTGTCAATCATGTGCTGAAGATAATTTTGCTCCTCTTTTAATGAGAAAATCTACAATAAGAATACCCTTTTCACTAATTTGCCTTCAATTTTGCATCTCATACTGTATTTCTCATATGCTTCCAATGCTTTCAAATCTCTAAACCCAAGGTTATGGCAAGGTTATATTTATACTGTATGTCTTACAGATTTCCCAGAACTCCTTCACAGTAATGCAGTAAAGACTCATTTATGCCAAAGTAAGATAAGTAGTAGTAGTAAGCAGTAGTAGGTGTACATCTGTCTCTTATGTATTATGTTTTGTCTCAGTCATGCACAGCCTCCTGCCAACATGATCTTCCAGTGCTACAAGCAGCAATTACTCCTTTCTCCGTTTATCTGTTTTTCATCTACTTTCCTGCTCACCTCTGTCTCCAGGAAGCGACGAAGGGCTCTCTTCTTCTTAATGTTCTTCCGGCGCACAGACACCGCTACGCTCAGCCCCATGATCACCACCATGAAGAGGCCACCGATCACCCCCGCTGCGATCAGAGGGGTTCTTAGGACAAGAAAGTGGAAAGAAGGAGGTAAATGAGTGAATGATGAAGACAGAAGAGGATGCAGGCGATGAGAATGCATGAAACATTATCACCAGGAGGACAGAGACAATGACAGAAGGGGGGCGGGGCAGACAGGTTGAATAGGTTGAGTAGGAGCAGGGAGGAGAAGGACAAAAACATAGCAGTTGGCATCACTCTTACACCGCCATGTGCGCACACACACACACACACGAAACAAACAAGCAAATAAACAAACATGTCCCTACAGTATATGCTTATGTGGGCGATCCTTAAAAAACCTCTTCACCTTCAGTTTTTGTCTATTTTTCCACTAAGCTTCAACTGGTAACAAATATCCCTCCATACCCTCTCATTAAAACTGAGGCTGAGATAAAAAAAAAAAAAAAAAAAAAATGGAAATAGCCATCGAAGTGAATTCTCAGCACCACACCAATGCTGTCATGTGAAATCAAGCCTCTCAATAATTTTCCTGATATGCTGCCCAAACTGTCTACAGATTTGCTGCAGAAATGAGGTGGAAGAGATGGTTTCCCAGTATTCCAGCCCACACTCCCTTTTTTGCTGTAATGAAAGAACCTAATTTGGTCAGGGCATACTCAAGCTCTCCCCTAAATCAGTAAAAAAAAAGGCTGTTATTCAGGATTGTACTGAAAGGATACACCCTATAAAATGTTATCACAGCCAGCCATCTTCATGGCAAGTGAAGAACTATCTCCCCCTAATCTCTTTTTGGCATGCACAGGGAGATAACCCCTAGTTTGGGGACTTAAACATGCGGTTATAAAGAGCCGGTGAGAACTAGAGCCTGCCCAATAAATTAGCCAGGCAAATATGGCCATTATTAGCTTATTGCAGACATGTTGGTACCTATACCTATATATATATATATACACCAGAAATTGCAGTAAACATTCTTAAAATTTTGTTTGAGGTAATTTAGAAACAGTGTCACCATTACATAGATTGTCTACCAAAGAGTAGTGACAATTTCCTTCCTTCTACTTAAGAGGGTGTTTAGACAGAAGTCAATTTTAGAGGCACCATGATTGCATACAAAGTCGATGGAAAGACAAGATTAAACTGCCCAGAGCGGTGTGGATATATGCAAACATTTTGCTTTGGTTTCTGCCTGAACATACCTTTATATGAAAAGATCGATATGACTCTCATATCTGTCCGTTATTATGAAGTTAGAGCCAGGAGAGGGATGGCTTACCTTAGCAGCCACCAACACCCTCTCAAAATAAATTAATACGTTATCTCTTTTGTTTAATAATTGACAAATGAAAAAATGTGTGGAGTCTATATTTCACTATGTCTCTTTTTAGAAAAACAAATAAATCCAATGGTAATTGTGAATATAACAAATCAAACAATGCTGACCCGCAAATGTCACACACAAAAAAAGTCCTGATTCACATGGTCACAATGGCTGTTTCTGCAACAGTATGTCAAAATCATTTAGTAATCCAGGAATCCATTTCAGAGCACATAAATAAAGTATGATGAGCATGAGTCAATATCTCGTAATCTTCCATAATGGCTTAAGCAAAAGGACCACTAAAGGCCAGTGTGCCACAAATAGGGACATATCAATCAGCAAGAAACGCCACAGAGGATTTGACGCATGACCAAATGTCATTTCAGCATCAAGATCCACTTTAGATGTCTAATCTGCACGCTCCACTTACGTGGTCTTTCCAGCTAACATTAACAGGTCCCTTGAGTGATTTGATAAAATCCAGCTGTGCCGTAAATGCACTCAAGACATACAGTTCTAAAGATTGCCCAACAAGCCACCTTTGCACATGGTCAGAGATGCATTTGACCACATTAAATGCAATGTTTCTCTACCATTACAAACATCAGAAAAGCAAAAAAATAAATAGTACAAAAATAGTAATCATATGCAAGAAGCCAACCAGCGAATACTGAGATAAATAGGCAATTCTGATTACATGGTATGGAACCATGTTAGATGAGGTATTGTGAAATATTATCAGACTAATATTACGTTACATGAGTAAGTGACAGATTAATCCATCTTAATCAGATACGCACACAATCCCTAACACAATATATATGGTAATACCAGGTGGAACGATGGCCTTTAAAGGCTTAGTGTAATCAGGTGTTTCTGATAAGCCACTCACAGACATGCTCAAAAGCCAATACCTCAAACACCTAGCAGATTTACAAGATGTGTGGCAGCTCAGAGCAGGCAGCTAAACCTGAGGTTAGCCAGAGGTCTACTGTATCCAAGCCACTGCTATCAGAGATGTGATAAGGGCTGATCCGCTCACCAGGTCAGCTGATAGTTACATTCTCCCCACCTGCTGCAGGAAAATACTTTTTCAGGAGAAAAGGTGTAGATTTTGATCAGTTCTCTTAAGGGGGCGTGGATTTTTTAGATGGTATCTCCTTCACCATCTATCGTAATAATTGTGGTAAAAGGTTTAAGAAACCGAATATTGATCACTAAGTACCCCAAACAAAGAAACAAATCTATGTGGCTTTGATTTATGATGTCAGTTTGTCTGTCTTTCTACTGTAACAGTATGACTTCTTTTTTACAAGCAGCCATTATTGTTGCCTCCTGCTCCACCGCTACTGCAGACAGTCTAAATGCATTTTCATTTTCTCCAGACTTAGTATAAAGCCATACATTGTCTTTTAGCATTCTTGTCCTGTCCTGTATGTCTTTGTTCTATTTGGTGGCAGTGTTGTAGATATCCAGACGCACATTTTGTTGTTGTTTTTTTAATCATCCCCCAAACGACGCCTAACAATTCTCAGCGCCACCTGATGCCAAACAGTTTCTCTTATGAAATCTTGAATCCATTTGCTATAAACTGTTAGCAGCATTGTGTTCCTTTTTCTCGCCCTCGGCCTCAGAACAAAAGCAAAAGCGCTATCAATTGATCAAGAACCAGGCAAATTGCTTGTGCACAAACATAAAAACACACACACACACACACACAAGCATGCATGTACAGAGAGGCATTAAGGACACTCACAGGGATTTTGGGCCTTAGAGCTAGCCATTAATCACAGACTTTGCTTACTGAGATTCCTCTGTGTGCGTGTGTTCGTGTACATGGTGTGTCTTATTGTGTGAGGTGTTTTTGATGAGTATAAAGGAACTCAACAGAAAGTAATTTTGTACCTGTCCATCCAGCCAATACAGTCTTGCAGCCTTGGTCCAATACACCTAGGTAAACAAACGGAGCAAAAAAAATAAACAACAAATACACAAACATTCATATTTCACCATAATATCTCTAAATGATGAGATCCTGTAATGTTACAGCAAGGACCTGTGTGTATCCTCTTATCAACCCAGTTAAACAAGATGGGGTACGGGATGCATACAGTATAACAGTTGGCAGTGCATTATATAAATTCATGGTTGTTTCAATTTCAATTGTAACATATTGAATGATAGAAATATGTATCCATGTTGATAATCAATCAAAAACTAAACCTGTAACAAGTGTATTGCATTTCTTTGCTATGGATACTTACCTTCATTAGCCTTTTGCTACACTAGCTCACTCAATAATGTAACCTAAGTAATGTGGAGTATAGACTTGCAATAGTGAGATGCCCATAAAGCTGACTAAAATTAAATTTTCCATGCAGCCTCACTGTATCTCTGCATACATCTCTGGCAGCCTTCACATGTCAGCAATATGATAATATATCATAAAATGTACATTAAATCATCATTTATTATGCACAAGGAAATAATAAAACATGCACAGTTTAGGGCAAAATACTATAAATGAAACATTTGAAATTGTAGATATTAAAGATGTAGTTTTTAAAGATTTATATTCCCTACTTTTTTTTTTTTTTCATTTTTTAGTAGTGATGCATTTGATGTGTTTTACTGCCTGGTGGAAGCTGGATGTTTTAACCTGAACCCTTTATGAATACAGCTGCTGAACTGAAGCCTAGTTTCTCTTCAGCAGCTATTTTGTCTGAGAACTCACTGAACTGACCCCGAGTTCAGTTTCAGTGTGTGTACATGGGTGACAGATAAAAAGATGAAAAAGTTGTGTTATGTTTTAAATTGCACCAGTCCTCCTATGTTTTTTTTTTTTGTTTTTACTTTATTCATAAAGCACCTTTCAAAACACAGTTACAAAGTGCTTAAGAGATTAAAATGATAAAAAATAAAGACCTGAGCTGCCTAGAAATAAAAGGAAGCTCAGGTAAATCAAGAAATGCTTTCTGATAAAAGTGCATTTTAAAAAGAGACTTGTTGGAGTTTCAGATCTCCCATTATATGCCACATTTGACAGATTTGACACTAGCTCCAAAAATTTGGTGTCTCCTCTGAATATTTAGTAAGGGATATTGGTTTCATTCCTGTCTTCCTGTCTCTTTCTCTTCATCTGTCTGTCTCTCTTCGCTCTCCCTCTCTCATCTTGCCTTTTTGAGAGGCGGACCTGCTTATGAAGCTGTACCTGTGACAAAGTGTCAGCCTGGTGTTTTCCATTCACGACTACATTGTTATGCTCCAGCGAGCTGGAGGCTGTCACTCAAGAGAGGAGAAATAACACCCAAGGAAGTGACATAAACTCCCTGTGGACAAAACTCCCTGTGAGACAAAATGTTGTCTCACCTACCCTTGTTGAATATTACATTGAGCGATCAGTGGCTAGTGAGCAATGGAGATTGGCAAGAGACTTCACTGACTGCTCTCATTTCCAATCTTCCTCTCTTCTATCTCATTTTCTGATTCACTTTTCTATTTATCCCTCCTGGCTCGCGAGATGTCGGATTATAATTTTATGTTTGCAGGACATGGATACTGAACAGGAATTTGTGTGAGAGCTCTTCAACCACAACTCATATGAAAGCCAAATGTACTTACAAGAGGATGAGAAAATTTAGCGAGAATATTCTGTTAGGTCAACCAGAAAGCGGCAAAAACAGAAAAATCCATTTGGAATTTTTCTTCTGAAATAGGTGGTGCTGAAAGCTTGGTGATGTAGTGACTACTTGTAAGCTTTGTCAGTACATTTTACAATTGGTCAATGGTGCCAATGTGCGTATTAAAGCTGGCCAAACTCAATACTAAAGCTCAGCACAAATTTACTTCACCTCTGCTAGCAAATCCACTAATTGCGTCGATGCCTTTGCAATATTGACTTTGGTATTTTGCAGTTAGGACAAAGTAGTACTGGGGTTGGGGTGAGGGTTATATGTGAAGTAAGTGGAATAATAATATACATAATATGAACATTCACACACACATACCTACGTACATACCTACGTACGTACACACACACAATATGTATATCACTTCCCTCATCAGTTCTCTGCGTTAACAGGGATTACAGTAATGACATTATCTTAAATTGTGTGAGGAATTCAAATTTCCAAGCTTACACCATGTTAGACACAAATGGTAGAACTGTATATGTATATATATTTATTTATATTTTTATTATTGATGACATTTAACAACACCAGACATCACTACTGTTTGGTTCCGTCCATCTTGTACAGACTGAAGTAACAGAAGTGTCTTCCTTTTTTGAAGTAATAATGAGCATTGACCACGACATCTTTAACTAATCCTTGTTCTGACAGCACTCACCCCTGAGTGCAGTTGGCATGGCATGGATGGCATTCATTGTTGGCCTCGGCGTACTTGAAGATGAAACTGTTGGCACCTTGCAGGCCATCGGGACACTTTTCAACACAATTGGGACCATCCTTGAAATGAAGGCATTTCACACAATGGTCTGGGCCCTGTGGAAAATAAAACAAAACTGCTTTTTCATATGCACATATTTATTTTGACAACATACTGTAGTTCTGGATAAAATTCATATAATACAGGTCTGAGAAGTAAGTTAATGACCATCAACAAGGTGCTGAGCTGCTATTTGGCAAGGCACTAAACTGACAAATCAAGGGAGGCCTGCAAGTCCGTTCACATGGTATATTCCTCTCACTTAAACATATATCCAACTCACCCTTTTAATCACAGTGGTGTACTTAAGTTGTCAGTGCTCTGCTCACCTGCCGCCATGCCTTTCACTCAAAGCTATGCTATTACTTGCTGCCGCCGCCACTGCTGCTGTTTATATAACATTTCAAAAGCCCCACCTCCACCCCAGAGTCCACCTGCAGGCTCTATATACCTTACCCTAGAGAGAAGTTGGTATCATCGCTCCGCACTCCCTGCCATGCTGAGCTTGATGTTTCCTTTTGAGACGTAAGCCATATACATATTCTACATTTGCATGATAATTAATTTATTCCATCTGTGTTGGATGACTGAACTATTGTTATTTTATTAATACAGATGATGACTAGTAGCATGTATAATTTCTGACAAAGCCTGTTCTGTAAGAGTTTGGACATCGCATTATGGCAGTATTACACTTATAATAAAGGAAAATTTGAACTGAAAAAGTGGCAAGTTAGTGGCAAGTGGAAGTATGAATTTCTTGCAAATTCTGACTTCTTCACGACTCATGACTTTTCACCAGGTTCAGTTATCTCTGGTGAGCCCGGCTTTCTCAACAGGAAGCGCAGAAAGTTAAATTTTTTCTATGTGTAGAGAAGATATACCCTACCTATACTTGACAGTGTTAAGTCAGGCATAAAGAACAAATCTACAGTGTAACAAATTTAGGGGATGAAATATCTGCTGTAGCCTCAGTTTGCAAAGTATAATGACCAATGAGTATATTTCTCCTTGATCGACTTGCCTAGTTTGTCTTAGTGGCTTTATAGATTAAATTGCTGTACTTGCATCTGGGTAGCAATGGAAGCTTGAGAGTGAAAGAAAGATAACAGGGAGTAAAAGACAGAAGGTGAAAGCAGCGAGAGGAGAGACAAGGAAACAGAAGTGCAGTAGAGTAATAAGGGAAAGAGAGACAGAGTGTGGACATGCATACAGAATGCCAGAGCAGAGGAGAGAGGCAGTAAGAGCGAGCGAGATATAGTGTGAATAAGAGAGAGAAAAAGAGGGAGAAAGTGGGACTGTTGAGGGGGGAGGGAGGCAGGGAGGGAGGGGGGCAGACAAGACGCATAAAGCAGTGTGAGCGGAGCAGGCAGATAATAACCATCGCTCACAGCACACACAATGACCATAACAATCCGCCTAGAACAGGATTTATGGAGCTAATATAGGCGAGGGAGGAGGTCGGGGAGGAGAGGAAGAGAGGCGAAGAGCTCTCCCAGACAGGCCTCGCATCATCAACAGGCCTAAAGAAAATCTCATTGACAAATAGCACACGCACACACTAACACACACACAGTAACAAAAATAAACACACTAAGTGGAAATCTACAGTAATCAACAACCATAACCAAATTCCACACATGCACGATAATTAACATAAGAACATACATTACAAACATACTGTTCTCATTGAACAAGGAGTCACCAAGGAAAAGAGATGATAGCGAAGGCAGATAACTATGCTTTCCCAAGTGGAGGAGTGTTCTTGTATGAATGCTTGATCATAAATAACCTCAAGTAGTATCTGTGAATGGGCACGTGTGTGTGCGTGTATGAATAATCTCAGAATACACTGGCTATCGTCTGATGACAATATAGCCTCTGGGGGCAATGGCCGATATTTCGGGGCTACACCGGATATCTGGGCTTTCTCTACCGTGTGCTGGTCATTGTTTACAGTCTGATTAGCAACTGGCTAAAGCAAATTGAAAGAGTTCTGTTTCTTTTATTACACGAGTGGAACGTTTCTCCACACATTACACAAACATTGATACTTTTTGTGGATGTTTTAGGTCCAGACAACATTCGGCTAATGTGTTCCACCTCTTCCACTCCCCACATGGACTATTTCTGGAAAACCAGAAACGGAAATGGAAACCAGAATGCTTCCGATACCAAAATCTTGTCCCTTGCCTACAGACTTTGAATTCATATGCAGATATCTGTTTATAGAGATTAGTGTATGAGTGACTACTAATGCTTCTGCTTGAGTTCTTTGTAGCCTTTGTGTGTGTGAATATGCATTCACCCTGGCATAATTATGCAAATTGAAAGTCTCGCTGCTCTCACTGGCTTTAGCGTCGAGCCTGGCACTTCGCTTTTATGAGTGTCTTCCCACCTGTGGCTATTAGTGTGTGTGTATCCAATAAGCCCATCACATCAGCAAGCTAAATTATGTGACAGAGCAAACAAACACGGTTTGGTCCAGCAGGGTATTGGGACAACCAAAAAATGACAGGGAGGCACCGTGTTGTGACCAAAGTACCCTGCTGTAAATTTAAATTAGCCTGCTGGTGTGCTTCACTAAATGTTTGCCGGTATTTTCCTTCTCTTCTATGAGCAAATCACACTAGTATCCCAGGCGGATTAACCGTTACTCTTTATGGTGTCAGAGCTTATACCTAACTTCAAACAGCCACATAAGAGCCACATAAAAGGCTTTTCAAGTCATGATCAGGTACATGAGTAAGTATTTACATGATATTTTACTGTGATATAACATCATACTCTATCTGACATTGTGCTATCTACTGGAGTCCTTAAAAATGCTCTCACACTAAAGCCACACCACAAAAACTTTAAGCATTGATGATATGGTGGAAAAGATAAAACATGTAGAGAGGAAAGGAGGTAGAAAAACGTGGGACAAATTAGAAAAAGATGGATGTGGTACTGTAGCTCCCATGAATAGGACACTAGTCAATGACACAATTCAATGTCCACTAGGAATATAAAGCCACCCCACTGAATTTAAGTGTATTTTATTTAGGTAGATATCAAAGTGAACAGTTTATATGTCAGAAAATGAAATTTCTCTCAGATGGCAGCAGTATATTGCCTGAGAGAGTGGAATGAATATAGGACCTGACAGACATGCAAAGTATCAACCTCATTCAAGAGGAAACAAAATATCTTTAAATATATGTCATGATGGTACTATAGTAATTTACACAACAGCTTTGTGATTTTTCGAACTGATCAGAAATATAATGGAGAAAAAGTAGGAACTAGGACAGAGGAGGAGAACTGAAGAGGTTAGAGGAGAGAGTTGAGATATATTTTCCTCACCCAAGGACATATTTGTTAACATTTTTGTCTAACTAACAAACTAATTAACTGTCTTTTGCAGAGAGACTGTTCTGCAAAAGTATTCAGTGTGATACTTGAGTTGAGCTCAACTAAACTGAACTAAAGTTTTCTAGTACCTGTTGTGAGATGTAAGTGGAAGCTCTTGCTCCAGTCTTTCAGTAAAGACAGAGTAATAGATGGGCTTTCTGGAGATGAAATGAGCAACAACAGCAGCAACATCAGATCTAGCATTCATCACATATTCTGTTCGTAACAGGGCCTGTATTCATGGCTATTGTCATATCTCCAATCTCCCTCAACACAGGACATTAGGCCTATCAAATCACCATGTGTAAACTGCAATGTAATTACTATGGGCTCTGTGGCCATAACATGATTGCTGTAATCCATTTGTGTGCCTGTGCTGCACATGTGATGTCTACACAGGGTCTCTATCCCAGGGGAGCTACCCTGGAACATTTCCATAATACACACCTTGACAAGTCACACACATACACATGCACAGACACACTCAGGCGCAAATACTGCATGAGAATGCAAGATACTTGTATATGAAAATTACACCTTAATAAAGACATATTGAAACAGTCCTGGAGAAGTTACATTTATTAAGTCTTATTTAAATAGATATAACCTTTCATATGCAAGCCTCAAACCTTTAAGGGAATAATGTATCTATATGGGCCAAAAAAAGATAATGATGTGAACATAGCCCTATTGATTTTACATTTGTTCTAATTAACTAGTTGAGGCATGAAAATATTTACGCTGCTAATTTAAGTCATTACAGAGCACTTATGTGCACAAGTGTTGGCTCTTGTTTTTAAATCACTTTTTTTTCCTCAAACTGCTGGAAGTAACCTGCAGGTTTCCATATTATTTTATTGCATCCACCTTCCCATCACTTGTCTAAGAGAGTCGACTGCAGGGCTGTGAGGTATCAAGTGGTTAGCCAAGTATATAATAGTCAAACCACCAAATATCCTCCAACAACAACAACCGCACTATACTCAAGCCAACAGCCACAGATGTGCTTACTTTGGCCTTTGCTTTCCATGCTCGCATACAGACATTACTGTGGCTTTGGAAAAATAAAATCATGTTCCACACTTCTAAACTTTATTTAAAAAAACTATCTGACAGGGTGTGATGGGGCACAAACGACAGCACATGGCCCCTTTGGCTTGCATCTGTCGCAAACCATCCCTCTCTATCAAACAGCAAGATAGGATTTTAAGAGAAAGCGCAGGGTCAAGGGCCTCATGTGGCTGTGGGTGTAATGTGTAGGAAAGGCAGACAGAAATGAAGGTCAGGAATTTTTTTTTTCCCACTCTGGCATTTTTCTAATGTACAGCTGCTACCAAACAATCTTTCAACAAGCTGCTATGCTTCGCTAAGAGCTTGTGCAAACATTTGATAGGAGTATAAATGTCTTTTGGTTGAAAAAGCAAACAAACAAAAAACACACTTATGGTCAAAAGAGAAAAAAAGATATTACTGTTACTGTGAATGTTTGATAGCTGACATAGAATAAAACCAGAACCATACAATGTGCACACATTAACGTACTGAATGCAAACACACTGCAAATTAGCATACAGAATAATGCTGAGCTTAGCTAAAACAGCATGCACACAACCCCCCCATCACATTAAAAATATAAACCTTGTTTTTTAGTTTTTTTAATAATACTACTGTTTACTGGCACATTATTGGTCTTGACTCTGTGGCTTCTAACTTTACAGATAAAGTGCTGTTTATTTTTTCAATAATGGAAAAAGCCTCCATGTATATTACTTTTTTTTATGCTGAATGCTATTCCTCTTTAACAACTAGATAAAAGGAAACAAAAACAAACTGCTCAAATAGCCGAACTCTTCTCAGTCTATATTCACAATGTGAGTGGAATGAATGCTTCAGTCTGCCTCACTACTGCTGTCTCTAAGAGCAAGCTTACCGGACCGTGGCAGGTCAAAGAGTCACCGTCAGCTCGCTCACACTGGGCATCACACTCCACACACACTGACCTGTTGGCATACTCTCGGATATCCCTGAGAGAGATGAAGGAAAGGGGGGAAGGAGGGATTGAGACAGGTGGGGAATAGAGAGAGAGATACAGGGGTGAAAGACAAGAGGGGGAGCACAACATTATTTGTGAGATATAGCACAATGAGAATGTCTTTGTCTCCCAGCCAATCTGGATGTAATCTAAATTCATCCTGTTATTGCCATTTTAATAAGATGGGTCTATTTGCTAGAATATGAAGGGAGTGAAAAAGCTGATCGACAAGACTTAAATCACTTTTATTCTATTTGACCGAATCATTTAACACATTTATTTAAAATAAAGCTGTGCTAAGCAATATATGAATATAAAAAACATCTGTTTTAACCAAAATGGCGTGGCTTATGAAAGCAAGGACTGTCTCAAATCATTAATTTTCATTATTCTGATGATAGGTTTAGTCAGTGGCTGGAAATGTAAGAGAAAAGTATAAAACTGGGTGTTCTGAGGACCCATAAATTATGAACAAGACGTTTACACCACATTTACCCCCACCAAATTCTAAAAGTAATAATGCAGATGTAATGCAGATAACTGTTCAGGCAGGCACGGAAGTCAGTTTATAGTCACATGTTCCATACATCTTCCAACCATATCATCATCATATCACCTCCCCAGACTTCTCCTGTATTAGCAGTCAGTTGTTTGTATATGTTGAATGTTTCTTTGTAATATACCAGTCAAAAGTTTTTTCACATCATCCTATTTCCTTGAATGAGAAACTTTGTCCAAACTTTTCACTGGTAATGTATGTTCATCAAATGTTGTGTATTTCAGGCTCTGCCAGGTGGGGTCTGTGTCAAGTTTGCTAACATTTGTTCCAGAACAGCATATGAGCAGAGCCACAGCACCAAACTAAAACGCCTACTGTTGCGATAAATGGTTAAAATCTTGATGTGAATGTCCTGACTGACATGTCTATAGTGTTTCATTATGTGACTTTTTAACACTTATTGTTTTCATTGTTTCATCAAAACATTTCTTGATATCAACTATTTTCTCTGCTAATGCGCCTGTAAAAAAAGAAATGGCTCTGACATTAAAATTACAGTTTTCTGAATCTGTCAGGTGATTGAAAAGACACAGAGCATAACGTAGAATTAACATAAAAACGCTGCAAAATTACATTGTGACCAGTCTACATTTCATTATATGAAATGTAAAAAACTCAATGGAAGCACATTTTCATAATATGTATGTCAGCAAAATGAGTGGAATAACCAAGTAGACAATGTGTGCGATCTACGAAAGGAAACAAAATCCAGCGGCAATGATCTGTTGAAATCTTGCTAAATGTTCATCTCAATCTTAATTATTTTCCAGAGCATTCTCTTTAAGAGCTTGAACTGAAGTGTATGAATGATCCTTTTCTATCAAAAATACCCTAATTAATGAAGAGCTCAGGATGCCATTTTCAGAACCAAGAAGACAGATGGAGGGACAGAGAGAGAAAATAATCATCTGGAGTAGATTTGTCAGTTTCAATTTGCTTGAATGAACCTTCCAGTATGAGCACTGTTTCTGACAATGCATGCTTTGGAAATAAAGATCAGTAGATGTAGTCGTAGCAGTAGGCAGTGCCAAACACACACACACACACACACACACACACACACACACACACACACACACACACACACACACACACACACACACACACACACACACACACACACACTCCTGTTACACCCACAAGCATTGTTGCTAATCAGCTGACTGTAATACTGATACCATCACTCAGGAGTTCGACGCAGTTGAAAGGTGCAGTACCTGTGAGAGGTGCAATGTTTTCAAAAATCATTTCAATTAAGTGCCTTGTTATTCAATTTCTGCAATCCCCTTATAATAGTAGAACAGCAAAGTGGCCTCAAAAAGTCATTAAATTTGACCACAGTGCGACTGAGTTGGCACTTTGCCTTTGTCACTATAGCACAAGGAGAATGAGTTTTGGGTACTTCTCTTTTGGTCTGAAACGAAAACAGCATTCCATCTCTGCAATGGCAAAAAAAAAAAAAAAATGGCCCAGTGGGATCGAAATCAAATTAGTATTAATTATGCTTCATCTGGCCTTCATAAAACCTTCCAGGAGGCAGGGGAGTTAAGCCTTTGTCTGGGTGTGTGCTGGGTGAAATAATAAAGGCTGCAGTGTAGCTGGAAAATATCACTGACGCTTAAGACTAATAGGCTATTGCATGATGTACTGATGTGTCCTGCTTCTCTGTATTTTCTGTCTTTCATGGTACAAAAACACAGCAACACATTTGCATTCAATAAAAAATAAACCCTCATATGGATTTTATGCTAAATAAACAATCATTTCAAATGGCTTACACAGGACAGACAAAACTGCATGTTTGGCATTTTGAACAGTAACTTTAAAACTATGTTGACTTTGTAAGCATATTTCACAGTTATCATTTGAGATATATTCAAGGTCCTTGTTGTCATGTGGTTGTCTGACCCATGCTGAGTTGGTATTACACCTTGGTCTGAATGAATGCACAATAGCGTCAAGTGTATAATATTTGATACATGAGTTTTTGAAACCTCTACATCATCAGTGTGATAATTTTTTTTCCTTAAAAACCTGATGTACACAATCAGATACATGCAGACACCTTCTACATTCAACGTTGAGAAATTTGAAATGTGTTTTTCAGGAACTGTTGAGACTATATTCTATCTGGTCCAATACTTTGACATTTTAGTTAAATTTTCAACATGGAAATCAACATACATGGTTCAGCATGCTAAACTCAGACTTCAAGGTTAACTCTGCCCTCCAAGTTTTTGATATTCACCTGAAGACGGTCTACGTGCTTCCACGGTAGCCTTTCAGGTAGGTCTGTTGTACTGCTAAACCAATCCACATCAATTGGTAATGGGCAGCGGAACAAAAACTGTATGACTCATGACTCAAAGTATGACTCATGAAACATACAGTGTGACGTGGGAATGCTAAGAGAATGAAGAGTTGGGGTTTTACACAGTGTTTGGTGGATGACGTGCTGCTTGTGCTGGTGATGCTGATGGTGTAGGTGGTGCTGGCGTGCAGGTGGACAGGTAGGCAGGGCGTGGCCCCGTGCGCAAGTTGTGACTGTGACACGCAGTGACACGCCTAGCCCCCCTGCCCTAACATCCCTTCTGGTTCGCCTCCTCCTCATGCGACCAACAAAAAATTCCAGGTTGGGACTATGAAATTAAAGCATCTTTCCAGTGGTTCTGCAAGACAAAATATCTAAGAGGTTATTTATGAAACTCAGCAGGGGAATGGTCTTCTCACCTTCCATTGTGAGGTGGATAACATCAAGCTATACATACTTTTAAAGTCAAGGGACCCCTATTGTTTTGGCACTCTGCAGGTGCCTTTTAAACCGAGAGTTACCGCCACGTCTTAAATTGTTCTTTTCACCCCCTGGCTTATAATTATCATCCATAGCAAATAGAGAAATTATTGCAGAACTTGAAAGCTGTTACAAAGAGCCTTGGGTTGTTCTTGAGCTATAATTTCACTTTTGATGGGCAGGTTATGCAGCGGGTGTTCCTGCAATTGAGGATTATTTTAAAAAAGTACAACCATGCATATCCATAGCTGGGTAGGATGAGTTGATTTATGCTCATATTTATCCCTTGATTAGATGAATGGAACACATTTCACTGCTGTTTCACTCTCCTGAAACGTAAGTGCAATGCTCCTGCAGGAGTTATGTCAAGTTCTTCATATGGGAATCAGTGCGATTTTTCCTGGACTGGTAACATGGAAGTTCTTTTACAATAGTGTTGCAGCAATATTAGTTAATTACAAAACAAACCCTGAGGCCTGGCACAGTTTGTTCAAACTGCTGACCTTTCAGACAATGCATATGGAAAAGTTCTTTCATAAGTCCAGCTGCCTTAATGTGTTGAATATGATCAAAAGGCATCTAAAGTGGACTGGAAAGTGGGTATCCTCGATGAGGAGTGCATGTTTGATTACGTATTTGCAGCTAGAGGCCATTCTATTTCCACTTGGCAGTGACACAGCTCTGTATTGTCTTTTACTGTACTGGTTGCTGAGGTAGAGTTTGCGCCAGCTTTGTCCATCTCTTGGACATTGGTTACCATAAAGACTTGACAAACACTTTCTATTGCTTTTTTATTTATTTTTTATTTTATCCAAGGTTTGTAATTGACCATATATTATGCTGCTTAGGAACTGGGATGGCAGGGAGGGAACACCTTTGAAATTAAGTCACAGTTGAAGTAAACACAAAATAGTCTTTAATATAAAAGTCTACACACTAATTTGGCAAATTAGGAGAGCAAGACAAAAATGTTTAACTGCCACTTAAAATTCTCAGTACAGCGGAGAGCAGTTTCATTACTGTACGTCTTGCCTATTTTTGGTACAGTAAGCAGTACAGCATGTATGTGGATCCAAGGGCTCTACCGGGGACATGTAGTTACTTTGGAGCACATCAATTATGTAGAGTCAGTACATTTATAGACAAGTATTAGGATCTTAAAATCTATCGTAAACTCTAAGGACTTTAAAATAGGAGTGATGTGAACTTTTGTTTTGTTCTAGCAACATTCTGTGCAAGTTGTGGGAGACCTAAGAGCAATTACGCGTAACAATCAGCCTACTTGAAATAAAAACATTTTTTATGTGGTTAATGCAATCTGAGTGCACTTGTTACTCTGTGCACATGAGGCACCTGAATTTCTTCAATAGCTGTAAAGTACTGTATTGATTTATCTTGTGACTGGCCCAAATCTACTTTTCCTACTAGCTCACTTTTAAAGGTTGAATCTTAAAATGTTTAATAAAATGTGGACTCTAGATACAATTTCATAATTGTAATGAGTGTCAAAGTGAAGATTTCACTGCATATTGTTGCAGCAAAATAAATACTGTGATAATCAGAAGCAAGAGAATGAGTTATTGGTATTTGACCAATGACAAAGTCCAGTGTGTTATAAAGCATAAATATGTAATCTATTGCTTCAGAGCCTGCTTGATTGTCAACATAGAGTTTGAAGTCACCCTAACCTACCTACCTTTTTATAATTAAAGTAAATGATTAATAACAGCTCTGAGAACCAATCCAAAAATGAAGCATTTTGTTTAGGAACATAAATTAAGTTGGTCTGATTTTGTCTGCTGTGTGAATCTTGCACCACACAATTAATATACATGTAAGCAACACGAGAAGAATGATAAGTTTGGGCAGGATCGATTGGTTCCTGGATACTGAAGCCATTCCTTGGTACATAATGGCAAAAGTAGGAAATGTCCCAGGTTAACTGAAGGGGTATTGTAAAATGCATTTCATTCATACTCAAAGAAGGTGGTGTACTGGGGAATAGCGTCAAGGCAGGGACCCTATTAATCCTAGTCATCTGTGTGTCTGTGCTGCAGATTTGCTTTGTGGTGATTTACCTGGCAGAGAGGAGAAAGTGGTGGCAGATATGGGAGACAAGCAAAAGCAAAAAAAAAATAACCTTATTTATTTATTTATTTATCTTAAATTTAAAGGTTTTTAATATGAAGTGGAAAAAGCAGGAAATGCTGGGTTTGCATTGGCGGTAACTTGAGGGGCTGCATAAAGGGCCAGTATAAATTAAATAAGGAGTTTTTTGAACTGTGAATCATTCAAAGCTACTCTACTTGAGTCCTAGAATAAAAATATAGAACTGGAAATAAACATAATAGGTCCCCTTTAAGTAAATCCAGGATACATTTGCACACTGTCCACTGCACACAATAGTGTGAACATGTAGTCAATTATTTTCTCATCCTCCTGTATTTCATAGATTGGAATTCTGCCCTCAAGTTCTGCTCTTGTTAAAGTCTCTTTTCTATTTTGCTTTCTAAATTAGCCACAATTTGGCCAGCTCGATACAGCCAGAATAATCCAGACTATACACTGGGGGAAAAAATGCAGCTTTTTTTGCCACATTCATTATTCATTTGGTAAATCATTCAGTTTAGAATTAAGATGTTATCACATCCTACATAAACCACAGTAAAAGAGAACAGAATTTATGGAGTTTAGTAATTTGTTTTATTATGTGAGCAACAAGAAGAAAAAAAAGAGATGTATAGAGGTCAGGGTTAGAGGAAAAGATATACAAGCTCTTCACAATTTGTGCAGACCTCAAACTTCTAACTTGTAGTAACAATGAGCAAGGCCTGTTCCCTTCTGTACCTGTCCTCAGGACATTTGAAGGACAGCATGACTACAGAACGACCTCTGATCACAGCTGCTCACAGTAGCTCAGCGCAGTTTTTAAGGCCTGTGCACAGTACCAGTGAACCCACAAGGACCTGTGTTTCCACTTTGTTTGTATGAAGGAAATCTATTCACTTTCTCTTCTTTTATTTGTGACCGATTTTTTAATTTATTTTGTTTATGTTATGTTATTGACAGAGGTCCTTGTGGAAAACGAAATAAATTAAAAAATTGGTCACAAATAAAAGAAGAGAAAGTGAATAGATTTCCTTCATACAAACAAAGTGGAAACACAGGTCCTTGTGGGTTGGTAAAAGATACAGAAAAGTAACAAAAGGCATACACCTGCACCTTTGATCGCTCCTTAACCCTGACTTACGCCTGGGACACGCTGGATGCGTGAGCAGTGCTTGTGCATCACAGAACCTCTTGCTTTTCATTGCAGCGCCCATGTTAACAGGTCAGAGCAGCCACACAGCCCACGTGAGGCTGCTGCGTCGTGTCATCTAGAGATTCAAGGTCTCGCCTATTTTCTCCACGTGACACGCGGTTCTCAGCAGAAATAGACAGGGAACACGATAGAAAGATAGGGCTGCCAGTGGATGCTGCAAGCGCGTGAGACGCAGCAGTTCAGCGACGCACGCGCACTGCTGAGGTTCACGCATCCAGTGTGTCCCAGGCGTTACCCCATTCCCATGGGTCTTTCTCTAAATTCCACTATACATGCAGGATATTTCCTAACAGTACATAACTTCCTAGCCTCGAGCATAACCTGGCCTGCCCTGTTCATAATAGCAACATAGAGCTCCATAGATAAAATCTAAAATCTATTATGAAATCTATTCTTTCTCTTTTCATGTATTCTAAAGTGTGCGTTGCGGAGGGAATACTGGCATACAGTAGATTTATATTTTTATATATAAATTATATTTTTAGCTGAACTGCAATGACCAGCCCTATAAATGTGAATGTCTATCCCTGACTGACTGAGTGACTGAGTGACTGGGTGATGAAGTTACACCATTGGTTGGCTGAAGGCTGCCGAAGCTTGGGACAGCCAAGTATCCCAGAATGCATTTTGCACCAACTGGCAGCGATGGCGGAGATTTTGAGCCAGGCTAAAAATTCTGAGATGTGAGGAGACGCTGGTTGGGTGAGACTGGCCGGAGATGATCGGCCAGTCAGCGTCTGTCATCATCCCAGGTAGAACATGACCTGAGGAAATGATCTGTGCAGCTCTTTGGTAATTTACTGCTGGCTCTAATGTCTCTGTAGCATTTTGAGATATAATTCTCTTTGGAAGATAAATGAAGATGTACAACAGATGAAATTGTAGCTGCCACATTAGTTTGTTTTTTACTGGACAGAACAACAGTGCTGCTTCTGGGGTTCATGTACAGATATCACCACATTTCAATAAATATAAAAATGTATTTAAAAGAAAAAATCAGTCTATATTAAATTTCATTTTATTGTATTAAGCTACATAACAGTTTGGATTTTTATTATAGCTGCATTACAGACTGAATAACATAATTTACTGCACCTCTCTGTCAATGAGGTTATGTTTTTGAGAGAAAAAAGTGTTAGTGGAGCTTCGACTTGATATTATTTTGTCACAGCACACTACAGTCAGGTAGTTGTGTTGAAGCTGCTTCTGTCAGCAGGAACACCAATTGCAGAATGATCGTACTGTGTCCCCCGTCTTCAGAAATCTGTACTCCCAAGTCGAACTTGCCAAGTCCGAACTAGCAAATATTCAAGTCCGAACATGGTGTACTTGGTATTGAGAAAGGTCCTATGTGTAATTGACTTCAGTCAAAGCTCAGCACACTTCCTGGGGACTTGGTTGCCACTTCCTGTATCAGTCGTTTCAAATTAAAAGAATTTCATACACGATCCAGCCATATACTAGGTTTTGACCCAGTCTTGTTAATCAATGCATTGTCTGCTGTCTCTCTCAGTCAGTCAAGGAGCAAGAATGCTGCTTAACCTCCAACCATACATCCTTTTACCCATCTAGAACTGTAATCTGCAGGTCAGTATGACATATGAACAATGTGTGTTGACAAAACTGACTGTTTGTGTGCATGCACTTGCATAACTCACCCTTCATAAAGGTTGCACCTATCCACACAGGTTCGTCCACGGCTGAAGTCTCGGCAGGAGAGGCACTGGTCTGGGCCAGGACCCCAACATCCTGCATCTGAACACAGCGGGTCACACACCATGCGCTCCTTGGCTGCTCGACACACACACAAAAAAGACAGCATAAGAGCAAAGAATTACATTCATATAAAATGGAAGTGTGCTTTGTTGATTCTGTCAGTGCAGATGGAAATAAATGGCCCCAAATTAGCTGGAGGCAATAATAGCCAAAATAATCACATGTATTTATAAAATGACACAGGGTTAGATGAATGACAGCACACACAATTTGAAAGGGTCTATTTTTGCATTAAATTTCTCTGCCTCCATAGAGTAGCTGTTAATTTGTGGTGGCCTATAAAAGGTGTGTTTTGTCTGAATGACTTAACACTGGCAGCAGTAATTGCAGTAAGACAGAGGAAAGAGTGTAGGCCAAAAATCAAAGACGTGCTGAAGGATTACGCTATTTCTACTCCCTGAACAAGAAAACATCATAGACTGTAACAGTCACAATATAATTACCCTCCTGGATGAACTGAAAGACGACATTGATCCTCCCACATAATACTCCTATTCCATCCTGTCAACACTTAAACTTCTTGAAACATCACAAGATGGCTGTCAAGTATGTGTGTATATACTGTATGTTCTGAATCTATATAAATTGTGTGTGCGCAGTATTGTGTGCTAGGGTTCACAAAGGTGGGAGCTACATGCTGCTCCATTATAAAATTGCTGAGCCAACAATGATGAAGCTCTAGTGGGACCCAGAAAGCACCTGTGGATGCCATGCAGGTGTTTGTTTAAAGAGAGCATGAAAAATGAACCCTTAAACTTTATTGTCTGTACTTATTTGAAGGGTTTGAATCGCTGAGCAACATTTCATTCTGAAACACAGCCTGCCAGCAAATCTTTCTTGGTAATTAAATATTTGCTCTTGGCCTCGATCCAAAAAATATCAGTATCTGCTTTCAAAAACTCATACCTGCCTAACGCACAAATTCATAGCTTCACAGTAAAAACAAGTATTGTTGGGTGTTTGGAAACAGGTAAAGCCCTAATAAAAGCAGCCTGAGCTTTCAAGATACAATGAAGAAAAGTATTGATTTGATTTATTCTGGATTGCCTTCAGTCATAGAAAGAAAATGCCTTTTTCCCATCCCATTCATAGTGAACAATCAGTAGCCTAAGTTGTTCTCTCTGTTTCTGCCTCTCTGTTTTTCCATATAGGCCATTACATCCACTCTACTGTTTATCTCTTACTCTCTCTGTTTCTCTTCTGTTCCCCTACAGCACTCGCTCCCACAAAGGTTGCTACATCTGAGAGCATTACAGTGACAAAATGAGAGTGTTGAAGTAACACAGTGACACTGCAGATACACTGGGAACTTTTATCATCCCATCTGCATCTGAGATGATTTTCCCCTTGTCAGTGGATTTTAAAACAGTCTGTATATCTCTTCTCTTCTCTCTCCTCTCCTTCATCTCCTCTCCCCTCCCCTCATCTCCTCTCCTCTCCTCCATAGATATGGACATGATTTTCAAAAGGCCCCTACTGTTTTTGAGGTCCTGGCCAAATGTATTCTAAGGGCTATGCCTCAGTGTCAGCCATAGCCATGTTCAGAAATGCTTAAAAATCCAGACAGAAGGATATAGATACATGGAGAAAACAGAAATCAAGTGTTCCTCTTTGAGGGCAGAGGATGAAAGCATTGCCATTCACAACAGATTAAACCAACTCTGTTGTGCGTCCAGCGCCATAGGTAAACTGACCATGCGGAGGGATAGATAAGGAGAAGGATGGATGGGTGCTACAAAAAAGGAAATAATCAAGGGAGGAGAAGTTGGATGGATTTTTAACTATGCAAGACTTGCAAGATCAAAAAGATGCCTACTTCAGATGTTTCTGACACGGTTGGAAAACAAAAGCCCATGGGGCTCAAGCTGACAGGTTACTTTTTGAGTCCCATGGGAAATGGGAGAAAAGACTGATGATTATAAGGGCTTGGCAATAAAGCAAGAGAGAGAGCAAGAAAGCAAGAAAGAAAGAAAGAAAGAAAGAAAGAAAGAAAGAAACAGGACAAAGACAAAAAATCTGTCAAATCAAAGAGAACGAAAGAAAAAAAAAACAGAACACATAATACAATAAAATATTGAGTGAAAAATAAAAAAACCTGTCTATGAACTATGGTGATAGTTATCAGATTAAAGGGGTTGAAGAAAATGCAAGTGTTGCCTCTAGTTTCCTGCGCCCCTCTCTTCTGTATCAAAGGCAAGATTGAAAGCGAAGCAGGCCAGCCATGGAAAAGGCTTAAGTATGCAGGCAGGCATCTGGAAAAATGATCCCTGCATTGTGCAACACAGGACAACTAAATGGGTGTGGTATTTGAGAAAACTAGTTCTTCTCTGTTTTTTTTTAACTTTACTCTAATCCTATATCGGGAATTCTTTACATTATACGTAGACTATTTACTTAGACAAAGTTCCAGTGACTTGGCTTTATTGTTGAAAGTTTGCGTTGGGCCCAAGTGTGCAGATTCTTCTTCTTTTCTAAAGACCTTTGAGAAATGTAATGAAACTAAATCATGACTGACTGTCTTGTTTGCACACCATGGTTAACTAAAAACAGACAATGCCTCTATCTAAAGGATAATTTGTGTGCTACTGATAATGCTTTAACTTTGATGTCATGGTTTAGCTGGTTAGTAATGCTGATCAGGACTACACTTCCTCCTGTGTACTGACTGTTCTTCAATTAAAAGAAATCCAGCATTTTAAAGCACACTAGAAAAGTTAAAAAAGAAAAAAAAACAAGTCATCCAAAGCAGACTTGAAGAGAACAGACGATTTGAAGACCAGCTTGTCAAGCTAAAGACAGAACATCTTCTTCTATAAGATCCAAAGCAAACTGTAAAATTGTGCAGTCAAAAAACTGTGACCTTAATGGTTGAGCAGAAATTTGATGTGTTTGACAGCAAGAAAGATAAACTTCTAACTTTTTTTTTTTTAAATAGTGAAAAGGTCAAGCCAAAATAAAAGTATCCACTTGATATGGAATGACAATGTTGTATTTGCTTTAAATAGGATGAAACATCATTATATCATTGGCTGTTACATTCAACTGAAAAAAAAAATGCTACTGTTAAAACTGGTTACCTTGTTTTCAGGTTTCTACCCACTGATATTACTACATACAACTGAACACATACTCAAATGAATAAATGGGCATATGCAGACTCCTCCTCTGTCTTTGCTGCGGGTGTGAGTCCTGCCCTTTCAAGATCCTGCTAGGCTCAATCAAGTGTAGACACACACACACACACACACCCACACACATCCTCACTTATACAGTGCACTCTAATGCACACATGCTGCGCCATGACAAGGAGAGCGGTGTGTGACTCTTGAGTCTCACCCAAAGTCTTCAAAGTCACTGAAGAGTATGTGCGTGAGTGTGTGTGTGTGTGTGTTTGTGCGTGTGTGTGTTCAACACTAAGGAACTGCTCAGGGGAAAGGAGCACATGAACAGCGAAAAGGGGCCAACTCAATAATGCAAATACTGGCTCATTAATGAACATTATACATAAATTAATAATGTCCTAACACTTGTGGCAGTGATATAATAAAAGCTCTTCCATTTTTAGAAACACAATTTTTGTCTCGTCATTTCAGTTATTTGCCTAATTTCATTTGGCCATCTTGTATTGTCTGAATGGTTCTGTTGGTTAATTAGTCTAATTATGGGATGATTTTTTAAGTTGTTTTAGTCTATCTCAATTAATGAGATAATACCTCATAAACTCAGACAAAGAATAACACCAGACAAAGAATAACAGAAAGGACAAGTGTGTTTCTATTATATATATCTAGTGTCAATGTTGCTGGTCAGAGTTTTGTCTAAAGTTGATTTTGTGTCACGTCAGCCCCCCCAAATTCTTTCAAACCCTTAGTTTCTGAGTCCTATGTGTTCCAGAGTAAATCTCAAACATATTTCTCCATAATCTTTCAATCTGTAGCCTTTTTTTTAGCCCCTTTTTTTTTAATAAATATGAATACATTTTGTCAAAGCAAAATACAAAGAAGAAAACTCTCTGCATGGTGCCTGCAGCTGTACAACTGATGTTAAAAGTACGACTAAAATACAAAAATACATCACATTTCATTTCACACACACAGCTCAGTGCAATTAAATAACCCTCATGTGGCGTTCCCCAATATTCAGTGACTCAAAAAAAGTCACTCAACAATTTGTCAGAGGATATCCCAGATCAGAGCCTTAGAAATTGGTTTGATGTTATATTTTTCATTAATTTCATAGTTCTGATAACAGCCCAAGAGTTGCTGTCCAAAGGCTTTTTCATCATCCCATGGCTTGCAGATTTCTTGGATCTTTTTACCTTGGGCTAAATATCACTTGCAGTAGTTGTGGTTGTGTATGACCTCTGTTTAGTGGGATCCAAAGGCGGAGACATGTTACAGTTTTTAGACATTGTTACTTACTTGCCCTTTAACATCATTATTTTTGGGTTTGGACACTGGGTTTGAATGGAGTTTTCACCATAAAAATCTAAAGATGCCAAGTGTCACATATATGAAAGCAGCAAAGGATATTTGTGAGCATCACACAAACATTTCAGCCAAAACTGGTTATAAAAGAAACTGAGCGGGCAAACAAGAGTTTCAATAAGACACAACATGGCAGCTTTATTGTTAGAATTTAGATTTTTCAAGCTCAAAAAGGTGAGATTTTCTGAATTTATTCTGAATGTTTTACTGTAACAGCTGCAGCTTTGTGCAGATGTATAATGTCATACAGCTTGTTTGTATGATCATCTGTTTTTCGCAACACCAGATCCTTTGAACAATTCATCACAAGTATACTTACATCCAGATTTGGAAAAAAAATGCTTTTTCATTGTGTTTCTTTTACATGTGGCAAGCAAACAGTAAAACAGTGCAGAATCAAACTGGGGACATTGTATTTAAATGTTATGTGTCTTAGATAACTAGCCAACGGGGAAGCAAGGCTAACTATTTTTGATGACACTCCATTTCAGTTTTGGTGTGGATCATTTGTGTTTTTTGATAATTTTGGTATTAACTTACAACATTCTTGCGGGCTTCGGTTGTTGCGGACCAAAACCTTCTGGTTTGCAGTGCGAAACAGTCTCGTCCAGTTGACAGTGTCGTAGTAACAAAGCTGGCTGTTCTCTGCGATGTGGACGTTCCCAGCGCTGATCTCTCTTAGAGACTGAAGCTGCAGTGATGAAATGCCCTGTTGCTTTAACACCAGCAGGGAGATCCCACTGAGAGGGAAGAATGGGTGGAGGTGGGAGGAAGACAGAGCCAGACAGGAAGGGTAGGAAGATTATAGGAGCAGGAGGAGGAATGAGGTGCAACCGGGAGAGGAAAGACAAAAAAGGGAAAGTAAAGAAGCAGAAGAGAATGTGGATTTAGTTTTGTATTTTTTGTAGAAACAAATATTTTCACGTTATCACATACATACCAAATATTATCTCCCACAAATTTTATATGACAAACTCCTTTTTCAGGGAAATATAATGTGGAATACATTATTCTTCAGCCTTTATACTGAGTATTAAGGTTCTGATCTGAAAAATATGTTATTATGTTTAGGAAACTAAAACCATATGGTCAAGGATTGGTGGAGACAGTGTCCATTGTGAAATTACAAAAATGTGCAAATTGACAAACAAATTGTGAACCACTGATGTCAAAGGCGAATCCTTACACATGCATCCTACTGTACACCCAAACTTGACATCCTTTTTGTAGCACAAAATTAGAAATTACCATTTCCACTGAATTTAAAACACTGATGGAGTATAGATGCTTATGAATGTACGTGTGTGTGTATTCATATGAGACAGGATTAGTGCAACACAGTAACACAGAAACAGGCATGGTGATGGTGCAACTGGATTTTAGAAAATACTTGCAACTGATATATAAAGAAAAAAAACATATGCACAATTAATTAACATACATAGAGAGAATGAAATTATTTTCCCTCTTATAGACAGCGATTCACAATAGGCATATTTTAACTTCTAATGCATCCTGAAATCAATTCATCTGAAATCAGTCCTATTTTTTCACACAGTGAAATATATAAACACAGATCAAAACCATTTGGTATATTTTAATGTATATATTGTTTTACATAACTTTTACCTCAGTGTGTTCTGCCTCTGATTTTGTAAATGAGACCTGGCAGCCTCTACTGTATGTTGCATTTTATACTGCGAGCCACTGAGCCTGATTGTGATTGGAAAATGCTGGATTTCTTCGACAGTATGTTAACCAAATAGAGGATTCAGGAGGGGCGCAGACACTTAATGAGTAAACTAACTTTCAGTATGTTAAAGTAAACAGACAGAGACAACAGAAACCATAGTACGAAAGCAAGTAGCAATATTCCTATGACACCACTGGAGCAAGATAAAGGCTACCAATTATCTCCATCATGGTCTCGTTTGTGTACAATAATTACACCACACTGTCATCATTTCACTATGATATAGTCTGTTGATGTTTAAATATGTTCAGTCAAGCGCCTTCACTATTCAAGTGTTGTCAGAGTACAATTAAAACTCTGCATCTGCTCAATTCTTGCTTTCATCTAACTTTTTTTTTGTTGTCACATCCTGGTATATGCCAGTGCAACGGCAGAACTTCAATAGATATTTTCATTTTTTAAAATTCTACCTTCAAGCCTCTCTTTCTATCTTTCTTTTTTTTTCTCCTATCCCCAACCTTCCACCATATGTCCCACTTGCACAGTTTAAAAATGACAGGAGGCCAGTGGGGTGTCAGAGCCATCAGATAGACAGAGAGTATGCAGGATCAAGCATGGGGGCAAGGGTGGGTGGCAGGCTGTAATTTGTACTGCTGCCTGCTGTTTCCATCTGCAGGTGGATGACACACAAGTGCACGCACGCACACACGCACACACACCCTCAGGCACACACTCAGACACATGCACAGAGACAAGACACGCTGCATCACACAGTCCACGATGCCAGCCGCACAGACACTCACTTTATTTCCATCTAAATGTCACAGAAAATTTATAGAGCACCTTTGGAAAAATCACTAAAAACGTAATGATAAATAATTATGTTCTACCAGTTAGGTTAAAACAACTCAGCTGGCTTTTTAAATGTCATCACAAAAATGTGTTTCAGGCACAGCGTTGTTTGGTTCCAACTAATGTAAAAGAAAAAAAAAAAAGAGAGAGAATTACTTAGTTAACCATTGATGCATAACCGACCAAACCACACTATTACAGTTGTACAATTGCATGCATGCATGGTTCAGTACTGAGTCTGCATCTTCAAAACTCTTCACAGTCAACACAACAGCCACAATTATGGACCAAATTGTGACAACATTTGCGTTGCTTTCACACAAAAAGCACTCAATGACTACATCCTTCAAATTTCCTGAATACTTTTCTCACTCAAACACACATAACCAGCACAACTTTGTGGATCTGCAGCCCATTTTGTAAATGCTTACACTTCAAAACTCTTCAGTTTATGTTCAAAAACTAACATATGGACAGCACTTTGCTGTTGTTGATCAGGATGGAGTAAGGTGTGCTTTCTGTTTGTTTTTCACTGTATTAGAGAATTTACAGTACTTTATGTTGTCTTACAGCATTCTTTAAAAAAATGTACTGTATTGATATTGTATTACAGTATTATAAAGTGCTGTATTTTGTATTTACCTTATGACAAGAAAAGAAAAACTGCCAAATATAAAGCCCACTGAAACCTTTCTTGCTGCATTTCTGACTTGTTCCTATCTAATACTTTGTAGTAAATTCTATAGAGAGGTGCAAATCTGACTTTATTTTATGATGAATAGTTCGTTTGTTTGCACAATACAGACATTTCTTACACTATCAACAATTAAAAAACAACATATACAAACAAACTAGTGATCACAAACTGATTTACTAAAGGCTTCCGTAAAAAGATGCATCATGTTGTTAGTGTTTTTTTTTATCTCAGTGTGTTCTGATTGACACATCTGTCAATTGAAATCAAGTGTTAGTATCTGCTGGAAGGATTTGCTTTTGTATGCAAAATGAACTGCTGTGCCCAGCAGTGTGTTGATAAAGTTGACTGTGTTTTGAGGACTCAGTATTGAACCCTGCATGTAACCAATCGTAAAAACGGTAATTTGCATAGAAAAGATCTAAATATATAACCAAAGCTGCTACTACTCTCTTCAGTCTATCTTTTTAGAGCGTGCAATTTTCATTGCATGTCACATCTTCTGCACTACCTTATGGTAGAGTGTTGTTACATGTCAAAGTAAATGAAAAAATAAAAATGAATAAATAAAGATGTAGAAGTTCATCTGATGGTTTAAGTGTGCATTGTGAAATAAATTCAAGTTGTTTTATGTTTATGTTGCAAGAAGACATTACAGTTTTCAGTTGATCTAGAGCTTCAGTCTGATATGAGTTATAGCAGTCAAAGCATTTTGATTACCTGTGAGTTAAGCGCAAACATTAATAGTGTGTGTAAATTAATTGTGTCTAATTACATTGTCCCGATTTAGTTGGAAGTTTTACTACATTGACAAATTAAATCACCTTTGGTATTTTCTAATTTCCCAAAGAGCTCTAGCTTCAGAAAACACTGATGTTTCTCTACATTTTTTGCTATTAATTAAAACCAAATCCATAAATGCCTTCCCTTTAAAAGTCTGAGCTCTGTTTGAGGCATTGTTGACACAGTTATGATATAAATCACACTCATAGTAGTAGTACTCATACTAATTACAGCAAAGCTATTATGTTCTCATGTGTACCTGTACAGCGCTCTCCCCCCAATAGTTGCCAGGTTGCTGAACACACTCAAGTCTGTCATGTTGTCAGGCCAAGACTGGATGTTCAGAAAGCCTAAATGGGGACACAGACACACACAGGTACAGTACACAGGTTATAATGAGTCACCAGGACTGACAGACTAGAATCAGCTGTCTATCATATCCTCTACTTCACACAGTGACAAGAATAAAATGAGTAGGGAGAGTTGGCATCTCTCTAGAATTAGCAACATTCCAGGACGCTAGTAACCACACCACCTGAGTCTCATCAGAAAGCAGCCAAGCACTTCTAAGCCAGAAAAATGTTACACTGTAGGTAAAGCAACTCCAGAAAGGAGTTTGGTGCCAGCTATGACAAGTGTAAAGTTTGATATATCAACATTTTTGCATTTCCTTTATGTGCCTCTGAACTGCTGAATCATTTAGAGGAGTAAATGAAGAGTTGAGAGGGTGGCTGTGGCTCATTTAGGATTTTCAATAATGCATTCAGAAATATGAAATATTTAGTAGAGGAATGGTAGGGGGTTACAATCCCCAAGCCTACACCAGAGGACAAACAAAACGATTGGGTGAGGTAGTGAGACCAAAGAAAAATGTACAGTGGATTGAAGAGTAGAGGAAAGAGAGATGAAGAGGGAGAAGGTGTAATTAAGGGGAGTTCAAGTAAATATGACAACAAAGACGCACTCATAATAAGGAGGAGGAGAGCAAGGTGGTGGTGGATGGCAGGAAACACCTTATGGGTGCTTTATCAGTTCATAGTTTTGTTTGTTACATAAATCCCAGCTGAGCAGCAGTGTGGTCTGAGTGAGTGTTTGATGAAGAAATTAGAAAAAAAAAGTCAGGCAATTGTGAGGAATCACACACCAGGGCTCATTCAAATGGACCTGAGCTGAATTTGATACGCATCCCTATACTACAGTTACTGATGCGTCTTTAGCAAGAGAGCAATAGTTATTGCCAAATAGGTGGAAAAACCAAAATAAATGACATTTTATTACAATTTTCCATAATGGAAAACAATGCTCATTTTTAATATACAGTATCAACTCTTTTACTGTTTTTCTTTTTCTGGAGAATATACACTATGGGCATAAATAATGGCTGCCATTATGATAGAATAGTAATAGGAATTCATTCCATTATTAAGTATTATATGATATTTTTAGGATGCTGAGGGCCTCTTAGCCCACAGGCAGCAGTGCTATAGAATTGTTAGCATTACACTTGTAGACACTAATTGCCTTAATGGAAAAACCTGCAGTGCTCAGGCACCTCACAGCTCCAACATAGTGCTCTTCCGGGGAATAGGGGTGCTCCCTAATCAAGGTAACAAGCTACTGGCTGCTGCACACTGTGCTAATGTTATACTGGGCTAACAGCATACATAGTCTATACCTGTACAAGGTAGGTACAGATTCTCTCTCCAGACACCAGGTGCAAACTTAAAAGTTTATAGACTAGAAATGTTACATTTTCATAACACTTTTACAACTTTTTTTTTTTTTCTCCTCAATTGGATGCTGCTCAGAAAAGGTCGAAAGGTTGCCATTTTGTATTTCTGGAATGACTGGGTAGAGAGGGTGGATGAATGATGTTCATCATTCTCACCTACTACTGCTGAGATGACATTCAGTAATGGCAATGACGTTACTGAATGGCAGTTGAACAATGACAGCATGTAGAAAAGTGAAATGTGGAGTAGAGGTGTCTCAACCCTTGTGTCTGAAATTTGTCTTGTAAGGTTTTGATTTTCACATTTAATTTCAATGAGTTTGGTCTCACATATTCATATATTGGATGAATCCAGTAATGCCCATGTAGCCAGAGCCTTTTATTGTTTATTTAGCTGTGCCATAAATAGCCATTGCTGTTCAAAAGCTATTAACAACACATCAGTAAACCACATTGTTGCAATGGGTGACATGTTCCTTCATTATGATGAACACGGGCACTGCAGTTCCTGTTGACTCATGCACCATTCTTGCTCCCTGGTGCACTAAATGCCTATTATTTTGAGGCTGAATATAATAGCCGGCAAGTGCACTTATTTACTTATTCTGTTACACTATTGTTTGAGTACCATTTCATAAAAGCTACAGTGCCCAACTGTTTTAGATAATTACCTAGGCTTTCTCAAAAAATAAACTGTATATTTGTGACCCATTTTAAAGGATTTACTGTATGTCTTCAGTAGGAATTAATTCTTGCAGCCGAGTGCAAGTTAAGAGAAATATAGAATAAAAATTGTGACCTTAGAATCATAAGGTTCTATCCGACATTTTTGGCCAAAATGAGTTATTCACATGAAACAAGTTCTTAACATTTTGTGTAGGTTCATTTTTTTTTCTACATTATTGGCCCTAAAATTTGAGAAAAGAAAAGGCTCTGTTTCCAAAATCAATCTCAAACTTGGTGCTATGTGGCTCCATCTGCAAAGCACAAATCAGTGCTCAGAATGTAGACAGGAGGACCAATCAGGTTCCGCCACATTACTATCTGACCTCACTGCTTGGTGACTTTGAACTAAAAAAGATTATGAAATGTTGCTCAATTTTTGAAACCTCCAAATAGTTTATTTTTTAAAAATTATTATGAACGACATTGATACAAATGTCAACTGAGTTAGTCTTTTATCTTGTTTGAACTCAGTGAGAAGCTGATTTTTACCTTTAGCTACCATGCTAGTCAGCTAGCTGTTTAAGTTTAATTAAACAGCAAAGTTCTCAGCAATAATTACTGTTATTATTAGTGCCTTAAGTTACTCTGCCTACATAACAATGACAGCAACGATAGCTAAAGTATTAATATGTAAGAATATGAGAAACATTCAGGCTGCTAGCTGCTGATGCTAACTCTACCTGCTGCAAAATGGGTGTGTGTATAACGTTATAACTTAGTCCTGCAGCGGAAACAGTGGTGACAGTGAAAAGCTCAGACACTGACAGAGACCCCAGTTTGTCAAAAAAGCAGTAAAAAGAAAAAAAGAAGTAAAAGCAGAGCAGAAAAAGACCAGAAAGGCTCTGAATGCAATAGACAGAGACTGCAGCAAAAAAAAATTCAAAACAAGGTAGAAGAAGAAAAAGGAAATATCAGCAAAAATTATCTTGAATTTTGTTTTTAGTAAAACTTAATTGACTGTATTATTTGTTCAAATCTGTCATCTCAGTGAAAATCAAATATAATTATGTTTAAATTTAAAACATGCAGCTGAATTGTTGTCTGTGCCCAAATTTTGTAATAACTCCCTTCAGTAGTTCCTACATTGATTTTGTGTATTAAAACAAGAATAAGAGCGATCTGTCCTCTTTATTCAACAAAATCATCACTTTCTCCGTAGCCTCAGCAGATAGAACCAAAAAGTGAGTTCTCAGCGTTAGAAGGTTCTATCTGAAAATAACTTGATCATAATAACACCATTTAAAGATGTGACAGGATTTTGATATTATATATTTAAAGTACATAAAGAAAACTGTAATGTATATCTTTTTTTTAAGAATGTCAAAGCTTTTAACTTCAACATTTCAAAACCACTTGAAATGCAGATAGAACCTTGTAATTCAAGGTCATGACATACAGAAAAAACATCCTGAAAAAATGGAAGGATGTGCTAAGGCAACCACAGTGATACAGTATGTATAGTATACAATAACACTAGTCAAGGGCATCTGAGAGCACTAAATCTTGGTTCTGTTGGGTGGTATAGGTGTGATGGGGAGAAAAAAAATGCATTTAGCCTTTCTGTGTCTTTGCCCTCTTCTTACCTCTGTGGATGAGTGGTTTTATGCAGAAAAAGTGAATTGAAAAGATCACCGACATCAGCAGCCTGTGTATCAGGAGTTTATGTTCTGCTGAGAGCCACATCAGTGGCACACCAATGCACACTGCAAATTACACCGTGGAGACACTTAGAGAAGAAGACCATGAGCTCACAAGCAAAGGTTAAGAGTGCTTAAATTGTGGTGATTACATTCCGAGTCACAACACTGAGAAAGCCACTTGTGTGAAATTGCAAGAGTTGATCGCCCACTCTTTAGCTGAAACCTGACCTGGTAATATGTGTTTGAAGACGCTATAAAAGAGAAGCAAGAATAACAGAGAGGATGGAAGAAAGAAATGAATTGGAGAGGAAAAGACTGGTGTGCCTTTGTGTAGGATGAGAACTGTTCTACACAGCTCATTTGAAAGCAAGAGCGACGCTAGTTGTGACCCTGGGGTCAGAGAGGCAGGTTGGATGCCTCTGTCAAAAGTCATGTTTTCTAGACAGCTTGGAGAGATGACAAGCTGAGCAGACACACATCTCTGACTACATAGTCAATGGTTTATGTCACCAGCTCTCACTCTGCCCCCCCTCCCCACAAAAGTAAAATCCTTGGGAGTCCAGTTTTTTATTTTTATTTTAAATTGATGTTATTGCTCTTGGCATTCCTACTCATCCTGGGAAATCAGATTTTTATCAGATACACAAAAATGCATTCAGGAGCAAATCAGGGCCAGATTTGCAAGGCTACATGAAAGACACAATGCAAAAGTTGCTGTGCCTTTCATACATCTTGAGCTCACAGTCTGAAATGAATGTGCAAACTGATTACTCTATTACAGTAATGACTGAGATTGCTTACTAATCACATTTTATGGGTGAAGGAAAGTTTAAAACCATTTTAATCTTTCATCGCTATGTTGTTCTCTGTAATACTTTTTGTTGGGCTGGGGGTTTCTTTATGTGCTGTGAAGGACTAGGGCAACTGAGTAACTCTTTCAAATCACTTTTTAGTTTGTTAAGTCTTGTTTGATCGATACATATGGGTATTTCTTTTCCCCTTTCCTATCTGTTTTCTGTGTTTCTGTGAAGTTTGATCTTGTGATAAAGGGATCAGTCTGTTGTCGACCAATGGATCACAACTTGTTGAAAAGACAAACACAGCCAAATTAAGTGTATATAATTTTGATGATGACCTTTAAAGAAGCCTACAAATTAGCCATAATTACAACTCTTGAATTCTATAGTTAGTTGCTATTTTCCATTTAACATTTGACACATTCATTAGATCTGATTTTAGATTTGGTTTAATTGATCATCATTTTTGATACACAAGTTATTAGCTGGCTCACTCTCATACCTGAACTACCTCTATTTTCTCTTCGACTACAACAAAGCTACATGCTTTTTATAGCAGAGTGGTTTGCTTTTAATCACATTTAGCTCATGCAGATGATCAGAAGGATGTGGTGGCACCATGGAAGCATCAGCAGGTAGGAAAATACAGTACAGGCAAGAATCAGCCACAACCACTACATTTATCGCCCCGTGTATAACCATTAACAAATAATTACCATCAATTATATTCTTACTATCAGTTGTAAAGGAGGTAGGAGAAACATGTAAGAAAAATTATTTATTTCAATGTGTATTTCAGAGGTGCTTTTAACTACAAAAATATGATAAATGTAATCTGCTACATATAGACATAAACATAAAATGTGTATTTTTAAAGGGAAGGGGAGATACTGTTTCATGAGCCTTCTGCTTTTTCTGAAGCTATTTCATAACTCAAGAATGTCACAAATCATTTTTCAACAGTAATATTTTCTAATTTCATGAGGAATTGTCACATTGGAGAAACAAGGTTTCTTTCTGATGGCATTGTCAAACGTCTAGGCTGGAAGGATGACAGTGTACATGCAGCTCAGAAATGGGGGTGGCGTAGGGGAGCTGGAGGATTAACGATGCACACCGCATGTTCTGGATCTTTTCTTCATGGTGCGTGAAGGGAGAGCTGGGACTGTGGGACTCAAGGCTAGGGATTCCCCGAGGGAGAAGCAGTGGAGAGAAAGAGGAGATTGAAAGACTCATCTGATATTCATCTTATGCTGCAATGTCTGTCCTTGGTGTGGACAGTCTCGTGGGGGGGGGGGATGAGATAGACTTGAGCAAATACGCACGCACACACACACACACTACATATATGCACACTAGATATGGCATTAAGTGCAAGAGAGGGGACATGGGTAAGAGTGCATTTTATTTAAATATTAACATTTGTTCATTTGTATCCATATGCAGATATACATGCTGTACAAGTGATATTACTCACCCGTGATCTCCCGAACGGTGCGGAACACATTGAGTTTTTCTGGGTCCAAAGCTTCAATGTTGAGATAGACATCCCTGTGAATGGTAATGGGAGATCAGAACAACACATACAAAAGGAGAAATAACAAAGCATCTGCAATTTATACTGCATAGAAAAGAGATCCACAGAATCCTCTTAATAACAGCAATGGACAGTCAGCTGCACTTAGAGAGGTGTAGAAAATGACAATTTGGAATACCAGATCAAATCAGTAAAGCATGTGATCTATGTGTAATATGTGTTATTTTTTCTCTTGTTTAACTTGATAAAATACTTAAAATATAATTACATGTATGCACACCCACCCATACATAATATATGCATGTTTGCTTTGTCCTCTACAGTCACCAACTACAATCTCACACACCACACTTGTACAGCAGCTTTCCTTTTTCACTCTTCAGACTAATTTATGAGCATATACATACTGTATACCAGCACTTTTCTCACTCTTGAGGCACTTTCAGCTTACTCACTTCCCTCTTGCCAGCACTGACACTGATACCATTAGTGATATTCTTTTAAACAATTACCACCATGCTTAAACTTCATTTTCAAGCTTTTAACTGACACTCTTATCTCAAGGAATATGCCTTATTAATGGAATAAGTAAAAATAACACAGAAAAAAACAAACAAACACATGTATCATTATTTGCAAGGTGTTCGGACCCAAAGGGAATCATGTCGAATACCTAGTAGCCCATTTTAATACTGTCAGTCCTGGACTGATGCTAACATATACCCTATAGACACAACATAACATGTCCAAACATGAATATAGTTCTAGTATTTCACCCCCCCTTTTATTATTCTGAGAAGCTGAATATTCTCAACTTTCACCCTTTGATTCCAGTGATGAGAAAAACCAGGTTGCCGTTGATTTTGGTGCAGTTGACAAACTTGTCGATGTTGCTGGAGTCCACCGTCTGAGCAGCCTGTAGACTGGCTGTCCCAATGCCATCACATGCTGGAACACACAGTGTGACAAAAAACTGCATTTGTTTAACTAAATATCCTTAATAATCTCAACACATTACTACATAGCAGAGACAGCAGCATAAGACCATAGATGATACATCTGTTAGTCTCTGTCTCATCTCAGTGGTATTCTTGGTATTTCTCAAAATTAAAACTTCCGTACAAAACTTCTGCTAGTCTTCTTCTATTGCTCAAAACTTAAGAATTTATAGCTGTTCTTTGCAATAGAAGAAGACCTTTGCAAAAGATGAGGCCTGGTTCAAAAAGTGGTTCACCTTTTGGACAGATGTCAGTGCAAGGAATGCACATCTTAATGCGGTTCTCCTCCACCTCCATCTTGTTACTAGGGCACGCTCGCACACAGGAGCTATGGTCCACCACAAAGTTATCTGAAAAAACAATTTGTAGAAGTCGTAAATGTCAAACACAGATGGCTGCTGTTTTTCACACGGGAACATGTTAACAGAGAAGTGACACTCGGTGTAGGCAATCACATCAAAACAGACAAAAGTGTTGAAAGTCACTTTCTTTCACTTTGTCTGTCTGATGTTCACCTGACTGCACATGAACTGCATTAAAGGGTAAAACCTTAATATTTGGTTCTCTGCAAAGGTTAAAATGCATCATATTCACTAATTGGTGAAAAAACACTAACATGACATTCACATTTAAAATATAATTATTAGAATTACTTACCATTACAAGAACAAGTAAAAGGTCATACAATACCTTCATTAAAATTGTTGACAAACATATTTATTCACAAAATTCAATTGAAAATATCATATGCTGACCTTTTGACATATAATTTTCAGAGTAGTTGGTCAAACTCACCATGTGTTTATTTACTGCACTTTTATTCTGAATTTTGTTTGGATCCTGTTAAGTTTATAGAAGTCTAATAGCTGTCTGTAAGCTCTGGGTGGTCACAAAGGCTAACAAGCCAACAACAAAAATACAGGAATGTGTGAAATTAACTCAGACTCCAAAAGAGGAAAAATACACATAGAAATGAATACCAAAACAAAGCAACATTTTGCCTGAAATATGCATACAGTCATGACTCACAGCCACTTACTTTTATCATAATAAACGCTGAAATGTATACATTATATATCTTATGTCTGTCTAAAAGTAATACTGTGTTCAAGTGCAAATCCCCCTTCCTTCCCTGCTGGTTGGCCTTTTCAGTGATGTTGGAAACAGCATGGAGCATCCACAATTAGCTGTGGGCAGAGTGAGTGGTTAGCGGCTGGCTGGACCGTGGCCACAGAACAGAAGAGTAATACCAGGACTAATAATAGTGCAAAGCAGGAAAAGGAGAAATGATTATGTGCTGTTTCTTTATCACCAAGGCTTTGTGAATAGCAGTTACCCTAACCTAAGGCTGGAGGTTGTTTCAAGGTAAACAGCTCATCAAGAAGAATGAGTGCTGGGGTGAGACCTTGACCAACTGTACACATAGGGTGACCAGATGAGAATGGATAAAAGTAGGGACTGGGGAGTTGGGGTAGGTGTGGTCACAGTGGGCGTGGCCTCCAGTACATTACATTCAGTGTCCATGAACAGTAAAACAGCTTAACGTCAAAACTCAATGCTAAAATTTATCATTTTTGTTCATGAATTCAACTGTCTGTTAGGAGAAATAAAGATAATGACTGTGTCGTATGTAACAGTGTGTAAATCATTATCTGTTACATAAAATTCATTTTATTTTATTCATTTCATCAGTGCAGTGCAAATCACATCTGTCTGCACATCAGATAATTCCTTCTCCATGCCCTCGCGACTGCAACTTCTGTTTAAAAAAGAATAAATTCAGAATAAGATTACAAGTAATTTATTTTTTGAAATAACTACATCTTGTTTTCTAGAGCAGCATCAGTAATGTTTACTCAGAAAGTCAATATATAAGCTCAATAATACCTCACTGGAAACAAATTTAGTATTCCTGAGTTCAGTTGACTCACAATGTTTATATGTAGTTAAATTTCACAGCAGTCACTCACATTTTCATGTTGAAAAAACTGAACCAATGACTCAAACAGGTGGCTTAATTTTAAATGTCAAAAGGATTAAAATATATAGAATGATTCTAGTAACATCAGGCTCTAACACTGATAATTTGTTATTAAAATTATGAAGATCAGTTTGTACAGATGGATGATATGAACTGCAGTGTCCTGGCTGTGTTTACATGATGCACGAACCGTTACGCGCAGGTCACAGGTATGTTACAGTCATTTTAAATGCCTTTTCAGCAACTAAAATTGTCATTAAGCTGTAGGATCTTACAAACAAATATTTTTTTATCACAAATTCCTCCCGGAGTGATGGCTGCATTCTCTGTCATCTGCTTTAAAACAGGTCAAATGACATCAACAATCCTTTATTTATGATAGCCTAATCAGTGCAATAGATAAGTGAAACCACATCAATACTCTTGAATATTTTACAAAAACAAACAGGAATTAAATACTAAAAGCAGGAATTATAGCTTACAAAAGTGATTTGATCAGAATATTTTCACAGAGTCAGGGAGTAAAAAATAAACTATTGAGCTAGTAATTCATGTAGACTAATTGATAATTTAATGAAAGGGTTCTCTCATTTGAATTCAGAGTCTTCTACATTTTCTGGTGACAGCAGCAGCTTGTTGCATCTCTGTTACGTTATTAATTATTCATGACAATTTGGCAGTGCTCCAAAAGACACAATACCTTCAGAGCAGCATTTTTCAATATTACTGTGTCACCCAGTCAGGTCTCCTCAGTATTTTTGCCTTCAAGTCTCAGGTCAAGTCGAGACTCACATCATACAGATAACTCTTGTCTTCAGTGAGGAGGGCTATGACTTGTACCATGTTCTAATGAGGTTTGAGCAGGCAGGTGACATGCACAGACTCCAGTCATCCTTGGCACCAACGGGTGATACATCAATCTCATACATAATAACAGTAATCGGGAGGAAATTCTAGATTTTAAAAGCAAACACAGGCACATTTGTACTTCTATAGTTGTGAGAACCCTCATTTACATAATGCATCATCATCACAGCCTTAATCATTACAACTAAATGCCTACCCCGACCTCTTATCCTCAATTTAACCTGGTCACCCCAACCTTAACACCAAGTCTTGACTGTTAAAAATCCCTTTGTAGAAGTGAAGACCGGCAACAATGTCCTCACTTTGCGACAATGTCTTCATTCTGAGGTCTACCAGGTTCTCTACCTGCTTGTGACTGTTTTCACTGAGCCTGCACACTGTATATTGTCTAAGTTTAACTGTTTTTTTAACGGGGGCCTTGCTGTAAAGGAGCATGAACCTACCTTGTATAAATAAAGGTTGAATAAATCAATAACAATTCAAATTGTCCCTCACAACTACAGATAAACAAGAACACACACACACACACACACACACACACACACACACACACACACACAGGTTATCTTATGAGAACATAAGACAAGCTGTATTTATAGTGGCAATATTTTCCATGGTCAATGTCGCCAGTAATGAGAAGGTTATGAGAAGCTTAAGAGTAAATGCAATTCAAGCTCCCCCAGTATCTAATTGTTGCTCTTGATCATGGTAAAACTTTGATTTGTACATGAGGGCACACCAGTGGGAAGAGGTGATTGCATTTATCTGTTCAAATGCAAATAAGGCATTTAAAGAACATGGCTGTTCTTCCTGCTGCTAAGGGATGAGTGTGCACTTCGCTTGCATATAAATCCATGATAATCAGTATGTGAAGATGCACCTGGATGCATGTGTGTCTTTAAAGAGGAATATAATGTGTAAATTTGACAGATATGCAGTAATACACAAGCACTGTGTCCCTTTAATGTTAGTTGTGTTTTAAAGTGTGCTGCATTTATCAACTAATCAATGTTTATCTAATCCTCAGAGACTGCAGTAGAGGGTGGGATTCAATATCCTTACTGAATTTGTTATTTAACTTTACTTATATATGTCATACATTTATTTGCCATAGGAGAAACACTTACCCTTAGCACAAAAAGTAAGCCATATTAACTAACAGTAAATTAAGTGCTCATTATTTCTTAATTCTTAAAAAGAAAACAATCTGATCATTTATCAGTGTAAATTATTAAGAGGCATATAATCAATGGTGAGTGTGTTATCCTTATCTTTCTATTTATTTTCAATTACTAAAATCATTTGTTGAGCCATCAAATTGACGAGAGGATCTAGTTTGTAAGTTTGTAAGTGAGCAGTGCTGACTTGCAATAGGAAACAAAGACTTTTGGGTGCATAAGGAAAGTCACAGTGAAAATTTAAAACATGGCTTAAACGTATCTGCTCCTTTTGCAAAAACCCAGGTGATTGTGGGTGAAATTGATAGAAAACAAAAAAATGAACCTTAAGTGTTGTGAATAATGTCAGGACCTTTAGCTTATCAGGTGTCGCAAAATGCAGAGTGATCTGATTCCATGTTAATATCAAAAATATTGATTATGCTCATTTAAGTGTATCAATGGGCCTCATGCAAGAACCACTCGCACAAACAGCTTCGTTCTTAAGATGTATGTATGAGTGATTTAAGAACATTTGTGGCATTCATCAATTTTCTGGTAGAATCAAATTGGTATTAAATTGGAATTTCTGAACAAGATTTACGAGTGTCACAAATAGATCATCTCTGCCTTTCTTCACAGAGGAGAAACACTTGTTTGTCTTACATTTTTAATGCCCTAATCTGAATTGATTTAATCAACAAGAAATAAATAATATAATGATATTAATATAATGTTTTATTACTAAAACAAACTTAATGTAAAATTAATATTCTGTTCACCATATTATTGTCATCATAGCTGCTAATTTACTGAAAGGTTTTTTTAGATTTTGGGATTTTTATGGCCATATTTTGGCACAGTTACCTCTACATTTCAGTAGTTGCTAGGAAACTTCTTTCATTCTGACAGCTGCCTCTGTGTCTCTGCAGGTCTCTGTCCAGTATCATCTTGTGTTGCAGCTGACAGTGTAACATCACCTGTAGATTATAATATTCTCTCTGACTGTCACATCCCTTGACCGCTTCCCATCATGGAGCGCTTTGCTTTAGAAAGAGGTTTCTTAGCATCTAACTTCATGTCAAAGCATCCCCTCTTCTGTCACAGTGCAGAACTGCTCTGATGAAACGTCATTGGAAGGTGGATTCATATTTTCTAGTTGTATTGAGTCCCCTACTATTAAAATTGGTATAGTTTGTCTGATGATTTCTGAAAGCAGGACTCGAAGCTGCGCTGTGTTTTTACTCTTTGGGAACATTTTTGTGAATGAAACTCATCCACAAATGGAGCGGAACATGAACCCTTATATGACAATTTCAGGGACATCCCTAATGATCACATTAGCGCACCTACTCATGAACAGGTGAAATTCATCAGGCTGAAACGAGCGATTTACGACAAGTTCAGGCAGTTAAGCAATTTTGTTGAATCCGACTTGGAACAGCAAACCTCACAGAAAAAAGTAAGAGAGTTTTAGGATAAAAATATGAAAATGTTCTAGCATGAGACCCAATGTGTTTCATGGGGTATGTGTTAATACATATAAGTCTAAATGCTTCTCTGCGTCCTCCAGTGCCTGTCAGTATTGTAATTTTGCAAAGTATTATAAGTATTATTAAAAGAATTATAATTATTATATTATTAAAATGGCTAGGATTATCATTACATACAAGTATTGTACAGTAGTAAAGCAGGTGTGTGTTTGAGTATGTGTGAGTATGTGTTTGTGTCCAGGTGGTAAGACTTACGTGGACACTTCTTGACACAGAAGGCTCCATAGGTGTACTTTGCCCCAGGGTTATGTTCCAGTTGGAAGGTGGTGGGGTTGTAGACAAATGGCTGAGGGCACTGGGTCACACATGCCCCACTGTCATTGAAGTTGGTGCATGCCTGAAAACACACACACACACCCCACAAAGAGTGGTGGAATAAGTATTTAGATCCTTTACTTTATTTAAAGGGTAATTTCACCAAAATTAAAACAGAACAAAAAAAAAAAAAAACTAATAAATTCTATCATTTACCTTTAGTGGTGCTGTAGCATACAGCGTATGTGAGATTTTGGAGACATGTAGGAGTATGTGTGCCTTTATTAACCATCATAGCACACAACATTAGTACTTGTGCTTAAACATCATGAGCACATGCAAATATAACTACACCAAATTTGAATTAAGAGTTTAATGGCACTGATGGAGAATGATCCGCATGCACCCAATGAAAATATCACTGGGACAAAGTCACTGTGATTAGATTTCTTGCAAAAAAAAATACTGATGTTCATTGTACAAGGTACATAGTACACAGGTTAACCTCGCAACACCTGTCATACACACAGTATTCACTGATACTTGCACACACAGATCTGGTTAGGAGATTTTGAAATTGAGAAGCATTCTGAAAATAAGTATACCACGCTTGACCTAAATGTGTAAATAATATGGCTAAATAATAATAAAATACATTCATGTGGGTTTACTTCTTACCATGTGCAGAACACAAATTCTGAAGTGCTATAGTTCCACCCAGACAACTTTGGCAGTTGTTGTCTGTTGCCAAACCACACCAGTCAGGTTAGCGCCTGACGGATAGCACATACAGTATAACCAACACAAATAAGAAACCAGAGCCAGAAGAGCCTCCAATATCATTTATCTGTTGTTTAGGTGTGATTTTTCCAGTAAGATACAGTGGCACTGGACAAAGACTGTTGGATCAGACAAAAAAATGTGTGTCGACATTGATGAACCGAAGTAGAGTATGCACTGAAATCACACCAAACAGTCTGTCAAACAGTGATTCCAAAACTGAACTATACTGATACATGGATTATGATCGACAGTCTTGACAGTCAGTCAAGACTTTGCTCTCTCATTTGGAATGTAGTTCAAAATGACTTCCTCATTTATTCATACTTCATTCTTATGATGAAGTGTCAGTCAGAGAAAAAAATAGACAATGACAGAGAGAGACAAGGGGGAGAGAGTGTTTAAATTGGTAATAACATTAACATATCATCCACGAATGTAAGACTTTATCAAGAGTGATTTAAAAAAATATCTATAAATAGGCCTACCTTTTTGGAAATAAGGTCTTAAGACAATTAATACATTTGATAAGAGACAATAAAGGCTTTACTCTCTCATTTGGAGAGTAGTTCAAAATGGTTTCCTGATTTATCCATCCTTGAGTGTAATAAAAGATGAAGTGTGAAGAATCAATGATCAAGAACTCGCCTGTCCAAAAGCAGGCGGAGGAGCTCCATAAGTGATGGGCTCTGAATTACAAGCACAGAAACAAGTTCAACACACAGAGGGATGAAAATAAAATGGACAAGGCACACAGCAAAGAGCCGAGATGGAGGAGGGCCTGGTGAAGTCTGTATTTAACAATGACATTCATGAAGAAATTTCATTTAATAATATCTACCATACAAGTGGCAATTCAACATAAAAACTGAGACTGGAGAGGAGAAATCCTTTTTTAAAAAGTACCCTGAATCATAGAAGTGAAAAGTCACCAATAGAATGTGTCAAGTTTGTGAAAAACAGGACATCTAAGGTATACATAGTATGATCAGGAAATGTTTCTGGGTTTTGATGATATGACCATGCAAACAATTGGTTTGCACCCATGTTTTTTTAACAGATTGGTGTAAAGTAAATGTGTGGCTGTGTATGTATGTGTGTGTGTGTGAGTGTGTGTGTTCACTTACAAAGCAGTCTGTGTCCTTTGGACCAAAGCAGCCACCTGCACACTCACGGTGGCAGCAGTCAGTCACATAGGGGCCGAAGCAACGGCCGTCACACTGCTCTGCACACACTGTCTTTGTTACTGTGGAGCGACAGACGTAGAAAAGATACAGAAAAAGAGAGAATACATGTATCATTAACAAGTAAACTACAATAATTATTTCTTAATTATGAATTATTTCTCTTGTTCATCTGTCCATGAAGAGATCCCTTCTTAATGTGATCCCAATGTCCTCTTTCTGCGCTAAAATGCATTTGCAACTTTAGCCAAAGCTATTATCTGATGCCTCAGTTGTCTGAGTTAGCCAAATTAAATGAGTATCTTTTTTAGTACAAAATTCCCACTGCTAGTGTCAATGAACTGTATTTCCTTGATGATGTGCAGTAGAGGAAACATAAAGTGCAAATTTCACACTTCATATTAGCTTTGGCTGAAGTTGAGAATGCATTTTTTGTACAAAACAAGGACTGTGGATTTTATCCCCCATCTCTTGCATTGAAATCGCTTATGGATTTCTTAATGGTCCATAGGGACAGTGGGAACAATAACAGTGAGCATAAACTGTTTCAGTGTACATACGGCCATCTGAGTGCTGTTTTAAGACAGACTTGAACAAAAATGTGAACCTACCTTTTAAGAGTAAAAAAGAATGTATCGTCACTGCAAATGTATCATTGTAAAACTTCAAGAAAAATGGTCAAGGATACCGAATAAAGAATGGCAATATAGAAAACGAATGTGTTCTTAGAGGATTGTTCTCCTTTAGTGAGTCACTCAATTTGTCACCTTCTGCTCTGGCAATATATATAATGTGGGTGTCAAATACTGCAGGTTAAGCTTTTCAAGTGAACTGAATTGGAATGAAATTAATTTAGACAGAAAAGCTTCCACCTCAAATGTCTGTGCACTATATTCTCTCACTGCAGGACGCCGGATACACAGCTGGGTAGCCAGTCGTAAGTCTGATTGTCTAAAAACTCCATAGCTATTGTCTTGTAAGCATGTGAGACCTGGCTAACTCCAGCAGACTTTGCCGCTCTTGCAAGTTTCCTTCCCAATTTTTACACATTAACATTTTATTTTACATATTATCAGGCAGCCATACAAGATGTGAGATCAGATATTTCTCATACTCAATAACTCATAACTCAAATGTTTTATTTAAGATAATCAGTCCTGTCCTTAATGATCCATCTGATACAAATCTTAAACCTGGAAATTTTATTGATGAGGTGGAAAATATAGGTTATCACATTTGACCTGCCCCTTGAATTTGTCCATATTTCCTGCATCTGTAACTCAGTTTCAAACTGTCAATATTTTGTATTTAGATCAACTGATCCCTACAAAGTTTTTAAAAGGGGTATTCCCTCCTATTAGTCATTTTATTCGATTGAATATTAACAGTTCATTTAAGACCATTACTAAAGGAACACAATCTGCACCCTTCTCACTTAACAATTATAGACCAACTTCAAAATTTTTATCTAAGGTGCTTGACAAAGTGATTTCAAAGTGATTTTACTGTTTTTAGTGTAGTTTTAGAGCCCCTTACAGCACAGAGACAGCCTTTGTTAAGGTCGCCAGTGACCTTCTTCTGGCAGTTGACAGAGGTGATTGTTGAGTCCTTGTTCGATAAGATTTGAATGCAGCTTTTACACTGTTCACGCTGTTCTCCCGCATCACCTAGAAATTTGTGTAATCCTTAAGGGTACTGCTCTAAATCTGCCACCTTTAGAACTTTCTCTGTTAAAATAGCAGACTCAAGTTCTCTCATAATAGTAATTGTGTTCCCCAAGGATCCATTCTTGGACCACCTGTATTTTCAATATACACACATTCTCCCTCTTAGTCAGGTTATTTCCTGGTCTTGGCTGGTGACAAAAGGAGACTGGGGCTTTTGCAGGTAGAGCCCCCAAACTTGGGAATATAGTGGAAACTGCTTATAGTGATCATGGTTACAGTGATCAACCGTTTACATGGATCAAAAAACTCAGGACAGAATCATTCCTACACAAATGCTGTTTAAATAATTTGCTTATAGTAGTCAAGTAATCCCCTTACAGTGTTCATTTGGGTCTTTTCATACATGACAACATATGAAAAAAAAATTAAACTACAGTTATTATTGTCTTGTGGTAACACATCTGCTTCTGGCTGGTTAGCTTAGGCTGGTGCTGCATGCACATTGAAATCATGATGGGAAAACGAAAGTGTTTTCTCTCAATGAAGAATATAGTCTCCTTGAAGCTTATGACAAACTGCCAAAAACGAGCCAACAAGATGCAGCAGCAAAACAACGAGCGTCTGAAACAGCTGCACTGTATTTTGAAATGTCAATAAAATTCAGCAAATAGTGAAGCTGCCTGTTGCACTACTTCATATTCATGTAATAAATATACAGATGACAATAAGATGGTAATCAGCATGAGAAAAAAAGAATATAATAATCATCCACTTATAGTGATCAATTTGACCCAGACAGACGTGAACACTATCAGCAGTTTCCACTGTACTGTACTCGTCCCACTGAGATTAGAAAGGCTACATTTGTAACGTCTTTCAAATCCCTTCTTAAAACATTATTTTTATAAGAAAGCTTGTATGCATACTTAAATGCCTCTTGTGATTTTATTTTTCCATCCTTACAATTTTATATTATCCCCTGCTTTTAACTTAATAATCTGTTTGATTATCTCATTGTTTGTCTTCATGATCCCATTGTTTGTTTTTATTTGCATTTGACATTGCCTCCATTATTTGCTTTTCTCTTTTCTCTGTAAAGTACTTTGTAACTATGTCAAGAAAAGTGCTATACATATAGTTTTATTATTATTATTGTGTTTGCATCTGTGTGTGGCAGGTTCAGCCTCTCTGCCACCTACTCGCTATCTTCAATCATGTTTCCGTCTCCCAGCTTGCTCCTGTGAGGCTCTCTCGCTGGATGTGACAGAGACATAGCAATTCCTATCTGATTCAATGTACTGCCATCCCTCCATGGTGAACGCCTGTCCACCCTTTCCTCACATGCCTGTCGAAGTCATATGGGCTGCCGTATGCCTGTGCGCCTCACTTCTTGACAGTCATATGTAAATGTACACGGGACTCTGCCATTTCACAGATAAAGAAAGCTGGTAATAGACACATCTTAAGTGTCTGCAGTAGGATTTATATGATAGAGCGGGAAAACGTTTAAAGCCACTGGGAATTAGAAGTGGAATTAGCACAAGAAACAGTTACGTACACTTGCAGCTGAGACTTGTGTGTGGAAGCATAAGTTTGTGTGTGTGAAGACAGTATGTGAAATATGCACGTCATAGCACTAAAATGGGTGTATTTCTCATAGTAGAAGAAAAGCACTTGCCGCTTGTCACTCAATAAAACAATACTTATTTCAAGAACTGCTACTAATTTCAAATAATACGACTAATGATATCATTTTATCCCCAGGGATCAGTAATTTGTTGAGCAACTTGTTAGTTCATACTTTCATCACATTCCCCAAATCCCATCCTTCCGCAGGATCCAGTCAGTTTCCCTTTTCCTTAGGAAACTTGCAGCACTGATATCCAATCTCCCTGTGAGTGGATAAAATCAAAGTAGTAGGAAAAGGTCCTACCACAAAACGATAATTCTCTCTAATGAAAACTGGTCTGTGAGGAAAACAACCAATGATGAGTAAAAAAAAAGAGATTAAAGTAGAATGAAGTTACTGGATAATTCAGCTTCATTTTTATATTCACAGTAGCTGATAAAACTAAAGTACTCTAAGTATTACTGACATTGAAATTGTAAGTTGTCACACTCATTTATGGGAAAAGTATCACTGTTAGTGTACAACATTACAACACAGTGCTGGTGCGTGTATGTGTTTGTGCTTGTGTGTGAATGCACGCAGTGGTTTGATGTGTGCTGCGTTTCCCTTTGGGCATTGCGGGACGAGATACTATCACAGTGATGGATACAAGCCACCGACAACCCGCCAAACACACATGCAAACACACACACACTTCACCGTACGTCTAACCTGCCATCAGTGGCATTCCATTAAAGGTGCCTCGGCTAAAATGAAACAGCCTACTTTACTCAAAAGACACTTTGTCAAACAAATGACCTTGCCAAGAGAGAGACGCAACGTTGTTGATCAATCTGGCTTTAAACTTCCACTTTATGAAAAAAAAAAAAAAAAAAAACAGACTGGTGACAACAAATACAAAAGGAATTCATCTCATAAAATATGCCTGGAAGCTTCCATTTTAACAGGCTGTGGACAGCGGCATCAGTCACGGGAACCACTCTCACAGTTCCCATTTACATGAGCTAAAATGTGCTTCTTTCACATCTGGTTTCCAAAAGAACTTCATAAATAAAGATGGGAAATTTGGTGCAGTGGAAACACTTTCTTTACAGGGTGAAATGTGTGTAGAATATGCACAAATGTCAACAAGAGGAGATGTAACTGAACCAGATTTAGTCTGTTTTATTTAATAGGCCTTCTGTCTTTATATGAAACATGAGTTTATCAAAACCCCACTGCACTTAAACAATGTCTTATTGATTAGATGTTGAATAAAATAAGGAAAATTACAAGACAGATGATCTTTCATCTTTCATCTTTTCTTAGTGGGGTGTTTGTGAATACATGTCCGTTGTTTTGCTGTCAGCTAATAGAAGTGATGCAGATTCTATTTTAATATTTTTTTTGCTATGTTTTAGAAGACTCAGTGCTCCTCAGAGCATTATTTTATGACAATGAACTAAGAGAGACACAAAGGAAGGTGATCTCTCTGCATTCCCCAGAATTTATGTTTTACTGATCCACTGTTAAATAATATGCCAAAATAATTACTATGCTGACTGTGGCCTTTTCACCCTTCATATCAGTAAATATTTAGATTTCAGCCATTATTTTCTAACTATGCCGTAATACAAGACAAAGTGCCTGTATTATCTTTTATGAAAAGGAGTCAAATTCAAATAAGTGATTGATGTTTGCAATTACTGCCCAGAACGTTTGGTGAATTTGTGTTCCAGCATCATACCATAAGAGGTGATTGTATTTTTTTAGGATGACTCTATTTACTTGGATACAATACATTGCATGTTTGGTCTGATTAAACATGTAAATTTAGGCCTGATGATTGGGTGGTTGGACCTTTGTCGTGCTTCCTCTATTTATTTTTAAGCAAGATGAAAGGGGAAAGTATGGCTATTCTGAGATGTGGTATAAGTTAATGGTATTGATCTTTCGACTTTAGCTTAAGCTGCAAGTTGTGGTCTGAGATCTCCTAGCCAGCTGATGGCTTCCCAGACAAAATGAAAAGCTATAATTACAGCTTCAACAATAGCTCTCAAAAAAACAAGCAAATTAGTTGCTGTTCAGCAGGAGGAAACAGCAGTGACCTGTCAGAGAAAAAGCACAGAACAGCATCAGCTTATAGTTTTTAAGCTAATTTGACTTTGTGCTATGTAAATAGGCCCCTCTGCATCCTTTTAGACACTATGGACTGAGGTCTGAGAGCAAAGTCATATAAAAAACACATTACAAAGATGATTGATGTTGTGGACAGTTAAGATTCTTTCTAGTGTTGACCTATGGTTTAAAATTGTTGTCATAACATGACTCCATCTGTTGGTAATGTTTATCTGGCCAGTCACCAGCTGGCTAGAAGATCTCCAGTTACACCAACTATAACCATAAAATTGAAGTTTTCTTCTCCAGGTTTTATATACGTTGGTGCGTGTGGCTAGAAATGCTACTTAGGTGGTCTTTACCTCCAAACAGACCTTTTCTCACAGTGGACATTTCGACTTGCCGTTGCAGGAAAACACAAAGGTGCAAATACTAACTTTAATGATGGCTCTGTTCCATGTACAGAAGATGTTAAGTGACCCAGCATTAACGACAACATCTGGTAATGGCAAGTAGAATGCAACCAGTATTACCGTAATTATCTGTGTTTGACAAGTCAAAAGGTCTAATGTGACAAAGGTCTACCCCATTAGTATTTCCACAGCAATTTTGTGTTATCAAGTACATGTGAAAAAAATAAGGATTTTCAGGTTTTTGTTTTGTTTTTTAAAAATAGCACACATCTATTGTCAATTATTTAATGAAGTAAAGGCAGCATCGCTGTGCTATACAGACATTTTGATTAAGTTTTATAAGGGAGAGTAAAATTGTCACTGAAGAGGCATCTGAGGGCAGAAGCAGTGATTGATTGACCCTTCGGTTTTGCTATACTGTACCTATATAATCCACAACAGCCTCCGGACCACAGTTTAGTTTTGTTCTTCATGTACTTCGAGGATAAAATCTGTACTTCTACTTATAGGGCTGCACTCCGCTAGTGTTATACAGCTGTGACTCTCAATTCCAGTTGTGTCGAGCTCTGAATTACTTCTTTGATGTACTCACTTTCACCCTGAGGTGCTGACACCATCAACTCCTGTTTATTGTTGATCTTGAGACAGTTGAATAATTATTCATGAAAATGTCACAAAAAGCATCTCTGAAGTTGTTTTTCATTTCACATTTTTCCACTTATTCATTCCATGTATTTCAGCACAACAAAGTTAAACGGTTGTGAGAAAAAAAAAGAAGCAGAGGAAGAATGAGTCATGACATCCACGTATGGATGAAGATGGAGAGATAGCCTCATATCGGCAAAAAATGAGGCAGACAGACAGGGCCCGGGCTTATCGGGGGCTGGTCTGTGACGTGTCGTTAACAGGTCCTGGTCAAACAGTTCATTCCTCATTATCTTAATGAGATCGAGACCACAGAACAAATAAGATGAGACATGCCCGGGTTGGAAGGCATAGATTAAGTGGTCTGTGCACAGAGTGATGGAACGAGAGGAGGAAACTGATGGTGGGGGTAGTGCAATCAAATTGGAAGAGAGAGGAAAGAAACAAAGAGATATTTCATGGGGGAAAAAAAGTGTGTGTGAGTGTTTTTTTCGTCTGCATGAATATGTGTTGTGTTCATAGTTAAAGCTGTAAAGTTTCAGTGTGTGGTGTGTGTTGTGTATGTTATAATGCACAACACAGAAAAACCAAACATGGTCATATAAAACATCAAGCTTCCTGTGTATATGAGTGTGTGTGTGTGTGCGTGCATGGAGGATGGGGGGAGGGAGGACTAAAGAATGGATGGATAGACATCTGTAGAGACAGTGTTAGTATCTCTGACAGCAGATTGATAAATTGCAGGCAGAAGGACCATGACTTGACACTTTCTCATGTTCACTGCTTAAAAAATATGTCAGGTTCCATTACTGGTCAGTTTATCTATTAAAGGCTGAAAACACTGAAACTTAAATCATCAATGTGTCACAGGCCTCAAGTGCTCTATGTGCTTGATGCCACGGCTTGAGTGATAGTTTTTCCCTCCCCTGACACTCGGATGTTATGTTTTACACTGTGCTGAGTGATTGTGAGGTCTATGCCAACAATGGGACTCAGATGGAAAGTAACAAAGTAAATTTAAAGTATTGCAGTTACCGACAGTTTAGAGGTACTGGTACTTCAGTATTTTTATTGTCTTACATCAAGTTTAAATTACCTAGCAATACTGTATATGTAATATTTGACATTAGTGAACTGTAAAAAGGAAATATGTTTGCATTGATTACTTTCACATTTGATACATTTCACCCTCAATATTGTTCACAGGAAAAGTAGTCAGTAGACCACTGTTCATGTCTCATTTCCTACTGACAGTCAATATTGATTTAAACAAGACAACAATCTTTTCCTAAATGTAACCAAGTAAGTTTTATGCCTACACCTAACCAAACATAACACATAATTAATTTTTGTAACAGTCATACACTGTTATGGAAGTCAAAGATATGGGTCAATCTGAAAGGTAGTGACAAGTGACCTAATTCGTCATTTAATTTGATGGGACTTAATTGGATCTGAAGCACAAAGACAAAATTTCTTATTCATTGGTTCAAATTAATTGGTGGCGTGTGCGTGGTCTGCACTGTACATTGTCCTTTGCCCTACACATGTATCAGGTGAGAAGGGGAAAGGCAGACGGGAAGGGCGAAATGGAGAAAATGATGGAGAGAGACACTGACAGAGTTTGAGAGCCTGGGAAAGATGACTGAAGGAGAGGGAATAAATAACATAGAGCTCTCCCCTGCTAATGGACTCAGTAATGCATCATTCTCACACTCTCTTCCAGCTGCCATTAGCTGGTATGAAGGGTGGGAGGTCCCAGCAGGAGGGTGTGCAGTAGATGTGTTGGGGGTCTGGGGAGGTTGCTGGTTAATGCTATGTGTGAGTGAGCCATTATGGACTCATGAATTCATGTACAGTTGGTTTATTTAAAACACTGGCTGAAACCTTATAAACATATAAAGGCTTGTATTACATAACATTTAATTGTCTATTTATTGTATTAGACATAAATGTATTATTTATGATGTAATGGTCAAAGAGTGTTCCTCCTTTGGAAATACCAGCCAGAACCATATTATAAATGTCAGGCTGCAATTAAAAGTTTCTCAAAAGACATTTGCAAAATGCTAAGAAATGCTTTGGCCTAAAAAAATCAAAAGACCTTAATTTAGGAAAGTACAGGCTATATTGCCTTCCAAAAAATCATTGCTACTGGAACTGATGACTCACCAGTTAATTTTATTACAAAGATTTGGGTTACATTTTGTGTTTATAGGAGGCTTCTAGAATAACTGTTGTGCTGCATTATAAAATCATGCACATTGAAATCCCTTCTTCATTTAGATCTTGTAGTTACAGTTAGAATTTTATCTATTAAAATTTTATGTTGTAGTTTGGATATTAAATATAGATGCAAAACACAATCTATGACCCAGCTGCTCTAGTTACCTGATTTGAGTTTTTAGCAATTAAATAAGTAAATTTCATGACTACATTATTTTTCTGAACCAAGTTTAGTTCATACTTATGTAAGCAATCCAGGATTGTCACAGTTAGATAGTTTAGCATAGAATCATGTCATAGACTTCATTTTTGTTGTTTGTTTTCTTGGTGTCTGAATCACGTATGGATGTAGATACATGTTACAAAAAATAATGTGGCAGCAAAAGGAAAAAAATGTAGAATTTTGAAACAGAGAAGACCACTACAACAAAATCTATATTAATCTAACAAAGGTGTTTATAAAGCATCTATGTCCAAATCAGAATATGCAAACAATTAAAAAATAACTTGAAGGAATTTCATGTTGATCCTAAACTGCTCCACTGAGAGGAAGCCAAAAACAGATCATCTTCAGCTAATAATAGTAATGTACTTACAGCTTTGACACTGGTCCTCTTTGGGTCCCCAGCAACGACCATTACAGGTACGATGGCACTTTTGACCTGCACATAATGTCAGGGAAAGAGATGATTGGCATTTCCAATGGCAACTTAATCACAAAATATGATCAGTATCCATATTAGCTTAATCTTAAAATGTGTGTGCCTTCAAGCACGCCACTGGACCCAAAATTGATCCAAATAGTGTGCGATCATGTAGCTGCTCCTTTGGCTTACTTGTAAATACCACTAAATAAACTACACATCTTTAAATACAAATGATGTGTAATGTGCAACATGTGTAGAGAACAGGCTGATAATACACACGTGTGTGTATGCTTGTGTGAATAGTGCAACACAATTAGATTTAATTGAAGTGTTGAAGATACAAGGCATCACCATACGTGTATTTCAAGCACTTTGTGATTCAATGATAATTATTATAATTAGAATTGGAAAACATAATGAACACAATCTGCAAGAAAATGCAGGCACTTGGGTAATACAAAGGACTGGTGAGTTAATTATACAACATGATGATATGTTTATTAATTTATTTACTTGAAATAACAGCTTCTATCCATTTAATGGCGTCATAGATTTATTTGCACTTGTTCAACATTGACATCAAGTAAAATTTAACAACATGCTTCTCTGGTATTTTTATTATTATACAAGAATGATGATGAAACTCACAGTCTTTGGTAACAACACAGCATCTTCCTAGACTTGTGTGTGCTGTCCTAGTCATAAAAACTTATCTTGGCACAGGTTGCTTTGATAAATTAAGACAATACTTTTCTGTCACTCCACTCTAAATCAGCTCAACATGAAATCCGCACACACCAGGTTGAGATAAAAGGAGTAAAGCAGCAAAGCACAGCATTATACCCTCAGAGCTCTAGCCAGTGCCTTTCTGGTGCCTTTTTGGAGGACTTAAATGACTGTCTCGTAATTGACTGCGGGGGAAGTGAGCCTGGATAAGTGCAGAAGTGCTGTCCTCTGTCCATCAGCCTCTCCAGATGAGAGCTATTAGCATTGAGACTGACTCTATTCCCCAACACGAGTCTCTCCATCTTCTACCCTCCTCTTCTTCCTCATCTGTGCCCCTCTCCATCGCATATTTTGTCTCTTCACTCCATCCCTCGACCCCTCCCTGATTCATCACTCCTCTGTGGTTCACTTTCACTTGATGCTTTTCCGCGTCTCTCTTTGTATTTTCCAGTATATCCCTCTGTGTTTCTCAGTTTCTTCAATGTGTTGCCCTCAAACTAGCACTTTCACAATGTTAGAAAGAGAGGTCAACAGCCTTGACTATATGAAAAGCAGCCTACAAACAAGATAATAGTATAAATGCCAGCCAGCCATAAGAGGTTGTCTAAAAGTGCCAAGTGTGCAGAGACTCTGCTGCACTTAGCTATATCTCTGTTCTCCTCTGGGCCTGGCGCCCTGTGAAGTCAAGCCAAAGAGTTTTCATTTAGTGTCCAAGGTCTTCACTATCTCAACTTATAAATTCTCAGTGACCTAGAATAAACCTGTCCCACCCCTCTTCCTGCACCATAATCTTTTACAGCTTTTTTAAAACAGTCCCTGAAGGTTAAAATGTTGAGAATGCCGCCATACCAGGGCTGGTGGAGGGCAAAAGACAGATGGGGGGGGGGTTCAACTAAATCAACAGGGCATGGATTTCAAATTATTGTCTTGTTTTTGAAAAGAAACCAGTAAACACAACAACATTGGCACAAATAAGTCAGACGTAATGACAATGTAAAGCTTGTGTCTCCCAAAAGAATGATGCGGAGATTACGTTCTCAATAGTGGATTACGGGTTTGGAGACCCCTTGAACTTTTGGCGGAGTCCCATGAGGACTTGCACGTGAGTAAGGGTCGATCAAGGGGTAAGGGGACCGCAGGGAGGAGGTTGATTGAGCAGAATATCAATGCTTTGGGCTGCAAATCTGCATAGGAGCCTTCAGTGAGTGTTGTGAGAGGAAATCCAAGGACATATGCAGAGAATGTCTTTTTATCTTTTACATAATGATAATTTTGTATTTGTAGACAAACAAGGTGAGACGGCTTAAAGAAAATTAAAAAAACAACAACAGATTTAAATGCCAAACAGCTTGAGCACTAAATTAATAACAAATGGAGAGTGTGTTAAGAGTGTTAAGTCAGTGAATGAGCAGAACAGGGTTAGAGTAGGTGACTTATTTAATCTTTACGTCCCTGACAACCACCTCAAACATCATCTCCCTAACCCTTAACAGATTGCAGTATGTTTATTTCACCCTAATAAATCCCCTCATAACTCTAAGTATTCATTAACTTGTCTACCAGCTGGCTACAGTGGGGCATTAATGTTATATGAGCGAGCAGTCACTGTAGATTGTTCTGGTTCGCAGACTGACAGAATGGGGTCACAGGGTAATTTTGTGATGACAATGTTTTGCTGCTCACACTTGGTCACTTATTATGAATGGAGCGGGGTACGATGTAGGGGCTCTTTTGGGCTATTTTCCTTGTCACAACTTACTGACCCCTGTTGCTTTACAAAAGATTTCTCAGAGAGTAAAAAAGTACGGATGTATATACTATATACTACCATACTAGACTTTAAGTCGTCTCAGAATCCAATTAATTTGAGTTCCAGCAACCTTCATGTAGGACTGGCTGTGCTTTCAAATTAGTCATCACATCTGTAATCATGAGCTATCCTCATTAGCAAGGTACACTGCCACAACTACTGTACCATTTTAAAGTCAAGAAATAAATGAAATGGCAGGTGGGAGAAATTATGGGATGCAAGAAATTGTCAGTGTTGGAGGAGAAAAAAAGAATTAGAGTTTGAACTGGGTGGGAGGAATGTAGAAGTGATGAGGTTGTGTCAGGTGCACAACTTGCCATTAAAATAATCAAGAAATGTAACAACTACAGAACCTAAAACCTCATTGGTTTATTGAGTACAGTGGAAATTACAGAAACTCTGAACAGTTCACAATCAACTCTTTACTGTCAAAAAAGACCCAGTTGAGAAATGAGGACCAACTTATGTCAGGACCTAAAGGTTGTGGGTTTGATTGCCAGATCACCAGAGTAAATCTTGGTGAGAAAAATGAAAGAGCTAAACTCACCTCAATTCCTGAGGTGCCCTTAACTTCCAACTTTTACATTCAACTGATCAGAGTGTGGTTGTACTGTGCAGCATTCAGGTGTGAATGTGTGTAAATGAGTGTGTCCTAAAATAAAAGGTCAAATCCAAATAATTTTTTCTCATACATGTGTGCTTGCTTGGTTACTTACACATGACACTGCTGTTGGTGGGCACCACCAAAGAATGGGTCCGTGGATTTTTGACAATGTCCTGCCAATGGATGGTGTCTGCATGACACAGGAACCTGTTCCGGTCAATGTACACACCTCCACTCAGGATCTCTGTGGAGAAGATAGAGAGCACACACTCAATATGGATTTACAAAGTTTTCTGGGTACTTAACTGTTTCTGCCTGAAGGACACACACTAATTCAGAAATCATGCTATCAGGCTCCTTTTTAACCAGGCTTACAAGTTCCACAGACATGGCTAGACACTACATGTTGAAGTCAAAATCATTAACATCGCTGAAGAAGTGTGGTTGAGGCAGTTTTATCATTTTCTCTCCATCTGAGGGCAAGAGCAGGGTCGGGATTTAGGGGGAGCAGCTAACCTTGGGACACACATCTGATGATGGTTGTTGTCATAAGGCAGACAGGATGAAGCCATGTCATATCACTGTTATTACAACCTCTGATCTTTTTCCATTTTGTTGTTTTTCCTCTTCTTTCTCTTCCCACGCTGCGAGCAGACAGAATCAGTTATGCCCCACTACCATCACAACCCTAAATCCATCTGGGATTTAAGCTCCGGTAAGGCACAACAGCTCCAACAAGTTTGTAATTTTATATTATATCTAGGTGGTGGAATAAAAGACAAATATCTTCCCATCATAATATGTATTACCTTGCTGAACCAGACTTGGAGCAAAAGTTGATTCCATTCACCCACCTACCCACCCACCCACCCACCCACACACACACACACACACACACACACACACACACACACAGTCTGTTGAATGATTTGAATGGTGGTTCCGATTATTGTTGTGTAGGACTTTAGAGAAAGCCTAATCCTGACTTTTGTGTGAGAGAGACAGAGTGGTGAAGAAAGAGAGACAAAAAAGATGGGAGAAAGCCACAGAGGGATGGATAGAAGGAAAGACAAAGTGAAGCCCAGTAGCAGATTTGCATTATTTACAGAGCCTGTGTGTTCTCTATCTTCCTACGAACAGATTACTGACACAGGGCTAAAAACCGATGAGACACATAATCATATACGAGGCACCCTGCCAGCACCACACAGAAACGGCAAAATACAATATCATCCCACAAAGGCCCGATTAAATGATACTCCTTGGATAATAGGTGGTAGGTATTACCTGCAAACCCCTCCCCATCCCCCAACCTCAGCTCTCCCTCTCTATCTTTCTGCATGTGTGGTGGGAGTTAGGGAGAGAAATTAATCCTGCCTCTCACCACAGGAGCAATATCGCTAGGCTAGGAGGAGGCCACGTCTCAAATTCAAATTGTTTGCACAATGGGATGCTGCTGGCAAACTGGGGCAATGGACAAACCAGCAGACAAAGCAATGACAAAAACGCCGGCAGGACATCTCGATTCTGGTTAAGCAAGATACATTCACATCCTCTGGGTATTCACCTTCATCCTGGCTGGTCAGATTGTAATTGGTGCCGAAATATATCAAATTCAGGTGTAAACATATCCAAGACATATTTGGCCACATTTACATTTAAATGTAAATACCATCTCTATGCAACAGTTACTGGAAGTGCCTTCCAATAGGCTTTGAAAGTCCTTGTTAATGTATGTGTTTCCTTCATTAAAGTTTGGATTAATGAATGTCCTTAATTTAAATGTAAATAAAGAACCATCACACAAGCTGCCTGCCTCTGTCTCTGATTTATCTTCGCTTCACATCCTGAGGAAACGGTGACACATAGCAGCAATTGACAACATGATCATATGACCACAATGAGTAAAAAATTCAACCACATTAAAGTGTATTTGAAACTGATTTATTTCCTTAACCTTCAGTGACTTTTGGGGTCTATTAATTTCACTAAACATACCTTGAAAATCATTGCAAAGTCCTTGAATTCAATCATTATGTAGCTCACGCACTCAAGGGCGGAGGGGAGGGCGTTGCTTTTCTGCTCAAGACTTCCTGATCGACATTATGCAGCAGGATTTGAGAATTTGAATATTCTCAAATGAGTGTGGAAAACCTGTTGAAACTATACCTAAATTTCTGGGGTCCCTTGGGCAGAAATAGCAATGCTGTCCATCATTAATTGCACAGATAAATGTTTCGTCACATCCTTAAACATGAGCCATACTCACCAGCAGGCCACGTAGCTACAACCACAGTTATTCATGGATCTAATATGCAAATATAAACAATTGAGTTGAATTAATAAGTAACAACATAGCCAGAAATGAATTGTCAGGATTCTTGTGTGTGGTAAACAAGTGAGACGAGGTGTTTCTGACTAATTCCAGCTGGAAGTGAGGAGCATCCACTCTCAAACCCACAGAAGGCAAAAACAAAACAAAACACATTGTTCAACACTGTCACAACAAGTGACCGTCAACACCATCCAGAGGGCTTCACTGTTTGCTAATGCTTTTACACACACATGGTGCACTTGGATATGTATTGTACACATAAAACACTAATTTGAAGTGTGACATGACCAACTTCAAGACACTGGATAACAGTTTAATTGGCTGGCGCTTTGCCCGGGAAAGTTCTGGCATTTCCCATGGCCTCTGTCACAAGATATGAATAATTAACAAACACATATTACAGAATGCCTCCGAAAGCACGCAAAACTCATACAGGCTTTGCTTTCATTACATGTAAATGCTTGGCTTGCACATTTGCTGGGTGTGCAGACGGTGGCCAGGGGGAGATCAATAGTTAAATTCTGTTGTTGATTGTTTAGTGGATAGAGAAAATGTCTTAATTAGTTCGCTCACAAAGCTACAGCTCGTGTTTCCAAACTACCCCCTCCCCTCCTGCCTCGTCCCGAGAGCAACTTCTCTGAATGAGGGTATGGCTTCAAAAGGCACAGCAATCGACAATATCAGGCCGCACGACCGTTGGAGGAAAACAATATGAAATTCAGGGAGGCAGAACAAATGCATGCAGGCAATTATTTTGATGGTAAGTGCTTGTTGTGATTTTCTTTCTTTATTGCAGTGTGGGGATGAGTTTGATTAAGACTGGGAGGCAAATAGCAAACCAATGATCAGAAAAAAAGCCATATTAATGAGTTTGTGAGAGTGAATTAATAAGCGTTGTGTGGACTGTTTAATGAAGAAATATGTAGGACAAGAGAGGCACAATAATAAACGGTTGATTTGCTCCAGTGTTGGAAGACCACATTATTGAATATCCACAATAGTGTTTATTCTTCTGTATACTGAAGTAGATCCCTGTGCTGAACTACTACCATCAATACATACCACACTCAATATCTGAACTTTAGTCTTTTTCATATTGTCTGGCACAGGCAGGTGCGCAAACATGAGGAAAAACATACTGACTTGATGGATAAGTAAGAGCTAACAGTCAGCTAGATGATAGTTAAAAAGACAGAAGAGGCGGCAGGAAATTAAGAAAGACAAACAGTCAGGCAATTACAGCAGACAGACAGGTATTCAATCAGGGCGACAGAGGAGTTTCTCTTTTTCTCCATCAGTGGGACTGGGGATTTTACCCTGGGTCTCCACTGTGCTGTCTCATTGACTCTGAGAGCTTCAACTTGGTTTCGGCTCAGTGCTGCTATCAGCTCAGTGGAGCAGAGGAGAGAAACTCTGCAGGAAGATGAGGATGCATTCTGGGTCAAAGAGGCTAAATGCCGGGGCGCAGATCCCGCTGTATACCCCGCAAGCAACGCAAAGCTAAAGTTGTTGCTAGACTGCGCTCAACAGGCAGACTGGCAGGAGTGCCAAAATAAGAGACGAGTGTACATGAATAGTCTACACACGGGAGGAAGCATGCTCAAAAACACATTCATGTGCACACACTTACACACATGGCCCAGGGTTGGCAGTAATGAGTCATTATACTTGCCATGAGCATCAATTAAATTACCAGTGTGCTTTATCAGTGAGCTTGCAACCAGAAGGTCACTAATTTGAATTGTTAAAAGAGCTGGGTAAATGTGGGCGGGGAATGTCAGCACTGCTCTGCCGTCCCTCTGTAACTGCTATCATGAATCGCTTGAGTAAAACACTTTATCAGTGACTGTTTTAGTGGCAAACAACAGTAAACTGTCTGGGATCTCTGAGGTAGAATTGAGAGGAAACTACAACGAGCAAGGTGTTGCTGGGAAACACTATAGACTTTCCTGAGACTGTGCAGTTTGTCTAAATTCTAAATAGGGTTGTTAACCATTACAGTAGCTCTGTTGCTCGTCCACTTCAGCATCCCCAACTATTGATTCAGCAACAACAACAAGAAAAAAATAAGATATTCAGTAAGCAGTTCTACAGGGAAGCTCAAAGTGGTGTAACCCTTTGAACCCTTGTTTTTTTTTTGTTTGTTTGTTTTTGTTTTTTTGGTTTTTTTTTAAATTTCCTTAATTTATAGGCTTATGGCATAGTCGCTGTATGTGTTACTCAGGCATGCCATGTATTAGGCTATTCAAAAATGCCATCATTTTGCGTACTATACATGCTTTAAATTTTGTAATCTTTTTTCTTTATGTCTAGACATTTTAAATACAGCATAGATATACATATGTGAATGAATATAGGACATTGTCAGGGCTCCAGGGATCAACATTTTAAATGTTAGTAATGTCAAAAATTTAATGAGTGCCAAACAAAATATGGACACCCCATTTTCATTCATTTTATTACTCCTATTGTTTTGGTGATTGTAATTGTTCTGTATCAGCCAGCAAGGCATGAATATGTTTTGTGACATAATTCTGATTAATGTCAGGTTGTGGTTCCATGTTTTTGTTTGTTTAGCCTACGGAAAGTACCCTCACCTTGACCAAACGCTTTGCTTATGTTTCCTCCAGGAGGCTGTTTCAAAGAGCCACCGTTAAAAATCAAAACATAAACTCATTATTGTCGGTAAATTCAAGTTCAGGGTCCGCTGACATACAGTAGAGAGAGAGAGAAGCTTTGTGCAACATGTGCTCTCACCCTATGGTACCAGTAAGCTCTCTTATGCGCAGCTGTGTTAGCTTTTACACACGGTGACGTACAGGCACAGCTGTAGTTTTGAGGCTGCTGAGGATCTTAAGCCCTGCAATTTTTGTTGCCCCGCTGGATTCTAAATAACAACAACAAAGATGAATTAGCAACCTGATGGACTCTGTATGAGATCAGCCTGACTGTCCGTCATAACTAAACTAGTTACATGATGCTTGGGTTTCATGGCCAGTCATGTTGGATACTCATAGAGGATGTTCCTCTTCGCAAGTGTGTCAAACAGCGCACTGTTAAATAAGTTAATCACCGCCGGTACGTCCATTGTCAACTGACATGCAGGAGAGAGGGGGAGACAGCTGTGTGTGGCACACACTTTCCCGCTGAAGGAACCAGTAAGTTCTGATTTTGCCTTTAGAGATAAGGTGAAGTGTAGGCATAAATGAAGCTCATTAGGTAACCATGTGGTTTACAGTGAAAGAACAGATAGCCTAATGAAGTGTGTTTCTTTAGCATGCCTGGACTGAAGAAAATCCACGTGTACATTAATAAACTGCACAATAATATTGCAAACTGTAAACAAAAACAGTCAGCGTGTTTCATTTAAATTCACTCATTCATCACAGAACAAGTTGACAGCATGTTATAAAAACTAAAAGTATAATTAGCCTGTGATGCATAATAAGGTAAAGGTAGGAAACACTGTAGGTGGGTGAAAAAACAACACATTCCGTTGAGAGATAACATTCATTCACTAATAACTAAAATGATCCACTTCTGTTTCTCAAACCTGAAACATTGATCTACGATCTGATTTTGATGCGAAAATAAAACACTGATGCTTGCACTAAAAGAAATCCACTCCAGGCTGCTGACTGAATGTGGACCACTTCATATACAACAATGGTGGGATGAATGAAAGAATCACTTGATAGAGAGCCACTCCAAAAGCCCCGGCCTCGAGGAGAACCATCAGCACTGCTACTGAAAAAAAAAGAAAAAAAAAAGAAAAAAGAAAAAAAAACGCCCCCACGAACTCCAACTAATAACAACACTGATAAACAACCAACAATACGCTTTAAGAGATGACATTTCTTGTGCAGACTTTTCCAACACCGCTTACGTTGCCGCACAGCGCCGCGTCAATCACTGTGCTCTGAGTTGCTCAGTTGCCGACAGGAGATGTCAGGACAGCAAAGCTCTGCCTTTGCTCAACAAATAGGTGATATCCCCTCCCATCCATCATCTGCTGCTACTGCACAATTCCATCCTCACCCTCCAGCCCCCTCTGTTCTCAAGGAAATGCTTGCAGATTCTGAATGTAAAGTGTATGTGTGTGTCTATGTCTATGCATGCATGTGTGTGAAAGACACGAAAAAGAGGAAGAGTGATTGCATGAGTGCCTGAATTTGTCTTGCGCATTTGTGTGTATAGACATGGAAGAGAAAAAGAGAGAGAACATCAGTGTGTCTGTGGATACGGCTTTGGTGAAATTAAAAGACTGTGTGTGTGGATTTATACAATAGAAAAGAAGTCAAGAGAAGTCGTTCATGATTTCCTTAATTTTTCGATGCTTGTGGATAGATTTGGCCCTGTTGAGATGAGCTGTATAACTTGGTAACTCACAACATTATTTTAAAGGCAATGTGTGTTACCTCTTGTTGGTGTCATCAGGAGCCATGGTATCTCTTTTCATCGCTATGTTGATGACACACAGCTTTATGTGGCTGTGTCATTTGATGACAGAGTACCAATTAATGCTCTTTCTAGATGTATTTAAGATATTAGTGCCTGGATGTCACAAAACCTTTTAATGTATAAGTTATTTTTATGTTCTAAGATTCAGAGAGAGAAAGTGGCAACAATTTTAATTCTCAAGGACATACCCGTAGCCGACACGCAAGTAAATCTCGGTGTCATCTCTGACTCAGAACAAAACTTTAAGGATCATGTAGGTATGTTATCAAACTATTTCTCTTTCTGAGTAACACAGACAGTCAGATGCATACTTCAAGGCTTTACTGTTACTGTAATGCTCTCCTATCTGGCTGACATTTCCAATTAATAGGAATCTAATAACATATCAATATCAGTGTCATATTAAACAGTGAATTCCTTAATTCAACTTCTGTGTGTGAGGTGTATCTCAGCATGCATCACAAACTTTGTCAGCTCTCTAATCTCATCTCATAAGGTCAAAGGATGCAGCACCTCCCACAGGAATGCCATGCAATTTTAACGCAGTCCCCAAGCCAAATGGTGGTACCCATTCGAATGTAATTGCACTTTTATGTGTTTAACTATTGACCTGAAAAGAACAACTACATTAATTCGACTACATCAAAGTGCTTTACGAGAGGTTCACCAGAGAGATGGCAGCACTGGGATTTGACTGCCTCTGAACACACTGCGGTCAGAAGCAGTGGCGTGGGCAGTGTTTTTTTGTGTGTGTGTGTGTGTGTGTGTGTGTGTGTGTGTGTGTGTGTGTGTGTCATTGTCGGGTTGGTAGAAGACAGGGAAGAACTAGCAAAGGTTTATGAAGAGAGATGTATTATAAGACCAAAACAAATAGATGGCAGCATGTTGGGAGATTGAAAGAAAACTCAAATGGAAGAAAAAAGGAGATATTAAAGATTTTTTACATTAAAAATTGAACAGAAAGAAACATAAAGCTGCGTGTTTTCCTCCTGAGTAAATATGTACTGTGTGTATCTGCCTATTCCCATGTGCATATGTATGTGGAGGGACCTTACACATTAAATGCACATTTAATTTTCACATGATGACTGACATTCACATGCATAGCATCATGTACACAATGGAAAATTTTGGGGGGTGATGAATAGCCTCTTCCACTTCATTGCAAAAAGCTGAATTTGAAACTGTTAGTCTCACCAAGGTCTGACCTTGAAATAAAGCGTTACACTGTTACTTCATTGAAGCTAAGAGTTCTATCTTTCCCTGCCTGGCAGTCGACTGTTTGGGTGGAAAACAAGTTGTGGAGCCCCATATAAAGGCAGCTGAAAATAAGTGACATTGAGGATAAATAAAAGACAGCAGTGGAGAAGACATAAATCATCCTGAAAAGGGGTAAGAGCTGTGGATAAAACAGTAACAATAAATGGTAAAGGAGGAGATGAGAGAGGTGGCTTAGAGAGAACAGAAGAAGAAAAATAACTGCCTGGATGCACAGCAGGGGTTGTGCAAAAAAATGGTATTTGTAAAGAAACAATACATTTGACATTGGAGTACAGAAAATTATTGAGGTACTGGTATAATGGAACAATTTGTAAGGTGTGATTATCTGATAACTGCTCATTTATTTCTCAATATAACACATATACACCATTTAATTTGAATATGTAAGGAAAACACACTTTGTACTCCACCAGTGGTGCATTTCAACCTCAATATAGGTCAATTTTAGTCAAAATAATAATAATTAAACTTCATCAAAATGGACTGAATTTGTCATCAGAAAATTCTTTTGAGCTGATATTTAAAAATAAAAAAACGGATACATTGGTGAAACCTTAGTCATAAAATGAATCCTTTTTATCCTTTGTGTCACTCTGAAGGAGAATGTTGTTGAGATCTTTGCTGAGGCATAGTAGATGACATGGGGGCGTCGGCCATGGCCCCCATCCCCCAAACATACGCCTCTCCTCCACCAAGATAATTGCATTCACAGGCTGCTGATTAAATTTGGCCCATCCCTCACGCAATTGTTTCCTATGAGTCTTTATGAAAAATGGCTGAGATTTAGGGATTATGGAATTATACCCGAGCAAAGGCAAAGCATCTGCTTAAAGATGACAAGAGGAAAAAATTAAATCATGACAGAATGGTTATGGGGGAGTGTGAGGTTGCATCCTTGCTTGTTTTCAACTTAAACTGTGATAAAGCCCTGGTAATCTGAGCTTTATGGAAAGGACGGAGGAGGAGGAGGAGACATATTACAATACCTTGAGATTAGATAAATCTATGAGCAAGAAAGAAAAACAAAACAAAGCAAACAAATGAAGAAAGAGACAAAAAAGAACGACAGAAATGATTATCAGGTGGACAAACAAGTGAGTGATTAAAAAAGAGTAAAAGGACCTTCAATTGATCCTGCTGAGGGCCACTTAGCTTATCAAGGCTGATGTGTGATCAGCCTGCCAGCTGAATTAAAATGAGCCACACTCCCTGCAATGGACAAAACAAAACAGGGTCTGAGAGACAGAGAGAAAGAGAGGGAAAGATGGAGAAATTGAGGGGAGAACAAGTGTATCTTAACACAAGCATACCAAGTATGTTGGTTTTACCATAGAGGAAGCTGGCTACAGTTAGTGCATGGTTTGCTAAGACAACAACACGTCATTAGGCCTTGTTTTTCCAGGCCTGCTGAGAGACATTAACACACTACAGGCCATGGCTCCCACTTTGTTCACACAGCACTCTTACATGGCATGTGTCAGCCAAGGTGGGAAAATCCACCCACAAGACCGTATATTAAAAGTGAATCTACGAAGCATTCAGAGAGTGCACATTGCTGCCAAAGCTGTACATAGTCCTCTAAATGTGTTAACATAATGACAACATAGTGTCTTTTAGTTTAGTAGATTCGGATACGTATTGGATGAGATCAGAAGGTCAGTACTGAGGTCACACAAGGGGAGATATAGGTATGATTTGTTATTAGCCACTGATGCAACACACCTGGAGATCCATGGCAAAGTTGTTTAGTGGTGCCACACTCATACAGAGGAACAGGCTGGGAAAAGCCAGAGAAGGCCTACCAGGCTAACAGGTGGATGGTTTAGGTGGAAAGTGGATGTTTTCAAACTTCCAACAGTAACCTATTGTTTTTGTCATGTAAATATATATTAAGAGATTTTATAACTGCTAGGTCATTCTGGAAAGTGAAACTCAAACATCCAAGTGAAGTAATAAGCAAAACACATTTTTGAGTGGTGGTAAACATTAAATTAACATCAAAGTGCAGCAGAGTAGATAACCTTCCCTTAATTGATTGTCATTGATTTGCACCTTGCATAAACTAACCTCTTGCTCCCCTTTCCTCTAGAATCCCAATAACATCAAATGATGTATATAATAATATCAAAAGAGGTGTCCAAAAGACCACGTAAATTTACTGTTGTTTCCATCATCTTCACTGTCTCCAAGGTAAGGTCATCTTCTGTGAAATCAGCCATCATTACCAACTGTGTCCATCCTGTAAGTAAATGTCATGCTTATATGCGTGAGAGACCACCCTACATGTGGGCAGGAACTGTCTGAGTACACAACTATGGATCAAATGCTTTCAGAACACATTCGTGATAGAACATCATTGATGTGTGTGTGCAATAAGCAGCTTGGTTGTTGCAATAACAGGCTGTAATAGAAAAAAAAAAAAAAAAAAAATGACATTATCAAAAAAGGGACCACCTTGTAAATATGGTGGAAATTGACAGAGTCAGAAAAATAGTATCGATGGAGGTCAGAACGTTTTAGCCCCATAACAAATAAATGCACCATGGAGAGGTGGCAGGGAACGCTTTCTGATGAAAAAAAATTATTTGGTGAAGTCATGCTTGGTGTTGCATACAGTAACACCCACCATATCTCTGTGGAGACCTGAGATGAACAGAAAAGTCCTTTTCATGTTCCATTACCCACCACTGCTCCCATCAATAGCTGCTCCACTTACCCAAGGCTTCGGCCTAAGAGGCAAAAAATAAGCATATTAATTATTAAGCTGCCAGGGGAGAAAGGGGAGGTATCGTAGGGTTGGAGGGTAATATGTGTGTGCATGTGTGTGTTGGAAATGAGGCAGGGTTATTAAATTGGTTTTGGGAACACTGTTTCTTTCAAACTCATGGAACGCAAGCCTCAGTGATAAGTATATAAATGGGTGGTTACAACTGGAAATCTCAGGCCTTTTATGTAGCTTTTTAATGTATATGTTCTCTGTAACTGATATGCTCATATCTATGTTGTGTATATATTTGTCAGTGCCAGAATAACATGGCCCTCCATTTAACTGGTAACTTTTTAAACAGGACAGATGCATTTGCTGTGTGAAGATTGAACCACTATACATAGGTGCAGTGACCTGTTTGCCAAAAGATCGACTGGTGAACCACTGTCCTAGAGCAACATAATTTCTGTAAAGCAAAAACTTCTACAACATGTCATTGTGAAAATGGATGGCAGACAATTATTACACAGACAACACCAACACAAAAGCAAACAAAAGACAAAGAACGAAGTTAACTACCATTAACAACAGGGCATTCTGCTGCCTGCTTGCTTATATTAATGTAGAGCACATCACATCCCCTATCTTTTATTGCTCAAAGTCACAGGTGTCCATTTAGGCCTCATATCAGAAGTTGATAGAAAGTGACATTTTACCTCAGTGGCTTTTGAGACCCACCAAGCTGCCAGTCAGCTCCTTTTTTATTTGCTTTCCTCCCTCATTTTGCTCCTCCTCCGAGATGAGCACTGAGCATCTCTGACATCAAAGACCTGTCTGAAACACAGTCTGGCCTTCAGAATCAAAGTAAGAACTGGCTGCACAGCCGTGTGCTGACACGGAGAAGCCACAATGACAACCAGTCAGTGACAGAAACTGAACATGACAATCACAGTGTGACTGTTTGTTTTGTGAACTGTTTGTATTAATGGGCTACTTTGCAAAAGCAGAAGAATGAATAGAGAGAAGTGGGCAGAGTATACATTGGACAAACAAGAAAAATGATTGTTATGTTTACAGGGTTAACAGATTAAGTAAAGGAGTTAATATACTGTGCAAACTTGTTGCAAAGCGCAGGTTTCTCTCAATTCTAATTGACAGGGGTCCATTAATCTAAAGAAACCGGACAGGTGTTTGTTTGCAGTTCTAAATGAATATGCCAGTATTAAACTCAAGCTAAGAATAGCAACAGTATGACTGCAGAGAAATACAAAATAACGGCATATGAATACACAGTGTTTGATAGTTACACACTACATACTGTACTTATTTAATACTTTACATCTGCAGTGTCTGATTTTGAATAATACGCAGTTCAAGTGGATGAGAAACACATGGTAATATATGTAACCTACAGAGCAAATTAATCCCTGGCACACATACTCTACCAGACACACTCACACTGACTCTGTCCCTTACTCCCTGCTTTAACAACAGGGTAGAATTCAGATGAGATTTCAACTAAGTGAACAGCGTCCTCTTGGTCTCTGAGCCAGTTTTACATCTACATCATGGCAGATCTTAGCCTGATCTAAGCCATAGCCCAGGGGGATGGGAATGTTGGAGAAAGAGAGAAGGGGACTGTGTTTTGATTATTAATTGGCATTAAAATTCCTTCCACGCCTACTTTAACTTTTAATGAGGTGAAAGTTGGCTCGCACTTCCAGCGGGCCGTTGAGGTTCAGTTTGGAAGGCAAACTGGTAATAAAGGGTATATAGACAAGTTTAGGCAAGTCAGAATATTTTTTCAAGCTGACGAAAGTTGAGGCAGAGGTGGAAGCTTGGACTGGACAATATTTTTAATCAGTTAAGATAGTTAGATTCCTCATAGGCTTGTCCCAAATGCAATCATAAGCGTAGGCAATATGAATTATTTATTGGAAACAGACACATACTACACATGTGAGCACTACTGTATTGATGTATTCACACACTAACATGCTTGCGTGCATAAAAAACTAAGGTGTAAATTGTCCCCAGAATAGAAATAAAACACTAACGGGTCTGTATTTCAGATTCACATCTAAAAGAAAACACATCCCAGTAAAGCTTTTGTTTCAGAAAGTGTTTTCTTCACACTGATTTGAAATGTCTGATATTAAACAATTTGAAAGATCAGAGTTGTTTATCATAAAAGCCTTTTGCTGTCTTAGGGAAGCTGTGTCTGATAAACATTTTCTTATCCATCCTTAACTGATAGTTACACAGTTAGATGCAACATTGCTATCATAGGAATATAATGTTAAGAAAATATGGGTTCTTTCATCTCAACATAAAAATTATCGGTCATTTATTTATTTGTAGGCAAAGAGTTCGGGGGAGGCAGGGAGATACAGTATGTTGCCTTCAATGGAAGACAGACGGACACAAGTTGCAAGTAATTATATTGCTTAATTTTAAATACTAGCCGATCCGAAATATATAAAAAAGTCAGTTGTTAAGTGCTAGATGTGCTTTGCTCTAGTATCAATCCCTGTACAAGGTAGCAAACAAATGCTCAGGACAGACATAAAAGACTTAAAGATTACAATCATTAATCTGCTCTTTCTATGGAATTACAAAAAACATGCAATAGGGATTGTAATATCAGAGCTATGTGGTGATTGAAGCTGAGGGGTGATTGTATTCTTCTCTCAATTATGCCAGCAGAATAATAATTATCAAAACAAGGAACCTACACTGCGCTATGGAGAGTCAGTTCATGGCTTGATATGAGCTACTTTAATACTGTAGTAATAGCAACAGCGTGTCCATTTGATCTAAATGTAACAATTACCAATCTTTCTTCCTTTCAAAAGCTTTTCATATTCCTCTCTCTCCTTTATCATTTTATTTATGGTTTCTAAAGGCTTATAGCTTTTATTCTAACTGTTCTTACATCCTCCTGTTCTTTGAGTCAGGGTGAGGAAAAGGTCCAGTTTTAGGTAAATATACAGTAGACATAAGTGGTTGTCATATTGGTTGCCTTGATGGTTGTTTAAAACGTTATCAAGTCTTGTAACAGTTGTATGAAAAAAAGGAGCCTGGATTGACACAAGGGGATTTTGAGCAAAAACTGTAATGTGCTACAGGCCAGCAATATAATATGTGAAATGCATGCAGACAAAGACACACACACTCATTTTTAATTGGTAAAGATCTATTTTGTATTATTAGTTCTCCTTTCTAGTGGCAGGTTGGGCTTTTGTTGTCCATTAATATTTCATAAAGCTCAGTTATGTTCTGCTTATGAAATCTGAAACATCACATTATTAAAGAGTGGAGAACACAACAAATAAAAAAGCAACACTGCACCCTTAAGCCACGCTGTAAGCAGCTATGCGGATGGATCTGTACACCAGAAATAATCCAGATAATTGTCCTGGTTACAGTTTATTGTGAGATTAGGCACGGAGGGATTGTAAGATTTGAAAAGTGAGATTTGAAATTATGGAGGATATAATACTTATTTTGCAAACACAGAGAAACTGGGCCATCATGGGCAGAGGTGGCCAAAGGTATGGAAATATTAAGCATGTAAATAAATAGTATCTTACCATGTTAGCTTACCATGTTTGTTTGTTATAGTGACGAAAACAAACAAAACTTCCAAAAGTAACTTTCTAAAGAAATTAATCCCTGCTGTTCTTGTGGCATAACAGACTGCCCATTGGCTCTAATAGTCTCACTATCTCTGTCACACAGTGGTATTACAGAGCAATCAATTAACACCAACCACCACTGATGGCCCGTTCCGGACTTCAATTTAACATGTGCTTCCTCACGATCCACATTAGGGGCTCACAAATGTGACAATATGAATGTCGTCCTTCAAAAAGAAAGTCCCTCTTGCCCCCTTCCTGGAGCAGTGAAATATTGAGTGTGACACGGGAGTAATTGCATGGGAAGTAATCAATTAGACACACAGTTGAAGGAGACCTGAGGTCTGTGGGCTGCCAGGCAAGAGGCCCGACTGAATTCTAGTGACGTGCACTGAACCAGGCTTGCCTCTTGTGGCAGAATTGCTCTTTCTCCTCCTAGTAGAGATGGTGAATGGAAGTCTCAAGGATCAGAAGAAGGCAGCAATTTTATGCCCCCCTCTCAGCAGTCCCTTGTCTTGGGGGAAATGCACTGACTGTAATCGTCCCTTTCACCTTCCCCCATCCCATCCTTTCCCTGCTTCCCTTGTACATCGCCATCACAAGATGCTGAACAGAACACGTTCAACCGATGACAGCGTACGTTCACTAAGATTTCACCTTCAAAGAATTGCAGTAGGCTTTGGACAACACAGTAAGACTCAAGTGCTCAAAAGGGTGTTACATATAGTACAAAATGGTACAAACATTACATTGCATGCGTTTGTGTGAAAGGCATCAATGTGACAAATCAAGACAGCCAACTGAAATATGATGAGAGATCGAGAGCCAAAGAAAGAGGGGAAAAGAGATGGAAGAAAGACAGAAAATGGGATAGATAAAGAGAGAGCAGATGGGCCATGAAGGAGTGGATAACGCCTTGGCGTATAACACAGGCTTGTGTACATGCATGCAATGAGAGAGGATCATTCAGCAGATGGGGCCTCAGATTGGATGCTTCATTTTGGACAGACGCAGCGCAGGCATAGGGTGGTTAGAAAAATGAATCAACAACACTAAACAAATCTGAAAAAAAATCATACTGGATGAAATGGGGGAAAGTGGGGGGGAGCAATAAAATGTGTTAAATAAGAAAGCTCATCTGCGTTGTGCTCCTTTTTGAGGCTGTTATTCTTTTGCCAGGGAAGCAGGTTGTAATTACCACGTGAAAGGATACTGGGTCCACGTGAATTCAGACAGAAGTTTTGAAAATGTTTGCCTAAGCAGAAAGGAAGACGTTATAGGTCATGAACTCTAAAAATGTCAAGAGGTTGCTCTGTTTAACCCTTTTCTTTGGCTATGGAGATGAAAGAAATTCATGTTTGCAGCAATCATTAGGTTCACTTGTTGACAAAAACATTTTAAAAAAATGTATAACCTTATGTGGATCTTTTTGTCTTTAAATGACAGGTGAGTCCCCACAATGTCACTGTGCAAAAATATTAACATTAAACAAACAACACAACTAAACTTTCCACATGTATGCAAAGACTCTCTTTCACATTTGCTATTCACTTCTATACACCCTTGTGCACACACACCATCCCTCAACTTTTCCCGGCTTGACTTTGCCTTATATTTCATATTCATGAGGATAACTTGGCTAAGCTTGATTGAAAGGTGCATCGGAGGGAGTCCTATCCCTGCTCAGCCAGAGACCTCATCCACCACATCCTCCAGTCCCCTCAAATCCAGAGAGTTCATTCACAGCTCGCAGAGAGTGCACCAGAAAAATCAATAAGTGCAATGCTACAATATACTGGCGACAAATTGATTTCATCCCAGGCAATTTCGACCCAAGTAGAAATGCGGGTGGGTTTCATCACTGAAGGGGTCTTTTACTGTGCCTTCTCTCGATTAGCCCCTTATGTAGTTAATATGTTTTATCCTCTTATATATGTTGCTTATGGATTATATCGATCATTTTACACTTCTCCTGGGAGCTGCTGGCAGAGGAACGATGGACTAATTTGACAGCAACATCAAAGGCCTTGTAATGAATGGGACAGCTAGCCCCGAACTCACCAAAGCACTTGAAGGAAGGAAAGAGTTTTGATCTGTGCTGCTTGATGTACAGAAGCGGATCTTTCCTGATGATTCAAACTTATAGAATGATGACAACTGCAACAGAGCAAACTGGGACACAAGTGACTTGTTTCTTTCCTCAAGCAAGAGCTTGTTTAACTGTCGGGGCCATCTATGCAAAAAGCAGTGATATGATAGACTCCCCAAGACAAGTTCACAGTTGAGATAAGTTGATATTCACTGGTCAAAAAATGTAGACCTACTGTAGTCCTAAACAGCCCTGTGGAAAATCTACTGGAACTATTTATGAGCTATTTATTTGTAACAAAAAATATAAATAAGCAAATATTTTAAACAATATCTATTTTCTTTGGACATTAACATTGACTCTTAAAATATACTCAATATCATAATATGCACCATTTAGGGTTATTTATATTAATCTGCATTTTTGCATAATAATATAAATGCATTTTTTTTTTTGCATTATTCAAACATATCATGTAAACTTTCATTGACATCATATTCATATTTTAAGCTGGTCAACTTAATAGTCGTGAAGCAAGACCTTCAGTATTCGGATCAAGTAGCTTGTGATAAATAAGGTGTAAAAGTCATTAGGCTGTTAATCACATACTTAATCAATATATCTTCTGCTGTCCATCTCATTTTCACATTTTATCTATTAGTTGTGATCAATAATTATGCTGCCACTCAACACTGTAGGGTTTCTGCCTTCTCAATCAACAACAAGTACAGAGATCAATATTTTTGATAATTTGAGTGATATAATTTGAGTTTTAGTTATTTTTAGCTTCTGTCATAATATTGTAAGATGAGGACAAACTGATTTAGTAAGGAATTCAAAACTAGATCCTGATTTCATAAAATGCTATCAAACCCTAACTTTAGTTACAGGAATAATACATTCCAATGCACACATGATCATTCTGCCTTTTATTGATTTTTTTTTTTCTAATTGTTACTTGCTGTTACTCTCTTATATGCAATAATTCCGTGAGGAGCACATAATTACTTATTTGCGAGTCAAAACACAAAGTTTAGAACTTGAATTGATTTGGTAATCGTTGGTATTGATTTGGTACTTGACTTAGAACTTTGTAGCCACAATGTGAGGCTTATTTGTAACTTGCAAAACAATGAGTTGTCCCAAGGGGACCACTGAAGACCTCTAGATGGTGTCTTGTAACAAGGAAAATGCCCTAACATGAAAGTAAGTTATTATAACAACAAAGAAAAACAATTTTTTCTGTCACAATGGCAGCAATATGCTGACATACAATTCTGTTTACCTCCATGTATTTCTGTAATCTTAGCTCCACTGTAGTGTTCTGTACTGCTTTATTTCTATTCTATTCTATTCTATTCTATTCTATTCTATTCTATTCTACTTGTTAGCAAGAACAGAAGATACTAGTGTGAATCTCAAACAGTCAGATTTATGAAGTAAGAGCAGATTCAGGCCATGGCTGTTGTGCATAACTTCCCCTCTACTTCATGGCTCGAGGCCACGGATGGCACATCAAACAGCAGCCTCTCACAGAGTCCAGCCCTGGCTCCCTTAGCTCTGGCTTCAACTTGGCACCACAATGAAAAGGACCAGCTTGGCAAAAATGCAGCTGTGGTGCTGGACAAGTGCAATTCCCTAAGTATATCGCAACATGCAAGAAGGAATATAAGATGGAACATAACACACAAGCACATACTGTACTCCACATACACTCGCGGACGGCTGTGTTGTTTCCTTCGACTCTGGGGGATCACCAGGAAGAAAAAGTTGAAGAGAACAATGAGAGACATCTAAATTATTTAGAAAGAGGATTTGGAAGCAGCAGAGACACAAGCTCCGTGCCATGCTTCTTCCTTATAAATCTAAATGAATTCTGAATAAATTGTAATCTTTCAATACAGAAAGTGTACTTGACAATTCTAGCACAAACAGATGACACCGTCTTTCTCATGTTGCTTCAGTGTATCCTTGACATTCATGAAATCATGCTTATATGTCATATATATTTATATCACATTACTTCCAAAACATCATTGGGTGGAAGCAAGCTTTCTCTGAACTGTGTGCCACCAGTCCTGTCTGATTACCCTGGGAGCTCATCCCAATGGTGAGATAAGCAGCAAAAGTCATTTTAAAAACACATTATACTGACATTGCCCATCAACAAGGACATGCATGCACTTTGTGGTGCTAACTAATAAATCATTCAAATCTCATTTCTCATGCTCCCCAATGTGCAAAAGATAATAAGGGGAATCATTTCTGTTATGATTGCGCAAAAAAATGGGGAAAACATTTGCAGTGTTTGCACTACGGAGCTAAACATAACGGACCAAGACTTACTGATAAAGATTCTACTTATCGTTATCCAACCAAAACACAAATTGCTTCTCTCTCCATTTTCTCTCACTCAGAAGATTTGTGAGGTTGGATTTAGCTTCAAAATGAGTAAATGACATCTCTGATCATGTGTTTCACACATCATGAGTTGGTCCTGACATTCTCTACTTAGCCCTGTAGTGGAAAAGCTCTACATTTATCAAGTCAAGAACTTCATTTCTTTCTGACCTTAGGGTCGGGATGCCTGAAGGAAATCTAGCAGCACAGGGATCCATTGCTCATAAAGAGACAGACAGAGCCATCCACACACTGCTTTCGTACTTATTGTTGTACTCTTTGTATCAGCAATCCCATTCACTGTCTTTAACCTTTATGAAACAGGGTTGGGTTGATTGCTGAGTGGGTTGTTAATCAGACACTTCACATACCAACAATAAAACACAGAACAGACAAAAGTCAGTAACAACAATGACCAACTACAGAAAAGATTCACTCACCTGTGAGGTTTTTCAGACCCAACTGCCGCAGGCCGAAGTTTCTATCACGTCGGTAGTTGAGGAAGATTGCGAGGGAGTAGCTGTCCTCGTACAGCTTGGTTCCTCTGATGATCCTCAAGTTCTCCAATGGCAGGTAGTCAAACTGGTTCAGAGCCACCAACACATAGCCTGTCACTTCTCGAATAGACTGTGGACAGATTTATTAAGGGAGGTGTTAGCGTGTGTTTTAGATGCTTAGATGTTGCATAAAAAACACTTCAGGGACATTTCCTGTCATGTGAAAGACGTGACTTGAAAAAAACAACTATTTTTCTTGGTGGATCTAAAATTATTGATTTAGCAGGTAAGCTATAGGTATTTTATTGAGCTGTAGTGCCCACTAGCAGGCCATGAGGACACCATTTTCATGTTTTTCCAGTGTGTGAGTCTGAGGAGTTCAGGGTTTAGCCAGCAATGTTCTCAGCTAACACGCACAACTGTACAAAACAAGCACAAAGGATCTGGGAGATGAAGAGAAAAACAGCCACCTGTTCACCCAAGTTGACAAATTCAGAGCTGCCAACTCTCACACATTGACCATGACACTTACACAATTGATACAGATCTCACGATCCCACACCACACAAGCTTTTTCTCATGCAAACTTTTTGTCTTCACTTCCAGTGATGTAAAATTTGTGTTTTTTAAGTCAAGAAACAGCAGTTCAGACAAGCTGAGGCACAGATTGTCCGTGAACGCACCGATCATCATCTGTTTGAACCGAAAGCGTGCAACAACAAATCATTGCAATGAGTGTTCCAGTGGGTTGATGATTTATTCACATATTACATTTATTTGTATAAACCTGTGAGACTAAAGTGGGGGGTGTTGGATGATAGGAGCAACTTGGTGAGCAGCATAGATCTTTCTTATCCTATGTTTTGAAGAAAAATATGTGTAATATCTGGAGTGTATATCAAAAATGCTACCCAAAAAACACAAATTAGCAAAAAGAAAAAAGTCTTATGAAAAAGTTACTAGTTCATAAGGTCAGAAAGAGGTCAAGTGGGTCAATTTACCACAAATAATGCTCCTTTTACTGTGAACAAAAACAAAAATAAGTACAACTAAAGTACCCTCCTACCCCCCAGTTGGCAGACCTGCAAAGTGCATTATGCTATATTTGTTTTTTTATATATACATTGTGCAGCCTGAACTCTAGTGTCTGCCTACTTTAACTACAATTTTGTACACATAGCTCAACCTCGTTGTACACTAATGATTTATTTCAAATGAAATATACTCCATTTAATCTCATTATTCTAGCAATTACAAGCTCCTCTGAGAAAATGAATTAACACTAAGCTGTTTAAATGATGCCCTTTCAAACTTCAGGTCTTGGCAACTATAAGAAGAAGTTAACAAAGATATAAATGCACTAAATGTTAGCTCTTCTAAGTAATTCTGTGTCTGTCTGTGTTGCAGAATCGACTACACTGCCCTCCGTGGAAAGATTAAGCTCTTAAAACACAACCCAACTAGATCTTTGTTGTGTGTTTAAGATGTTCCATCTTATATATATTTTTTTTTTGTTCTGCTGGCATTTCTCCTCCCTGGACAGCCCATCCTCACTAGACAAACAACAGTATATGTCTAAAATTCAGGCTGGCAAAAACGACCTACAGCAATATTTACACCATCTAGCTGCAAAATACTTATGACCCAGGGAAGTGGCGCAGTTCAGATAGTGTCACTATTAGAGGACGTGATAAGATGATTTTGCCCTATTAGGAGGAGGTCGGTTGGGTGGATGGCTAAATAGTTAGATGACAAAAAGTGGACTTTGCTGCAGGAGACTGTTCGCTTCCTGTTTCCAACCACAAGTATCATGTTTCCAATTGAGGTTCGGAGCATTTTTTAAAAAAATGTAACATTGTGGTGTTTACTGTTGTCATGACGACGAAGGTTGCGTGACTTTAAGGAAGTGTAAACCACATGTCAAGTGATCGTTTTAACCCAAACAATGATCTTTCCTTAACCCTAACCAAGTGGTTTTTGTGCCTAAACCTGACCAGAACTTAACCTCGGCATTGTCACATCATAAAGCATAATATTTTTTAACAGGGATTTGTAACGGTTTGGGAAAGCAGCATATTACATTCCTATGGGTCTTTCTGAAAACGCTCCTATGGGTCACTCTGGAGTGCAGGTACAATCGACCTGTGTGGTCTGGTCCCCATCCGTCCTATGGAGGGCGCTGAAAACACTCATATATGTCATTTTGGGAGTCACTGGAGTCGTTTCGGTATGAGGACGTGTTGCCTTAGGAGCTATGAGCCCATCACTGCTCACTTTCTGTTAACCTGTCTGTTAACCAACAACTACTAGCTATTGGATACAGTGCATAGTTTTACAATGTCTCTACATTTTTGCAAAGTTTGAATGAAGTCACATATAGACCAAATTCATGTATATACATGCTGTGGCCCTTAGGCAGCCTGCAGAACCAGTGCAGAAGATCAATGCCATTTCATGCATTGAGATTTATCCCAAGATTGTAATGTATTGTGCCTTTTAAATGCCCAAATCCCTTGCAAATTTGAGTTACTTAGTAGAATCAAGTGATGGGTTTATCTTGTATCCTTGTACAAACCGTATTTATAACGTGTGCCCAGTATTACTAATTAGAGAAGTGGAGTGGAGGGGAGAGAATGAAATAGAGAGAAAAAAAGAAACAAACAAAACATGAAGGGGGAAAAGTATATGACAAGTACATGAGATCATTGACAGCATCTAACTTCAAGGTCACTTTCTACATATTTAATCATGCCAGTAAGCTGAGTTAGAGCATCTGAGTGCAGAGAATTTGCTCCAGGGTCTCTGACCGCACTGCAAAACTTGGCACAGGGTTCAGCGCTCATGCCTGAGGCATGGCCTGGGGTGACTGAGCCACAAGGACAGCCACAGCTTCACACTTTAAATGACGTTTAGGAGTGGATATAATGACTGTCGAGACTTTGGCAAGGAGCCACCCAGTTGGAGTTGCTATTGCATGAATCAAAGCGACAGACTGTGTCCTCTTTCTCCCATCCACCATCATGGTGGCTGTCATTAGCAGACAGGCGGTCAGAGAAGTCTTTCCACGCTGGCCCGCTGATGCTGATAATCAACAAGTTTGTGTGTGAAGAGCTGTTGCAGCTGATGTACTGAGCAGAAATAAGTCCTAAGGAGGGCCCTGGCAGCGTAGTCATGGCGTCTGACAGCTGTCAGAGACCATGGCCATCAGCCACCAGTAAGAAAGCCACAGTCACAGCTCTGTCATCATTACCCTGCTGATTACCATTAATAGAAACAGACGGGTCAGAGTCTGGTGAGTCTATGTGTATTTATGTGGAAGAGTGATGGGGAGTTTATACTCAGTATGTGTTCGTGTGCATGCGTCTATCTGTTTAAAACTAGCTGCTACTACTTTGTGTAGATAAAAGTAATATTCTCTATAACATTCAGAGAATCTCTGAAGATAATGGTAGGTTCTTGAGACCTGTGTGCATGCATAACTAAGTACAAGATTACAAGATGTAGAGCTACTTTGATGTTTGTGTTTGTTCTACATTGTGCCATCAGTGTAAACAAAGAGTTAAACTTTATTGCACTAGCCAAGAGCTGAGGTCTGCTGAATGATTCACATTCACCCTGTTAGGGCATTCCTGTAAGACAACCAAAAAGCTCCAAGTCTAAGGAGTCCAGTGACATTGCCCTGGGAACTGCGCCATAAACTATCCTTCACATCAACAACCATCTTGCTACCACTTTTTTTTACACTTTATTTTCTGAGCCTGTTTATTGCCACACTTGCACAGTTGCTGGTTTGTTATTTTCAAGCCACCAAATCAATACTTTCCAAAGTGCAGCCTTGCAGAGGGAAATAAAACGAGCGAGAAAGAAGATGGCAGGTACACACACTTTTCTCTCCATAGATTGTTTGTTCAATAATGAACTGCATGAAAAAAACGGAAACAACTTGTAGTGATTACAGGCCCTTGCTGAGCTAATGGCCAAATCTGCTCTGCGTGGTCACTTTCATTAAACACCGATCAACAAAACAAGCAACCCCCACACCACCACTGGTGCAGGCCAAGTGCACCATATGCCCACTTCAGGGAAACAGGAACCTGAATTAAAGCAGGCTGTAACACACGCAAATCCCTGAAGGAATAAAACTGAAATCTGATATTCAAAAACGTGTTAATACACAGGAGTTTGGCACAGGTGCCAATGTAATTTCATTTTTCTGTGTGCTTGTGCTAAATTTATTCCTGAGTCATTTGCACAGCCTCATCTTTTTAGCTACAATACAATTAGAGCAGTAAATTACCTGCTAAATATAACAACATGACCCATTGTTGTCCCGAATTTCTCACAGCAAAAATAGCTCCTGATAGAGATGTATGGGGCACATGTGACAGAGAACCAGCTCTATCTTGCTTAAACCCAAGTTGTAATGCTGTCTGTCTTACTTTCTATTCCAGTTGTTAACATGGTCACATATTATGATGATATAGGCACTGCAGGAAGATGCAAAATCAGTAATCCCTTTAGTGAATTAGTAAAGTGTAAAGTCTTTTGTTTTAAAATTGCATACAACTGCCCATAGACTGAAGTGTGTGACAACCACCCCACTCACCCGACCACGCACCCACCTCACACACACCCCACTTGCCTCCCAAGAGATCAATGCGTCAGAGTCCCAATAACAGTGAACAAAAGAGACAGAGAGAGCCAGATTCACTAGATTAACAGGGATTTCTCCCCCTCCCTCCTCCCCAAGCCGGAGCATTTGTGAACGGAAGTGTGGCAGCGGAACAAACCCCTCACTTGAGTCACTGAGACGTGCGCGGTTTTGAAATCGAGTCCTTCAATCCCCAACTTCTAAAAGAGAGGGAGGGGGAGGGAGGTTTTTGGGTAGAGTCAGAGAAGGGAGGAAGGAGAAAGGATATAAGGGAAGAGAGACAGAGAGGAGGGATACAGTGCAGGAGGAGGAGCTCAGTCAAGTACATCAGACTGTGTCTATGTATATTTTAATGCATAATTAAAACCACACCTGTTCCAGTTCAGGAAAAGTGAGAGAGACAGCAAAGGGTCTGATGAGGGGTGGTGGAGGGCTGAAAGTGTAATGACACCATTAGCATGTTTGAAAAGACTGAACATACGTTAGCATGATTGTCTCTCATTTCCATACATATTGAGGTGTACCAATGTGCTCCACAGGGCCGCGGTCATTGATGTCACATGCACAGGAGTGTTTTGGGAGGGCTTAAGGTTTGCCTTGCATCACTAAGCCCTCATCCTCTATTTCCATATCGCTTCCCTAAACCCTCTGCCTCAGCTCACATCCACATCTGTAAACAGACACAGAATCCGGATGGAGTGCCTACATGTGTAAGTGTGGAAATCTTCCTGCATTTTCCCAGGAGATCATCCTGTATATATATACAACATATATAGCTGGTAATTGTCTCATTTTGAAAAGTGAAGGCTTTATTACTGTCTGACATTCCTTTCTGACATTAAATCTTTATACATGAGTGTTAACCCTTCATAATTCATATCACTCGGAAAGCCTGTTATAATATGATTTTATTATATCATCATATTGGCGCTATGTGAGTGCAATATTTCCCGGTAGGAGTATTCTCTCTGATGGAATTTGTGAGCTTTCATTCACTCACAGCAGCAGCACTGCCATGCTTTGCTTTAAGTCGCCTAAGTGCCCACCTCCAGCCCCACAAACCGCCAGCTCCTCACTAACACCTCAGTCCCTCTGGAGTGGCTCAAACCCAATATGAGCCACTTCAAACACCTGCTGATGCTGCCTTTGATGTGTGAGTGTGTGTGAGAGTGTGTGTGCAAGAGTATATGTATATGCATCGCTCAAGTGTCTTTCATTGCTTGGACAAGATGATTATGATGACTCATCTTTGAAGATGAATAGGAACTATCCCTTCTGTTTCTTACATCACAAATTTTACGCTCTCATGAAATAAATCACTGTGTGTGTTTGTGTGGCTGTACAAAGGAATTGTCACATGAGATTAGAAAGATATTTTGTTGACCATGGTAACAAAAGCAAAAAGAACAAGCAACATGAAAGATTATAAACCTCTCTGTTGGCGTTCCATGTCTTTCCCTTGCCTCTATACAGAGGGTCAATGCCAGCTGCTTTTCCAGGGATTTCACTGATGCTTTCAGTGAGGAAAATAAAATGACAATTCTCAAATTTTATGGCAAGCAAGGCCCTTTTACTTTTTAAAAATATGCATGGAACAACAAGTAAAATGTACAGAAGTATATAATGAATAAAATAAAAGAAAATGCTATAGCACCTTGATTATCTGAAATATATTACTGAAATTAATGTGAGTTTCTGGCTTTTGTTTGAGATATTATTGGAGGGGCTGTCGCCTGCTAATGAGATTGGCAAGAATGGGTGACTTTGAGAAGTCCCTGTTCAGAGTGTGCATGTCATGTACACCAAGGCAATGTGTAGTGTTCAGTCAGTGTTTGAGTGTTATTGGTTGTGACAATGTGACAGTCTACTTGTCAAGCATGATGACAAGAGAGCCCTGTAAGGTGCATGAATCATTGACAGAGAACTCCATGATGTTCAAACTCAGAAAAAAATATGCTGAATAGGGAGAGAATCATGTAAACACACAAAGGTGGACAAAACAATACAACATGAACGGGTTGTAACACAAGTTAAAAAATGAGACCTTCCCCGACTTTTGCTGTTGCCTGTATCAACCTTATCCAACTAGAAACACCCAGCAGATACTAGCGCTCCAGGTTGGCTGGTGTCTAGCCACCTAACCATCTACAGAGGACAGAGAGGAGTGCCCGAACAGCAGAAAACAAGATGAGTGACAGTCACAAACGAAGAAGCAGTTGGATGCATTTTAATAAAATACAACACAAAGGCAGAATGTAGAATTTGTAAGATAAAACTATCATATCAAGGCAGGGTCTACTAACAACCTTCACAGGAATATGAGAACTGTACATCCAACAGTGCAGTTAGAAGAAAAAAGGCAAGCTAGCATGCCTGCAATCTCAGAACCCATCAGCCGTCTCTCTGACAATGATTTAGCCTCTGGGGACAATAGCCAATATTTTGGGGCTTCCAGTATAGCAAGCAGATGTCTGGATAAGGGATATCCAGACCAAGACTTCCTCTTCCATGCGCTGGTCATTGTTTTACAGTCCAATTAGCAACTTCAGACAGTCCAGACGACATTTTGGCTAATCTCTATGTACATATATGGATGCAGATATTTTTTTTTTTTAAAAAAAGCTAATAAAAAGCTAAATCATAATCAGACAAAAGCCGATGGGTTCTGAGATTGATTTCAGCCAATGCGTTCTGCTTCTTTTGCTCTCCACAGGGACTGTTTACCTGCATGCAACCAAGGCCCACTCAAATGTGATTTTTCAATACTACTCAGACTACAAACAGGCTACAAACAGAAACCATAAAACTTCGGGTACCAAAATCGTGTCCTGTTGCTTACAGATTCTGCATTCATATGCAGATACCAGTTTATAGAGATTAGCATGCCTGCTGATGAACATGGAAAAGACAGTGCGCCATCTACTGGAACCATTGCTGCTGCAGTGTCTACAGCCCCTTGTCAGGCATCAGACATATTGCAACCCAGAGCTCTGTAAGCCAATTCATGCCAAAGGTCAGGACCCCAGCAAGACAGAACACAGTTGATGAGGAAATGTCTAGAATGACTGCAAGAGATTTCCAACCACTCAAACGTGGAGGACAAGGGATTTAGGAACCACACCCATGCTCCCAATCCAATGTATGTTCTTCCAAGCAGGAAAACACTCCCAAACAACCATTCTAAGACTGTATGACAGACAATGTGCTTCACTGCAATAAAGGGTTAAAAAGTCTTCAGCAGTTTCCCTGACAACTGACTGCTGGACATCCAGAGCCACCACTTCTTTGTCTGTTACATGTCACTTCGCTGAAAACTATAAAATGGTGTCCTATCTTCTGGACTGTTTTGAGTTTAGTGACAGACAGACTTCAGAGAACTTGGCAGAGGAACTGCTGAAAGTGGCAAAAGAGTGGCAAGTAGAAAACAAAGTGGTTTGCTGTGTTAGCGACAACACAGCTAACATAACCAAAGCTATTCAAAACTTGAAATGGACCCACCACCCATGTCTCATGCACACAATCAACCTGATGGTAAGAGATGCCCTGAAGGTGATGAAGCCCACTGTGGACAAAGTGAGAGTGATAGGTGATAATTCTTCCATAAGAGTTCAATAGCAACGGAGAGACTGAAGTCTACTCAACACCAGATGGGTATGCCTGAGTTGAGGCCCAAACAAGAATGTGTCACTAGGTGGATTTCAACATTTTATATGCTGAAACGGTTTCTGGAGTCCAAGGATGCAATCATATCTACCCTGGCTATTATCAATGCACCTGTTGATGCTCTAAGCTAAGAAGGATGGGAGGTAGTGCATGAGACACATACTGTTCTGGAACCCTTTGAGCAGGCCACTGTTGAGATCAGTGCATGTAGGTACAATGGACAATTGTTATTACAATTGGTATTATTATATACTTGCATAATAGAGGTACATTTTAGAGGTGAATGCCAGGAAATAGACATGAATAAACTGAACCAGTCCATACACCACATGATAAAACACAGCATAATTTTCTTTTATGCTACTGTTTTCTCTTTTTTTCAGCTACGTGACAGCCTATAAAATGCTACTCCTGTGCAAGGGTCTGCAGAGAATAACAGCCCGCCACCAGACAGAAAGAACAGTAACCACAGGGAAAGTGACAGAATTGGCGACTGCTCTCTATGCATCTATGGAAAGAAAATTCCACAGAATGGAATACAATACTGTTCTGTCAGAAACCACCGTACTGGGCCTGAAGTTCAAAAAGCTGGCCTTTAATGACGACAGAGCTGTTGATGAGGGACTTCAAAGAGTAACAGCAGCAGCAGCAGCAAGACGCAGCCCCAGCAGCCAGCCAGCTCCACCACCAGGAGGCCAAGAGGGAGAAGAGAGAGCAGGGGCATGAGAAGTGGAGCCACAAATGTCTGCTGTTTGGAGGTGCTTTGATGAAAGAGCAACAGGAGACACTGCAAGAAGGAATCCTTCAGCAGATGCTGTACTGGAAGTAAGATCCTATCTTGAGGAGCCCCTTATCCAAAGAGCCACAGACCCGCTGAGCTAGTGGGAGTCCAAAGCTTCAGTTTTCCCACAACTTGTCAAGGTTATGGCAGGGAGACTGTGCATCATAGCAACATCAGTCCCTTCAGAAGGAATCTTGTCCAAAACAGAGCAGATAATAACAGAGAGAAGAAACTGGATCAGCCCCACTAAGCTGAGGCGCTTAGTGTTTCCTATTGCCAATCTGCCCTAAAGACAATAAAACAATGTTTCACTGTTAAAACGGTTGGATGCTGCTGTTTTGCACATTGTAATATATTTGTTATTTGTCACTTGGCACACCATGTAACATCATGAGTATGATTTGTTTGGAATGCTTTGTATTTTGGATAGTATTATATTTGTATTATTTAATTTTATTTGAAATGGACATCACAGTAGCATTAGAATTGTAACTTACAATTATGCACAAGAATCAGATGCACTGTCTTTAGTGTTTGTAGCGAAATGCTAATGTACAATGTTCAATATAAATAAAACATTCAATACATGTGTAATAGTGTTTGATGTTTTTACATTATTTAATATTTTTATACCAACCCTAATGTAATGTAATGGGGGGGCTGACTGACTCTAGGTGAGAGATGCTTTGCTGAAGTATGGTGCAACACAACGTTACAGATCTTTTATGTTATTATGAGAAGTGTAAGTGAGGACAAAGACATCACCTGCAATAGTCTTGCACTGCTGCTCGCAAACGTGAGCAACAAGATACTGACTGTGGCTCACTTAACAGCCGTTGGTGTCACTAATAAGAAGGAATTTCTGATTCTTACATATAGAACCTTTAAGTATCTGGATGGGAGAGGGGTCACTTCTGTCATTCAAAGTTCAAGTTTTCTTGGAAGGTTACTATATGATTCCTGTTTTGTTCTCCTTGACATATTCATCACTATGCAGTTTTTGTGACCACGTGAATTCTGTTCAGGCTGTATCATAATTGTGTGCTCTGACATAGCGTGAGATGAATTTAGGAGGCTGTGCAATTGCACATAAAGCCAATGACAAAAGATGCGCCTAGATGCTAATTTGCCTGAGGCGGAGCCAACCTACACAGAGACACGTTTAACGCTCCAATTACATGGTGGGTCAATTTGACCCATTTCCACTTTTGAGTTGATCTCTTTACCTCCTTGGAAGTCTTGACTTGTCCTAATTCATGGTCAAGACCTTTGGTGTAAAATGTTGACACACTGATGTGTTGTGGAATGTCTTTACCAAATTTGTATACAACAATGAGCTCCTAAAGACTGAGGACTAAAACATGCCTCTGAACATAGGCAAATGTGTATGAGAGTCATTTGGAGATGTTTGCTTTTTCCTTTATACTTGTATGTCATATTATGTACAACTTATATACCGTTTTTGATTTTTTTCTTCTCTGTTTGGAACCTGCCTCCTGACAGGAACTGGATCAACCAATCAGGTAGCCTGACACTCAGGTCAGCACACTCATTGTTGAAATGTTCTGCGAGTCCCTGTAACCTATGATTACACATAACATCTTTCTGTTTTTAGGTTTGCATAGATGTTTACCTGTATTTCTGCAGACACATAATTACTCAACAAGACAGTGAATCCAGCAGTATGTGTGTACAGTGCATTCAAGAGGCAAACACTTATACTGTGCTTGTCATGTAAAGACCATGAAAAAGGTTAGGGCATTATACTGACAAACATGAGGAAATCATATCTATAGTTGAGTGCAAGTGGACTTACTGTTACGTTAATTGTTAACGTTAACCTTTACTTATTGTGAAAATGTTATAGTTATCTGAGAAAGCAAAATATATGTTTTGTTACAATTGTTAAATCAGCATTTTGTATGCTTTATTTTGAAACAGGAAATTACCTATAACAAGTCAGGTGACTTATAAACAGGAAGTGAAAGAAGAGCATGGCTCAGAGCCGTTGTTTTTGTTAGTTTACCAATCCTCTCGGATCTGCCTGCACCTTATGCCTTTTGATGGCATCGTTGGTATGTATTGATTTGTTTCATTTGTTTTTGTGACAATGTTTAGTTTGGGAAGTTTTATGAGGAAAGTCCATCGAGTCATTATAGTTACTGTGTCTACTCAGCTAGGACTGTTGTTAAAGTTCATATGAGAGAATAAATACAATAAATATGAATAAATAGTTTATGATATGTTAAAATACATTAAAATACAGTGGTTTACAGAAACATAATTGATAAATAAGCCATAAATAAATAAAAGGTAGTGGTTAAAAAACAAAGCAATTTATTTCATTTAAGATTCAGTATAGTTACATTGTGTATGTGTAAGCGTACAAAGAAAGCATTTCATTTGTATTCATTATGCCTTTTGTGTGTTTTAGTTTTACTCTTTCTTACGTCATTAAACTTGTGGACAATGGACAACTGAGTCGTGATGTCAGGAAGGAGTTTATCTAACTGCCAAGGTGTATCACAGCACATATACTGAGGGCAGCATAATATAATAGTTGTTTAAAATACTGTATACATCAAATGATCTTATATTTCTTCTTTCTGAATTCTCTGACATGCCATAGTGAAATTTTACCAATAAGAATTGATTATTTGCCTGTGTTTGAGGGTATTTAAACAGCATATGACCTGTATGCATTATATGGCTTATGAATCTACTTCATAAACATAGACAAGAGGAAAAAGGAGAGAGACTGGAGGGAAATAACAGAAAGAATTGGAGTATCTGGTGTGTTCAGAGTTCAATCAGAGGCTAAGCTGCCACACAAACACACAAACAAACACACACACAGACACACTCCCATACGCACCATCATTGCATACGTTGCCAGATAGCTTGCAGCTAACGGCTATAGAGCTGGTACACTGACTGTGTACAGCAAATACAGACTACACAAGTACTTCAGTGGTGAAATTCCCACAAATGAATGCAAGTGCAAATGCAAGTAAAGACTCTCTGAACAAGTTGTGAGGCGATGCAGTATTCGGGCCGAGGCTATACTACTCCAAATGTCAACGGTGAAGTTGAGAGCTGATATGTCATGCAGCAGGCAGTTTAAGTGCTTTTTCACAAAGTCTTGTACCTTTGGTTGATGGCTGACCATCAACAGCTAGTCACTGTACAAGAGCACTGTACAGAAGAGCTGTATGTATGTATGTGTATATGTATGTATATAAGAGCTCTTAGGTTGCCTGGTTTCTCCAGAGCTTGCTGCAAAGTTAGTTGTTGTTGCACTGCTACAATTAGCAAACTCGTTGAACTCTGTGTTGTGTTGGTTCTTTAGTTCTGTTATCAGGTTACTTCTATTAAAGGAGCTGTTTTTTACTCCTCTTGTTGATAATTCGGCAGAACAGAGCTTTCAGTCTGCTATGCTTTTAACCAATGAGGGCCTAACTGCATTGCTATAAATTGGTACCAAACACATTTGTAATGGAGTGATGGGGTTGTGACTTTTACAGTTTTTACAATTACAAGTACAGGTACATGAACACAGTATATGACTTACACCTGATGCTGTTGTCAGTACATCCCTGTCTTCAAGTACAATACTGTATTAGCTGATATAGATGTTCCACAAAACCTGAAAACTACGGTTTTTGTTTTGTTTTTCTGTTTGATGTCAAAACAAAGGGTAGGACAACAATTGAATAATTCTTTTGGGAAATGAAAGAAAATCAAAGTAATTATCTTTTGACAAATGTTGGATTCAGCCAGTACAAATGAAGAGGATGTGGGTAATTTAGGATAACTCATTTCGGTAGCATCAATCAAATGTCAGAATGAGTTAAATTGGAAAATTACCTTGTGAATGAAATGTGAGTGGGAGCAGAATGTACCGAATGAGTTCAACTACATTTTGATTCAAGACAACGTCCCTTTTAGTCGTTTTCTCAAACTGATTTAATTGCTGCACTGTAAATTGAACTCCAGCCACAGCACAAGCCGCTCCATCTGATCTGGAAAAATGCTTTACTTTTATATAAAAAACAAAACATTTCCTTAGTCGGGACCCATCAGTCATCGACACTGATGTGTGTGGGTTGCTCCATAAAGTGGCACATTAGTCTGGCACTACCATTATTGTTCTTAATCAGATTCTCCCCTTGAATTTTCAGGATGACTTTGCCATGCATTCCATGTATTTGATAAATGGCTTAAAAACATTCCAATAATTTGGGTTTAAACCATGCACAGTCAAAACTGTTATTTAAAACAAAATATACAGCAATGTGCTTTATGTGCAGTACTGAAAATAGGTCTATTTTTTAAAAAATTCTGTTTATCCTGAATATTACACACACACACACACACACACACAGACACACAAACACACAGACACGTCCATATACTTTCTCTCACTGTCTCTCATCATGGTAGCTCTTTCCCATTTCAGCTCTCTGACAGCTCCTAAATTGAGCTAGAAAGCCCTCCGTCATTAAGACTGACTTTCGCATTTGGCAGGAAAGGGAACAGTGTGGTGTTCACCTTATGCTATGAGAACCATCAATACAGAGTAAGGAAAGAGAGCCATATTCTTCCCATTGCCACCTTTAATACCCGTTTAGTTAAGATAATCTTTATTAATCCCTGTAATTTGTCCACATAACTGTCAAGGACCAGTGGACAGCAACAGTACAGCACACCTCCAGTTCTGAAGCCAATGCAGATATTTCCTGTTTTTAGAAGGGGGTACGACTGCTAATAGACTTGCATATTTTGTGAAATGAACTACGTTAAAAGGTCAGTAATGGCCAAAATCCATATTGCAAGTGACAAACTGCTTTGTGGGCTATAATTGAAGGTTACCTACGGTAGAAATTACAATCTACCTAGCATGGCTGTAGCAGGTTGGTACTTAAAGGTACCTTCATTAGCTTCAATTAGCTTCCCACTCTTCTATACTTAGACAATACAAAGAATCTGATGTTGCTGTAGTGGTTTTAGTTGACATGTTAATAATTTGAAATGTAATGCCAGGTAGCAGGCGGCATCAATTTCATCCTCCATTTGTCTTCAGCATCCTACCTTGCGGAAAGAGATGAAGACAGATAAAAAGAGTGAACAGAGGAGTGACACCCCTTCCCATGAGGAGAACTTGCGACTCCATCAGAGCACCGGTAATGAGTGGACTCCTTTGGGGAATTCTCCAAATGGACTAATTTGTAATTGATTCAGTGCATTAATTACTGTCCTGGTTACGCCTGTGTCATGGTTAATATTGTGCCGATCTGACGAGGCTGGGAGGCCTGTCTGCATTGGGACTGTTCGGGTGAAGCAGCCATTATTCAATTATGCCGCACATATCAGTGGCGAGGCAAGTCTTAATCCGAGAGTAATCACTTCCCCATGCTCCCCTACTATGAGCTGATGTGTGGGAGGGTGGGGTGGGGTGGGAGGTAGCCCTCGATCCATGTAGCCCATGGTTAGCTCCTTAATCAGGCCTGGGAACCAAATCCCATTGGCGCTGTAAGTTTTCTTCCAGTGGGAGAGAATTCTGCCCGATAATAAAAGTTTACAGTGTGTCTTGATTCTAGTTTCCATGTGTGACTCTATTGTCAGTGATTCGACTAAGAATGCGAGACAAATAAAGTGTGTGCATGTTACACAAACTCATCACTATACTAATATAAAGCCATATTTGTCATACTTGCACACTTGTTTTGCATAGCAGACATTAATATCGACACACATTTTAATGAAAACACTGGACATCTTACAACAGCACGTCAACAGTGATATAAAGTGAGGCTGCAAGAAAAAAGATACATTTTTCAACACTGACTGAGATGCTGAAGAGTCAACATATAGTCTTTTGTTGCTCTCATCCTTTGGTATCCTTAAGCATGACTGACTGGTGAACATAAACATAACGTATGCAGCTTACTGACACAGGTAGCGGGTAACAGTGTGCATTGTTGTCTCCCACAGTGTCTTTGGTGAGACAGCTACTATTCCACCCACTGGATCACAAGAACTCAATATTATCTGTTACACTAAGTTGTTTCATGTTCAAGCTAGCAATTAGCCTTGATTGACAAAACAATAACATTTTTACAGACTGTGTCAACTTATCTGTCTGGATACATGTTCATTATTCTGCAGTCATTATTTTCTATTGTGTGTACAAGTATTTCTGCAAATTAGTCACTTTGTAAACATGTGTTAAGAAAAGATACAGATAAAATATACATTTTTACTTGCTTACAATTCACATACTAGATAACATTTTTAAAAAAAATTATAATACATAATATTATACATTGGAATGTAACTCTTTACATGTAATATAAATATCCAGGGGAACTGACGTTGCCATCCTAATGCTTAAGTACTATATTAAGACTATGATATGGGAGGAGAGGCCACTGGTCCTCATGGGTAAACTTTCTTCACCGATGGAAGACAAAAACCTTAGTTGCAGAGACACTTAAATGGGATTGATTCAGAAGGGATTCCCTCTTTGTAGGTATAAACACCAACATAATCCACCACCCATCAATTTGTGTGTGTTAGTGACAGTTAAACACAATCAACTAAGAAATGGAACGTCATACTGGGTTTTAATGGTCCATGTTCTTCCTCCTGTACAAAAACTTGATCCAACAGTAAGCAATTAGTAAGTGGCTCATTTTAGCCTGCTCATGTTTACTTCATACTGTAAAAATAAATCTCATATTCTAAAGAACTGAGTGCTGTCCATGTAACTCATCAAAACAGACCATGTGCTCCATTTTCACTTACAAAAACAAGTGAAATGCACACACTGTACACTCCTTTTTCCCTTTATCAACTTTTAGTTCAACAGCAGTGTATTTTCAGCCCTGAGCAAGGAGAGAAGATAAAATAGAGGGCTCTCTCTCCCTCACAGTTGATTATATTTCTGCTTTGATCTACGGCGGCCATCCCCTAACCATTTTCTAAGAGTTTGGACCCAGCACAGCACAACAAAAACAACGCCCACGGCCTTGGGAGTAACCAGACTCCATTGTGCCCTTCACTGAATATTTCAGTGCGGCAATCTAAAGAGTGCCTGCAGGTGCTTTAAATCATCTACAGTCTCCTCTTTATGAGGCACTTTTACTTTCTATTTGGACAGGGCATCTTAACACAGAAACATAGAAAACAGTCATTCTCAAACTGATATCCAGGCATCTTTCAGGAAACCTTCGGGCATTACAACAAATGACTATAAATGATCCCTGAATGTAAGAATGAAAGTGTTGGTTTCACTCTCACCATTGTGGATTGCAAGCTGTAGATCAGACAGTTTGGAAGCTCTAGGTGGGTCAAAAATCCTTTTTTTTGGGGGGGGGGGGGGGGGGGGGGGGGGGGGGGTTTAAATAGAATAGAATAGGAAAATAGTAGATATATAGAACCTTAACTGTAACAAAGCCTTAATGTTCAAAATAAACTTCTAAAATCTTTTTAAAAAGACAAAAATCTGGACAATGTTTTACCAGGAGTAATTTTTGCCTTTTTTGCTTTTTGCTGGATTTAAGTGACACACCATTTACCCTCTGGGGGTGCTGTGCTGGTCTTTGCACCATCAAATTAGAAGTCTAGTCAGACACTTTTGTGTGGGGGGGGGGGGGGGGGGGTTTGTCACACAATGGCCCTGTTACTTCAGCCCTCCACCAGTACCCCAGTGAGACTGTTAAGCATTGCTGTGGGGTAGCCTCGGCCACGCTTAATGGCCCTAACAGCATTATTAGCTAATAAAGGTTGATGGGCCTCGCAGCTCTATAAATTTAGGAGGACAGGAGAAGAAGAAGCAGCGGCTGTTTTAAGGTGAGGTCTCAGTCTGGAAATGTATGTATCTCTTTTACTTTGCACAGTCACAACCTGCATAGGGATCATGGTAGGATTTGCTAGTATAAAAGTTTGGTGGTTTTGTTGAAATTACTTTATGTGTAGAAGTCTAAGAGGGAATAAGAATGTTATTCATAAGAATACTGACAGATGATCTTCTACAATCTAAACTCTTTTACAATCGTGCAATAAAAAAGGTACCATCCTAGTGCAAAAAAAGAACATTGTCACAGTAGTTCGAGTTGGTAGGGATCAGTCATGATAACTGCTAAGGTGCTTTCAATCAAGGTGTTCATGGTTTTTCCCTTTTGCATTCCAGAATGTTATACTCAGTATTACTGGAAATTCTTTGCTAAATTTGAAATGATTTCAACTCAACTTTCAGGGAGAATTTCTTCACATCAGATTGCTGCACAAAAGGTGAACGCATTTGTTCACATCTTTCCAAAGATTTTGAATACATTCATGCTATCTCTCAACTGTACTTTGTGTTGTATTATGCAGATGAAAGGTGGTTAATAAAAACAAAACAAAACAAAAAAAAACATTTCCCATGGAGTAGCAGGTTTTAGTGTGGGAGTAATAACTGAAGTAATTAGGATGATTTGAGCTGGAGTGCTGTCTTTCCTTTTAGGGTGAATTCACACTTCTTTCACACAGTTATCTGCTAGTTCACTGATCAGTAATGTGTAATTTATATGTCTTATCTTTATGTAAGTGGAAAGTCCAAAAACATGACATGACAAACAGGAGTTACCATCAATAATATCAAGGACTAAACAACTGAGATTAATGATTTGGATAAAATAAATGCAGATAAAGGTGGAGGTTGAAAAAAGTAAAAGTTCAAATATTATAGCTGGCGAGACTGTGTCTAAAAACGCCTTCTTTATATCTTGTCATGTCTCATCTGAGTTAAGTGCTGGCCCAATAAAACTAATATAAGAGTGAAAAAGAAATAGGTGATGTGGCCTCTTATTCTGACCACAGAGGAACTCTCTGAAATTGAAGATAAAGGTCTTGCTCTCTCCGCAGGGAACCATGGAATCTGATTTCTGACCCACTTGGCTGTCCTCTCTCTCTCTCACACACACACACACACACTCGCACACACGCACGCACACACACAGAATCACACATACAGCAATAGAGTGGCTGTATGTAGCCCATGGAGCTTTATTTGGCAGCCAGAAACCCAGATAACAATCATGTTTAATTAAGATGTTGAAGTGTTATGGTGGAATTAGAGCAGAACACTTTGAATTGATGCGCCTCTGAGTGTTTCTTGCAGATCATGTTAAGCAATAAAAGAAAACATATTGCATTTGTGCATGGAGGAGAGTATGGAGGAACTTTTAATCCAGCAGAATGGAAACAGATGTCAGTGGCTAAGAGCTCTCAGAATACTAACTCACATGTCTGCTGTGGAAATTTACTATATATATATATATTAACTACTGATCATCACACTTTTGATAATCTCTATAAACAGATATCTGCATATGAATACAGAATCTGTAGCCAACAGGACAAGATTTTGGAACCAAAAGCGTTCTGGTTTCCGTTTGTTGTCCATTTGCAGTCTGAGCAGTACTGACCAATCACGTTTAAGCAGGCTTTGGTTGCATGCAGGTGAATAGTCCGTTTGGAAAGCAAAAGAGATGGAACGCATTGGCTGAAATACAATTTTGGAACCCATCGGCTATCAACTGACAATGATTTAGCTTTTTATTAGCTTTTTTAAAATTTATCTGCATTCAAATGCATATATCTGTTTATATAGATTAGCTGAAATGTCGTCTGGACCGTCTCAAGTTGCTAATCAGACTGTAAACAACAACTGGCGGAAGAGGAAGTCTTGACCCAGATATCCATTATCCGTTATCCAGATATCCGCTTGTTACACTGGAACCCTTGAAATATTGGCCGTTGCCCACAGAGGCTGAATCATCATCAGACAGATAGCCAATGGGTTTCGACATTGCACTTTTGAGTTGGTGACCTCAAAGTACACATGCAACTTTGAGGTTGAGATTATGGCGGAAGTCACCTAGGGAAGCACTGATCCAATTTTTTCTCTTCCAATAGTGACATCTCAACTCAGAATATCTACTCATGAACCAATCAGATACCAGTGTTTTCACAAATTTGAAATCTGTGAACCTCACTGTGTGCAACTCATTGGGATCATTTTTATGTGAGGTAGCATGAAGCCAGGGACTGCTGTGGTGCCCTCTGAGACCAAATTAATGTAAATGATGGCAGAAACACTGAAATTTATAATGACACTGGTCATCATAGCCGATACCCAATCCACTTAATATGTTCAGTATCAGTGCCTATACCGATCCAGCATATCAAATTGGTGATCAGAATGTGACCCTGTAAAATCCTCACTAAGGAAAGGTCCTATTTAATACACTTTTTTTTTTTAAAAAAACCCTGTTATATCTGCATTATCTGTCAGACTTTTCACTTTTTTTTTCCAATTTAGAAAGGATGTTTTAAAGAGTCAAGTTATCCAGCTGAAAGAAGTAATTCTGTCTTTTACGCAATGTTCTCCTACCCTCCTGAGACAGACTCCGTTATCAAATATGACACAGTTGTGTGTGTATGCATGCATGTTTCTTTGTAAGAGTATGTTGGTGTTGGGGGCATTGTCATCTTTTTTAAGCTTATTCTTGAGTAAATGGGACATGGGGGAGCAAGTTGGAGCTGTTACAAGTAAAAAATGATGAATATTTTAATTGTTTTAATGGACATTTTCTGTACGAGCACCTACAGTACAGTACATGACAAAGAAGTTAACTAGTTCACAATCAGAAGCTGGAGCTGTGGAGGGATCCTAGAAACAGTTTTAAGTGTGTCCCTGCAATGTGAGGTCTTTACATTAATCTATGCTAATTCACTGAGTTTTGACCACACCTGGAGCTGATGTCACGCACAAGGGTACTTCAGATGGGCCGTAACTTGCCAGCTTGGGGGCTAGATCAGTTTCTGACCAGTTGGCCACCCTTTATCTCTATCCCCTCCAAATACAAGTGTTCGTCCTGTCGTTTCAGGTTACCTGACTATTCTTGTTGTATATAGTAATCTTGAAACAGGGCAACCTCACAACAACAAACTCTGAAGGGGCATGAAACATGAACAGTCAGACGATCAGGCAAGTTGTAAACAAGCCAACAATTTAGCTAGATTGGCAAACCCTTCATTTGGAGTTGAAACCAAAACTAATGTGGCAGGAAATGTTAGTAATAATCTCTCATTGCATATGGAAACTGTCTGCTTAGAACTACAGGAGTTCTGTAGGCACTGTGGGTAACAGCTACACTTAACTCGATAAACTGTTCACAATGGACAGTTTGGGCAATAATTGTATTGTTTAGCTTTGTTTTCTTTTCAAATAGCTCAATAGCTTGTGTCTTTTGCCCTTTGCCACTTCTTTTTAGCATTTTCTTTGTGTTTCCAGACTTTTGTTAAGCACTCAATTAAGTAACTCAATTAAGATGATGAGAAATTTGCTCTTCACTCACTGTGAGGTAGGGCGCAGAGCATAGTGCAGACACTTGGTGCAGAGGCAAAGTGCAGTGCAGGTATACTTCATCAAAAAGTGTGCAAGGTAGCTATTCACCATGTTTCTAGGCAACAAGGATGGTACCAGGACATTTAAAGAACAAGCCTCCAATTTTTAATGTTGTGTTATAGAGTTCAGAGAACCCTGAAACAAAGAGTTTTTCTTCCATCACTCTCTACCTTCCCTGCTTGTATGTGTCGCTTCTGGCTACGTCAAATACTGCGGTTATCTCATGGGTTGTGCTTTGAAAGGTCAGCAGCAACCAAGGTCAAAGTTGAAATAATGTGAACTTGAGCACAGCGCTCGGTGGCAAATCCGAGCAGTGCGCCATGCCAAGGGTAGCACTTCCACCTAGTCGGGCACCACTGCTCTCCCCATAGGCAAACAATGGCACAGCCAGCGCAGAGCGGTTTTACAGCTGATCATGTGTGGGCACCTTTACTTTGGTGAATAAAGTACCAGAGGAAGACATAGCCGCAAATGTTGCCCTAAACTCTGATACAGTGTATATGCTGTAGCATCCAGGACCAGTTACACTCAACCCTTCACAGAGGATGTTTAAATCTTGAACAGGGCTTTTTCTAATGTCACGTATAACCCAACAAAATTAGTGTCTTACATTAGACAACAAATGCACAGATTAAAGGACGGGTTCACAATTTTTCAAGTCTATCTTAAAACAAAAGTCAGGTGCCCAAATGAACACTGAACTAGCTTTTTCTTGCCATAATCATTCCTCTTGTTCAAACTGACTATTAGAAGATCCCTTTGTGATGCACTTACAATGTAAGTCATGGGGACCAAAATTCACAAGCCTCTTTCTGTGCAAAAATATTACTTTCATTACATATTTCAATATTACAATCTTTTTAGCCCTAGAGTCAATCTTTTTGTTACTATACTTCCACTGCAGCTCAATAGGGAAACACTGTCCGAGGAAACACAAAGAGGGAATTTTATTCAAAAAAAGACTGTAAATGTGGCAGATATCCACTTGATATGACTAACTCAAATTGTTGAAGCCTCATACAAGCTTCAGATAAACTTTTAAATGCATTTTTGCACAAAATGACACTGTGGATTTTGGCCCCCATCACTTACACTGAAGACAGATCTTTTAATAGCCAGTATGAATAGGAGGAATGATTACAGCCAGGAAAACCTTTTTTAGTGTTCATATGGGCAGCTGAGTGTTGTTTTAAAACAGATCTGGAAAAAATGTGAACCTATCCTTTAATCTACTCCTGTGTTGCAGTTGTGATTGGATTACAGCTTTTTAAGGAAAGGATTTAGCAAATGGTCAAGTGCAGAGTGAATTTGTAATTAAACTGCATGATATCCATATCAGATTTCAACTGACTGTATGTGGAATATATTGATATATCAGCAACCTGACGTATCATCCCAACCACTCCTCCAGCACATCTTTGTACTACCATTTCTCCATTCAGCTTTCCTTCTATTTCTGTCTCTTTGTCTCCCTGTCTTTTCATTGAAATGTCTCTTTTTGTCTCCTCTTTTTAAAAAAAAAACTTACCCATATACTGTAGATGTCAATGAAAGAGACGTAGACGTAGCAATTTTTGCCTCCCAGATAGTTGCGCATATCTAGACAAAGCCTATGTAATTACAGTTGTAGTCACTGGTCCATTAGTGATAAAGACATGATGGCTCACAAGGGTGGAGCTGGCACCGTTTGCCCCCCTTAATGCATTCATTGCATGGTAAAAGCTGCAATTATACTAAAAGAGACTCTCTTTCTAATTCTCTATCTCTTGCTGTTTCTTTATGCTTCTCTTTTTCCATAGACTCTCTCTCTAATCCCTCCCTCTTCTTTTGCCATCCCTTTATCTACAGTGTGTCACTGTCAAGCAATGGGATATTATCTGCATAAAACAGTGTCATCAACTCAATGAGCAATTAAGTTATTCTCTCATCTATTTGGAGGAAGAATCTGAATCACTCTGAATAGAACAAAAAAGAAAAACTTTTCCTCCCCCACCGCCTCTGTCACATTTGTGTCTTGTGTTCTAGGAGGCTTTTTGCTTTCTTTTGTGGTTACTCCTCAAATGACACAGCATTACTTTTGGTAGAGAGATAGTAGGAACAATGGAGTCCCCTGTTGTGTGGCTCTAGGCTTGGCTATGGAAAGCCTTTTCTGTATTTCATTTGCAATAATTAAGCCCTTATTTGCCCAACGGTCAGCCCCAAACAGTCATGCCCGCACTGATTGATCAAAATGCCCACCCAGTGAGAGAGGCTGAAACATAAAGCATTATGTTATTCACGATGATTATTCACTGTAGTGCTGTGTAGAACTCACAGAGTCAGAAAGGACTTATTGAGGAGGCCTATGAAATTTTGACCCATACAATAAATTACTGATTGAAGACTACAGGACAGAGGATACAATAAAGTGAGAATGATAAGAAAATCCAGATCAGTGCTGCAGCGCTGTGTGTAGCCCATAGACTGTATAGAAATAAGGTGTAGCCATGGTGTCTCCGGTTTAACAGTACTGTGCTGGGCGGCTGACAGGTGTTTACGGTGTTTATGTGCTTTGAAAGACATCACAGCACAGATGTAAAGTCACAAAGCTGATGGACTGTTACTAAAGCATGCTAATGCTACATAAACATATGGATATCCATATGTTTACGTATGGTCTCTCTATAATAATGAAGTACACAGAAAAAAGGCCCTCTTTCACACCACGCAAAAGAGGGTCTTTCACATGGTGTAATGCTACTTCTCAGCTGTAGATAAAAATACAGCAAGATGCACTACTTGTGAGGAGAAAATGCCACACAGCAGCAACACAAGTAACTTGCTATTAGGAAGTGTTAAATGTAGTTTACAAAGTGTAAACTCATTATGTAAAGAGATAACTTGCTTTTTCATGTAGGCTTAAAAAGATTAGGAAATCTTTATGAACAATCGAAATTAAGTAAATAAAATGCCAAGATCTTTCTGTTTGTATTTTTGTCATCATGGCCTGTTTAAGAAGATTAAGAAATCTTTAAGAAAGTGTAAATGTGCTCATGTTTTATGCTGTTGGTATTTTAATTTATTTTATTCATATTTATGTCATAATTATTTATTTTATTATTATATAATCATAGTATTCTGTACTTATTACCTATTCTGTACACTTATTAGCACAAACAGTTTTATTTAATTGTACTCATATGTGCTTTTGTAATATATTTATTTTTATTGGCTGGTATGTGTCATGTGATTTGCCCTTAAGTGTAATGATCTTTTTTTTTTTCTAAAAACAAAACAGTTGGGTATTGGTACCAAATTCCAGGTACCGTTAGTGGTATTGGTTCAAATGTGAACAGTACCCAACCCTGCTGCTCCATAGCCCTATAGAAGTGTATAGAAAAACTCCAATGGGCCACTTTAATGGTGCATTGCATGTCTGTATTTAATCAATACTGTAATGCAGTGAGCACACCCAGGTCCACATTCAGCTGCAAAAAAGGAGTTGGAAGGACAGTGTGCAAGAGAAGGTTGGGGTGAAATTGAAAAACAAAACAAAGGAAATTAAATGAAGAAGCGACAACAGATAGAAATAAAATAAATGCTATTGTGCACTTTGGGTTTATGTGTGGTCAGTGTTGCTGCATAGTTGGATAGTGATCTATGATTGTGGCCACAGAGTTGGTGTAGGAAGATGATGAAATTAGATAATGACACTAGGGTGAAATTAAGAGTCTCAAAAACAGCAGCGAACAAACACTCGACCACAAGTAAGCTGGCTCGCCAAATTTAGATATTATGTTTCTTTCATTATTGGAGTCCTTTGAGGTAGCATTAAAGGTGCAGTGTGAAGAATTTAGCAGCATCTAGTGGAATGAACTTGGCAGGAATGGAATATAATATTCATAAGTAATAAGTAAGTTTTAATTAGTGTATAATCACCTGAAAAAAAAAAAATGTTTTCACTGAGCTCACCATGTTGCACCACCATGTTTGAAAGAAACTCTCTAGAGTCAGTGTTTGGACAAACCAAAAATTTGACTCTAGAAAGGGCCTTTTGCGTTTTTTGCGAGTTTTGCGGCCACCGTAGGTTCTCCTACACGGAGGTGAGGTGAGGTTGCAATCTGCAACCTCACAGCTAGATGCGTCTAAATCCTAAACACTGGTCTTTTAAGCTGATGGCCGAATACAACGGCTCAAAGACTGTGTATTGACCATATTGCTGACAGTTGATGTTGACAAATGTAGACAAACTTCGAGCAATGCATCATTCATTCATTCATTTCCAGTGTCTTATGTGCCTTGTTTTCAAATACTCTAGACTCTAGATTTCATAAAATGATATGAAATTTAGATTCAGTGAAAATGAAAATGTGTACTTGTATTTTACTGAAAAGCTATGATACCCCCATGAGAGGATACTTTCAAGTGCATTGAAGAAAGAGGGAAACCTGTTTTTTAACTATGGTGGGTCAAGGTCCTGCCTCCTAGCTATAGCTTTTGTAACTCAGGGCCAGTTTTAAGGCTTGTGTGTATTTTTGATTTTTTGATGTCTTATTATGTCACTTCAACTGATTTTTGTTTCCCAGGAACACGTTTAAGATGATAATATCATGATTTAATGTATAATATTTTAAGTATTAGCAGTAACAGGTTTTGTCAGTTGGTCAAAGCAAATATTTTGGAATCAAGATCACTATGTTTACGAAGTTGACTTATTTCTTTTAGTGATCACATAAAAGTCACGCTGTTGAACTGTGGCCACTGAACTCTCTTTCGCTCGCAGGATGCGTCTGGAGGGCAGTTCCAGATGCAGACGCTGACTGCGTAATGAGCTGCTGTGTTAGTAAATCAGACACTGAATACAAGCACATTGTGGCTGCAACCTTAGTGAAAACTGCAGCACACATTTGCATTAAAATCTGGCCCTCAGTGTTTTTTCTCATTAAGGTTTTTTTTCATCAGTCTTTCTGAAAAGCTAAAACATGTTCCTGGGTTTTGTGTTCATACTCTAAGTCTAATGGTTTTTTCATGGTGAACAGGATAATAACATTTTAGCACCTTGATATTTTACCACTGATAAAATAATACAACTATTTTTTTTTTAGCAACACCTTATCCCATGAGTTGCACAGAGGCATTGTCACAGCCTCATTGGAAGCCATTTGGAATCACTGGTACAGCAAAGATACCTTGCCTAGGACAGCTTTACAAAAATAAAACATCAGATATCACTGGCTTGTATTAAAAAAAAATATCAGCCAGTATTGACCAGTGTTACAATATGTTCAGTGTGATGAGTTTGGGTGGGTGACAAAGTGAGAGAGAAAGGGCAATAACAAGGGACAGAAAGTGAGACTTTGCTTGTCTTTGACACTTAGTTTTCATCACTTCCAAGTTAATATATGTTGCATGGGTCAGTCCCCCTGACCGCAGCTCCCTCCAAGGCCACCCAGCACCCCTTACCCCATCTAATCTCCTCTCGCTATTTATTCCCAAAACCCACTGGTGGAATTGGCTGAAGGCTAATCAACATTTAGCTCCTCCGAGTGTGTTATTACACAGCAATTGATGGATGGTACAATTACACCCCGTGTCACTTAGCTAAATGGCTATGTAATCCTAATGAGTTTTTATTCAAACACTGACTAGTTAGCGCAAGGAGAGCTCGGGGTGGGGGGTAGAGAGCAAGTGAGGATGGAAACACAGAAGGAAGGCACAATCACACAAAGAGAGAGGGAGTGAGAGAGAGGGGAATTATGGGTAAACAAGATAATCAGGTAACATGATGAATGTGTGTTGTTCTTGTTAACAAGAATCAGCAGCAATGCAGCCTGGGTGGTTAATACTTTTCAGCCTAAGTCTGAATGTAGATGCAGGGAGTTACAAATAAAGCTTATACAGCAGATATCACTATGACCTGCATCAAAGGTCATTATACCCAGGAATTACATCCACATAGGACAATTCTACGGTGAAAAGTAAGGGTGTGAAGGTCAGGGGGGTGAATGGGGAAATAGCATGTCCATCTTTCATGCAGGAGACCGAAGTTCACGTTCCAATACAAATGTTCAATTAACATCATCAAAACGTGTTTTTATTAGTTGCTTAAGTTTTCCTTAACATTAACAAAGTGTATTATTACAGTTGCTTAACCCTAACCAGGCCAACATATTTTATTTGCCAGGAACAGGATCTTTCCATAACCTTATCCATAGTGAAGTTGCCTAGTCTAGATGCAGCATAACGCAATAATTTTTAAAACATTTGCATTTGGATTTAAAAAATAAAAAAAAGGATTACGTAAACTCCATAATTCAATAATTCAGTGTTTTGCAGAATTGTTCAATATCGATGCTCTTGTCTGGAGAGACTGAGTCTGGTTAGATTAAATAACGTCCTATCCTGCCTTTGAATTGTGTCAGAAAGAACCAAATTTACTGGTGGGAATTCCACTTTTATACTATCATGTGTTTCCAATTTTTTTCTTAAATTATGCATTCCTTCTGATTAAAATGCCAAAAAATCATGAAGTCTGATCATTTAAATCATAAGCTAGCAAGTCATTCCTGATGGGTTTCATTAGCTACTCCACACAGCACAGACAGGACAGAAGCAGTACGTTATTTCTTCTCAAACCCTGTGTCATAACCAATTTCAGACTAGTGCCTTGAGACCGAATAACTTCGATATTCACACAGACTACCTTCATCTCTTGAAGGAGGCAACTGCAGACCGTGATTAACCCAAACATCTCTGCCTTCGCTGTCAATGTAAATGTGTTCAGTTCCACTCTGCCACCACAGTCAGGCTGCATTGCTTAAGAGCGCAACATGTAAATCCGCTATGGTGATGTTATAGTGACCTAGAGGCAAAATGGATGAACCGGGATGAAGTAGGGGAATTTCAGAAATTCAAGACTACGATCTCAAGGTTATGAGTTTAAATCCCTGCTCAGCTGGGACAAAATAGATGCAGCTACTGTAGCACTGTTGAGGTGCCCTTGAGCAAGAAACACTAGCCTTTCCAGTGTAGCAAGCAGAAGGTTGTGATTTACCAAGTTTAAACAACAGAAAAAAAGAATAATAAAAAAGTAACAAGCTGATAGAGAGATGACAGAGTCTCACTACTCTGAGAAGGCAAGCCAAACTAACAAGATTCCTGATTATCATGCACAGACAATTCACCAGCACAGCTTGAATGAATAAAAAGTAGGTGGGGGCCTAAAAAAAGCCAGGGAGGATTAGATGTGCTGGTGGCTGTTTTCAATAAGTGCTGTTATCAATAGGGTGTTGTTAATGAGGAGAACAGAGTCTAGTTCCAGAAAAAAACTATTGTACTCTGACCATCTAAGCCTTAACACCAGCCATTCTTGAAAAGGACTCCCTCATCTAAGTCGCAGTGGGAGGAAATTGATTTCGATCCTCCTGAGAAGTTGGTCTATAATTCACCTTTTTTTGGGAGGCTGCAGAGGGAAGCAGATATGACGGTTGACAGGCATCAGAGAAGCAGGTTGGGCTGTTGTCACACCCCAGTTCTGCTTCTTCTCTTCACTGTCTCTCTATTCAGTCTGACTGACACTGCTCTGTCACAGTAAGTACTATCACCTACTGGTTTGTGTGTGTATGTGTGTGTGTGTGTGTGTGGGTGGATGCACACGCAATGTGACGGTGTGATTTTTTTTTCAACTTGCCCCAATGCAGTTGCATCTTCTGAGTATGACTAGTTTTCACAGCTGTTGAAGAACCCCTCATGTAGGAGCAGACTTTACTATCAGGCAAAGTAGGCAATTTCCTGGGGCGACCAACAAAAAGGGGCCCAGTTTTAGCTCTAAAACATGTAAAATTATGTTACTGTTCTAACTGTGATACAATATGCATTACTTTACAAAACTCACTCAAAGAGCTTCTTTTATCACTGTAAATGTGCCACCCCCATGCATTACAGATTAATGGACTATACCATTACTTGACAAGCCATTGCGACTGCTGCACACTACTCACTTGTTGCGAAGGATGCTGAATCTCCAGTGTTTAAGCCTCAAGGTAATGCACAATTCATCACAACATCAAATGCAGTTATCATAGTGAGTATTCTTAAAGAAAAATTAAAAGGGAGAATAAAGCATTCGTTGCAAAACTCCTGATGGTAGTATTCTTTTTTGTTGCTCCCCCTGAAACAACTAACATGAGTTATTAATGTTTTCCTGCCGCACTGACTCACTTGTTAGATGATGGGAGCACCAACCCCCTTTTCCCCTGACCCTCATGAAAATAGACGAAGATAATGATTACAATATAAGAAAAGAAAACTGTATTCAAGACAGAGAAAGAAAGAGGAAGAGACAACGAGCCCATAAGCAGAGGGAGAGAAGGAGAAAGAGTGTGAAGCAACATGCTGCTCCTAGTGCTGGGAAATTACATTATAATGCAGTGTTTCCTCTATAATCGTATAAGCCTAGCAAGCCGCCGGGCCAACGAGAACCCCCGCCATGCCAAAAAAAATTATTTTTTTAATGCCAAATATCCATTTGTTTGGAAATCAATAATTATTTGCATTTGGGAGCCTCTGTGTGGCACTGTTCCGAAACCTCTGTGTCGTTGCCTGGGAAACCCTTGGTAGCATAGCTCCTTTAAGGAATAGGGCAATGCGTAATGTGTGTGCGTAGCAAGTATGTGATGATGAATGTGTGAAAAGTGACTTGTGAGTGAATGTAAGTGGAGCAGAGGAACACGTTAGCAGTAAGTTGTCCGTCTGGCAGTAAATGTATAGTATAGGCTACAGTGTGTCAGTTAGTAAATGCTGCAGGTCTCAAGACCAAGAAAAGTCTTGTCTGTTGTTTCCCCAAATGCTGGAAAAGTGAAGGGGGTTAGCCCCAAAGTTGGCAACAATGGGTTAGCCTAACCTGACCAGGCTCACTTAAGGTGGACTGACCTTAAAGGTGGACCAGCTATTCTCATTTTAGTGTCAATCTCAGCCGCTCTTAATCAGAGAATGAGGAAATGTCTGGCTGCTAAGTCTCTTCTGAGTTTTTGCTCAGCAACACTACATATATGTATGTATAAGGTGCTTTTAATGCTTGATTCTGATGCTTTTATTTCTGTTTTTATTTGTTTCTTACTTTTTTTTTTTTTTTTTACTTTGGTCTGTTTGTTTTATTCATTTTTATTGTTTTTACATTAATATTTGAAATTATCCCTGTAATATTTGCTTTATCCGAAACTTTGTCTTTTTTCCCCATGACTTTCATTACTTTACTCTAATATATTTATGTACAGCACTTTGTAACTCTGTTTTTGAAAAGTGCTATATAAACAAAAGTTATTGTTATTATTATTATTATTATTATTATTATTATTATTATTATTATTATTATTATTATTATTATTATTATTATTATTATCATTATTATTATTATTATTATTATTATTATTATTATTATCATTATTATTATTATGGGTCAGTACAAATGGAAATTGTGTATTCACTCATTTGAGAAATGGCAAATAGAGGCAGTTGAGGAAAGTTTTTTTTTTCTTTTTTTTTCTTTTTTCTCGTCAAACACACAGGCATTTTACTTCTCCCTTTCTGTTATTCTCATTTCATTGCCCTATCAGTCCAGATCATTTCTGAAAGACAGGCATAGAAACGATATGGGCTGACCAACAGTGGGAAGGGGAGCAAGAAAATGTATCTGTCAGTCAAACAAGGAGACAGATTTAAACCTTGCGCATTATTACAAATACACACACACACACATACACACACACACACACACACATACTTGCAGACACAGATTCAACCAATTGCTTCCAGAGCTGGTCCTGACCTCCCTGGGGCCCTAACCAAAATTCTGCTAAGGGGCCCTCTTACCTTACCTGTGAGCCTTGTAAACCATTGGCCATTGCCACACAGTCAGACCTGACACCCCAGTGCTCCCACTACAATCCTCAGTTTGCACCATCAGTTTGCTCCATCTGTCGGTCTAACAATAATTAGACCTATACAGAACAGAATGAGGTATAAACAAACAATATTTATCGAATAGAATATTTTCTATAGAATCTTAAGATAAGTGAATATTAAGATAAATAAGGAATATAAAATGTAAAAAAAATAATAAAATATGACACTGAGCTTTGGCTCTGCTAACTGGTAATTAGTCCAGTCCTCACAATAATATACAATTATCTTTTGCTATACAATGTAAACATAAGCCTATAGGCTATGGCTGCAGCTGTATGTCTTTAACAGTAAAATAAAACCTATACAGCTGTGTGATTAGCTTTGGATCCCTCTACAGCCTGGACATTTTCAGCATCAGCATGGGTACCAGTCTATCTGGACTGTCTGGAAGAAACTGAGAAAGTATGTCACATAGTTAAGCAGTCATTTACACAAATGCTCTCTCTCTCCCTCTCTCTCTCCCTCTCCCTCTCCCTCTCTCATTATTCTGAAATAATAGAACATATCAAGGTAGCAATGCACACATATAATCAAATCAAATGCACAATTCACTTGCATTGCTGTCCCAGCATATGCACATATGCACAAATGACAGACAAAACAAATGAAAACAAATAAAAACAAACAAACAAAAAACACCCACACATTCATAGGGAGAGATTCAGAAATTAACAGTCAAATAGTATGCTTGGTAAGCACAATAATGCCAGTCTACTCCAATACAGGTAATGGCAGGCCACTCACAACTAGAATACATGCTCAAGTGTGACCATTATTTTCATCAAGTCATCAAAGGTTTCTTGTAATACATTGGATAACCTCTTGTATGGAACAATAGTAATTTATCATACCACACTGACAAAGCAGGTGGATGTGCGTCAGGCCAAACAAACACACTTCTGCTATACAATCTCAAATGTTTCTAAATGTGTAAACATTTGAATGTTTGAATTAAAATCTCACCATCAAAATATTCCTCATCTGCACTTTCTAAAGGCAAAATCATAAATGATGTCATCATAGGACATGTGTTTCCCCACGTCATAATTTATGCTCATGATAGCCAGACCACTCAAACATTCCTATGACATGGAAGACCTCAGGTAGCTTTTGCTGAGCTTTATGCTACTGATACTGTTAGGGTGGGATTCTTCTTATGGCTATCCAAAGGTTAGGATAGAGTTCCACCAGGTTTTTCTCACAGAGAAAGGAAAGCAGCTCAAAGGCAGTCATCTCATCTGATGGCAGATGAGGTAAATTCTGGATCTTGTGTGCGAGATCCATTCCACTGATGTCACAGTCATCTCTGAAGGTTAGAGTGTTTTCAACTTCCATGCAGTGAGCCTTTAAAGATTCACTGGACATCTGAGAAGCAGTGCTAAAGTTCAGCAGCACTCCATATTTGGTTTTCACCTGGTTGAATGTTTCAAATCTCTCATCCATGGATGTCACAGCAGAGTTGACCAAAATGTTTAAGTAGTTGACTTCAAGGTTTTTCAGTGCATCAGTCACCGTTTCATCAGGAGCCTCATAGCTGAAATGTCTCTTGCTGTTTCTCAGTCTCTTCTCTTTCAGAACAGCATCCATGTTCATTTCTTCTGAAATGCTTTTGGATGTTGTCTGGGCCTCAGAGAATCTAGTTTCCCGGTATGTAGTGAGGGAGGCCTTGGCATTTGAGATTAGATTCACTGCAAATGCTTGTGCCTTCGCTTTGGCCACAGGATCCTTGATCATCTGTCTGGCTTCCAGTAATGCCTCCCAATCCTCAGAAGCCTGATACCTGATTGCATGAACACTTTGGAGCCTATTCCCCCATCTTGTGTCACTCCATGACCTCCCGGTTATGTTCACGTTTCTTCAAAACACTCTATCTTTGTGTGCCAGATTAAAGGAGGTGAAAAGCTTTTGCACATGCCCCAAAAACCCAACTGCATCTTTTGATGATTTGGCAGCATCTGCAATGACAAGGTTTAGAGTATGCGCTCCACATGGGAAGAACATGGCTCTGGGATTTTTTTGAGCAGTCTGGCTTGTATTCTTTGGTGCTTGTCCTTCATGTTGGCCCAATTATCATAAGCTTACCCTCTGCAATCTTCAAATGGAACATTCAGCTCATTCAGCTTATCTAAGATGACAATGGACAGATTCAAGCCTGTTGTAACCTCAATGTTCACAAAGCTGAGGAAGTGCTCCTTGATCTCTGGCTTTCCCTGTAAAGCCACACTTCTCAGAATAATGGACACTTGCTCCTGGTGACTTATGTCAGGTGTACAGTCCAAGATAATGGAGAAGTATTTGAGTCTCTTACTTGAGTCACTATTGCTTCCAGAATCTTGTCACTCACAATCTGTATCAGCTCATTTTTTGTGTGCTTGCCAAGGTAATGAGCATGTGTCTCTCCATCTTTAATTTTTGCTGAGATGATCTTCCATAATAGGGTCAAATTTTGCCAGTAATTTAATCTCTTTTAGGAAGTTTGCATTATCTGGTTGGGAGAGTTTGTCTGATGAACCCCTGAATGCTAGGTTTTCTTTCAGCCAGAGGCAGGGTGATACTTATGAAACGTGTAAGGACATTCCGCCATCTCTTTCTTTCAGTCTCAAAAACTGTCATTTGTATCTGGTCAAGAGTTTGGCCCCCGACTTATCAAATCAAATTCTCTCCACTTAATCATATTGTTTGTGTGTTCAGGACTACCTTCATGGTGTTTCAGAATGGTGGTGATATTTGACCCATCATTCATGCCTTCCTCTATTATTTTGTAGTCTGTTGTAGAAAAGAGCTTACAGCAAAAACAATACACAGTGTTGTTTTTGATTGAGTATGGAAGCCAGCTCCTGGTAATATTTTCCTCATTTGACAGCTGTCTCTGTAATAAGCCTGAATGGAAACCTCTTCTAGACTTAAGGTAAGAATAATCCAGTCCTGGTTTGAATGGACCTCTGTGCACAGTCCTCATAAAGTCTGTTAAGACTGGAGGCCAATCTGCTGGGTCATTTGGTGGAGCAGCAACTGTTCTATTAGGGTCTGAGCTGCTTGTATCTGATGCTGGCTGTGCACCTCTGGCTGTACTAGTACTGGCTGAGGCTGCCTGTACTTCACCTGGGTCTGTGTTAGTACTTCCTGTGTTAGTATTTGCTGAAGCCAGCTGTACCAGGTTTGTGTTGGTACTGGCTGAATGTGGATCAACTGAGTATGTGCTTGTACTGGCTGATGATCCAGCATCTCCTTTACTAACAAACATAATTATAGCACATGTAAATTATAGGTAACAATGCTATTATTAATTTTATCAGCTGCATCAGGCCCATTCAAACTGGCTCATCCAGATTTCCTTTTATACATTTTAAAATATAAAATACTATTGATATTATGGCTTGGCTGAATACTTGATGGTTATTATGTACTGAGAGATGTGCATCCATATTGCCCAGTATGCCCAACTAATCAACATTTTAAATTCAATATTTAATCAACAGTCAATGTCAATCCATCACTTTCCATCGTGCATTAATCCAGAGTTGTAACTAAACCTTGACTGAGAGACTAGATAATCAGTGCCTATGAGGAGTGCCATCATGCCCATATATTGTCTAGACTGGTCCCCACAGAGATTGCTGCTGGAAAGCGGAAGTTTCATTTCATGCATGTGCATATGAATGCATGTTCACACACAACGTGGTTATCTTTTCCGAGCTGCAGTTTATAAATACTGTTGCCTGTTGGTGTTTATCAAATGTAATAAATAGCTGTATTTCACTCTCACTTTTGTCAGGCACAAAGTCACAGAACACAGCCCTAGAAGTGGCTGGCAGGCAAGCAAGCAAGCAAGCAAGACCCAGACAGATCAGAGATGCTCTGCCCAGCTAGGTTAGCAAAACAGACGGACTAGAGAGAGATGCACTGCAAACTAGTACATCAACTCAATGTAACTGTTATTTGCTGACATCGAACTTGGAGAGGAGAGAACACAAATTTACCCGATTGCTATTCCCGCAATTCACTCTCATGTTTTTTTTTTTTTTGCTTTTTTTCTCTTTTCATGACCAAAAGGATATTTCAACTTCATCCTCTCATTGAAGTTGTAAACACTGACACCTGCTTTGATACAAGGGAGAGACAGGGCCCTTGTGTAATTTGTGGTGCCCTGCGAGCTCTGTAGGGCCCCACACGTATAGAGCCACCAAGCTCTGATTGCTTCAGTCAATATGTGGGAAGATAGGTGTAAAATGAATGTCTCTACTGCAAAGAGAACATTTTCTGATGTCACATTTCATATCAGTTACAATAACACACACATAAGCATGCACACACATAAAAAAGGAAAATGAAATACACACAAACATGGCACATCATCAGCCTCTGACTATCATTCATTGCTTCTTTTCCCGTGAAAGGATGGAGAATCATTAATTTCCAGGAGCTGCTGTCCCTGTATCTTGCACACTCCATTTTGCAGGTGAGAGAGGAAACATGGGCAGTGAGAAATTACTGCTGTAAGGCAAACAATGAGGACTTTCACGCTGAAAAAAAAACAAAAAAACACTGAACTTTACAGGTGATAGTAGAAACCACAAAGTTGATATCACAACCTATACTTGGCTTAAATGTCTCAAGATGGATTTCACTCTAATACAGACTTCTCTCTAGCTGCTACTGTACATGAGAAAAGGTAAAGACAGAAGAACTAAAAAAAGTGAGCTGCAGAAAATCATTTCAGATATCGCTGAGGAAAGATTTCCAGCGACTCTTCAATTTCTTTCGTGTTTGCTAAAATATGCTCCTCCTCTCTGCTGTCTAGCTTTCAAACCAGTTCCTGATCAAACTCTTTCACCCCATTTTCCCTGTCTAATCTTTCTCCTCAGGATTTCTTTCTCTCAATGTTCTCACTTCCCACCCCACACTGTCCTTCTTCATGTCAAATTAAAGTGATGGAAATGAACTTGAGGGGACGCTAATTGCAATTGTCAATCCAATCTAGGTCAGGGCTGAAAGACAGGGGCTCCCAAGCACTTCATCAGTCTTCATTAATATTGAAGGAGTTTGCTGAGGAGCAGGGGGCCAACATAATCTGCACTCATCTAACAGTGCATCAAAAATTAGGGAGCTGGGGAGGGCACCAATGGTGCCTGAGGGACAAATATGCCAGTCAAGACATATGAAGAAAGATGTCACAAGATGGGGATGGAGTGCAGGAATAGATGCCGCTTTCAAATGTGGTGGGAAATAGCATTTAAAAACTATCATATATAACTATTGTGTGCTATGAATTATATATATATATATATATATATATATATATATATATATATATATATATATATATATATATATATATATATATATATATATATATATATATATATATATATATATATATATATATATATATGCCTATATATATACAGTACTGTGCAAAAGTTTTAGGCACCAAAATTAAAGTGAGGATACTTTCAAAAATAATGCTATGTATAGTTTTTATTTATCACTTAGCTTCAAAAAAAGTTCAGTAAAGAGAAAATAACTAAATCAAATCAGTATTTGAGTATTTGGTGTGATCACACTTTGCCTTTAAAAATGGAACCAGTTCTCCTCGGTATGCTTGTGCACAATATTTCAAGGTTCTTGGCAGGTTGGTTATTCCAAGCATTTCTGTTCTTTCTGTTCTTCTGTGGATTTAGGTGACTCAGTTGGTTCTATCTTCATGTAATCCCAGACAGACTAAATGTGTTAAGATCAGGCCTTTGTGGGGGGGGTTAGGGTTAGGGTTAGGGTTAGGGGGGGGGCATACATGCTGTTGCAGGACTCCTTGCTCTTCTTGTCACTGCAAATAGTTCTTTATGACTCTGGCTGTGTGTTTGGGGTCGATGTCATGCTGCAGAATAAATTCAGAAGTGATCAGATGCCTCTCTGATGGCATTTCATGATGGATAAGAATTTAAACATCTAAAGTGCCTTAAACTTTTGTACAGTACTGTATATATATATATATATATATATATATATATATAGCTTAAAGGATAGGTTCACAATTTTTCAAATGTGTCTTAAAACAATAGTCAGGTGCCCATATGAAACACTGAAACAGGTTTTGCATGCTGTAATCATTCCACCTGTTCATACCAACCCTCATACAAGATCCCCTACAAATGTACTTACGCCTACAATGTAAGCTATGGGGGACAGAATCCACAGTCCTTGTTTTGAGCAAAAATGTATTTAAAAGTTTATCTGAATCTAATATGAGGCTCCAGCCCTCTGACTTAGTCAAATAAAGTGGATATCTTCCACAGATACAGTCTTTTTAGTCTTTCTTTGTGTCTCGACCGACAGTGTTTTCCTGTTGTGCTGTAATGGAAGGACTGTAACAAAAAGAGGGAATTATATTGAATTGATTTCACTAATGTGTATGGCTGAAGCCTGATATTATCTTCAAATAAAGTTAAATATATTATTGCACAGAGGGAGGGCTGTGGATTTTGTCCCTCATCACTTACATTGAGAGTGCATTATGAGGGGATCTCTTAATGGCCAGTATGAATAGGAGGAATGATTACAGCAAGAAAAAAAATGTGTCAATGTTTGTTTGGGCACCTGACTACTGTTTACGGATAGACTTGAAAAACTGTGAACTTATCCTTTCAGGAAGGCACGTGCTGCTGATTTATCATATTAAACCGTACCAGCAAAAAAACGCAGCGGCCGTCCGGTAAAAAGTTGACTTTTGCCCCAACACAACCCTAAGCCATCCATCTTGGTGCGGCGTTGGCCAATCACATACATGCAAGCTCACATTCCTGGTGGATTATTTGTAACATAATGCATTTGACTGTTTACCTCACGATTGTCGCAAAAAATGAAAAAACATTTGCCACCGTGATAACTTTTCAGGTTATAGAATCCTGTCTGTGAGTATTACAAACCACTTTGCAGTGTTTTGGCTTTTGATAAGTCCTTAAATTCAGTTATTTTGAAACTCCAACTCGAATTCCTGGATCATATTTCATTATCTTAGTTGTACCTCAAACAACACGCCTCCACCACCGTAGACCCCAGCAGCCTAGTGCTGCACTGCTAGTTTTGGTCTGAATGTGGACTTAATGGCTGCTAGTTGCAGCAAATTAAAAAAAGAAAGAATAAAAGGAAGAAAAAAAACTAAATAAATAATAATCCAGTGCCTGAAGGAAGGGGAAGCAGTTTCTTAGTCAGTACATCTCATGTTAGAACTGGGCTAGAGCAAGCAGTGTAATCACAAACCTTTTAGTTTTCAACAAAACATCCCCTTTAGTATAACCTTCAGTTTGCTAACACTGATGAACTGCTGTAAACCTTGTTTGCACAATATGTCTCATGGAGTGATGGCTCTTGCTTTCTCTGTTAGCTACTGTGATCTGTGTTTGTGCAGGAGCACAAAGCATCTGATCATGTCCTCAGTGGTTCATGTTGACATTTCAGCATAGAGAAACAGCAGGTACGACCTACTGCAATCTAATTTTCCCTTGGCCCTAAATGCTCATTTCAAAATACAATAACTGAAGACACTGCGGTTGAACTACACTTCTCTTTACCTTTTATTGCCAGTGTTGCATGAGGAAGCGTTTCTCCTTAGCTGAAGGTTTTCTCACTGCCAATCACTATTAACCCATAATGGAATTAGATAGAACAGCATGTGTTGACATTCTGTGCATATATACAATTTTTTGCCCTTGTAAAGTGTTTTTTCTTTAACTTCTAGTCACATTAGTCTCTGTTCCTGCTCACTGGGGCGCTCACAGTGGTTTCCATTTGGTACGCATCACTATGACAGCTGAGTTTTATTTGAACAAGAGGAGGGTCAAGTGATCACTTGACACAAGTGTCATTGAGGGCCACATTAGCAGACCACTGCCCTCAGTTCCTACAGGGTCTCTTCAGTACATAGGCCTTGATAGCGTGTGAGACAGACAAACAAGGCGAGGTCAAACCCTATTATATGTGGCTGGACCGTGTATGATCAATGCATGAAATTGTGGCCAATTTGTTAGAGGCATAGTCAGTGTTAGTGTCTATAATATAAATTCCTGGATATTAAATGTTCATCAGCAATTTTTTGTAGTGGTCCCAGTAATATCTGTTGTTAAAGTGTACTGAAGTAGCATATCACATGACATGGTTAAGTTTAAGTAAAAAAAAAAAATGCAGTTGCAGGAACAATACTTTCCACTCATATCTTGGGATGTTTGATTTGAAACAGAACTTATTATAATTCTAATTATAACTATTCTAATTATCTGTTAACTCCCCCTGCTCTTCCATCTGTTTCACTCTGCAGATGTCTCTCATTTTTCTGCATTGAGTGTTTTGTCAGAGTATTTGTTATTTGGGGTGCTTCAACTGTGCGCTCTCCCTCATGCCTCTATGCACCTTATTTCTGCCTATTTCCTGGTTGATGATTGTGAAGGCTGCAGTGGAAATTGTAAATGAAAGCTTTGACAGCATTTTGGGTGCAAATTTAGGAGGCTCATCTCCGCCCAGTTACCGCAGTTACAGTTAAATCAAGCGCACCTGCAGAGCAGCCACCCCACACTAAAACATCAAGGAAATAAAAAGCTTGCATCCTGGTATTAGTTCACGTATAAAATGCAAGCGCACCGCGGAGCGTCTCTCCTGCCGGCCAAAGAGTCGATTACACTGGACGGTAGAGACGCTAATATGCATCTGTTTAAACAGGAGTTCAGCCTTCTTCACTGCATTTAACACCAGAGCTGAGAGTATCAGAGCTCGGAGCAACACAGAAACACAGTCACTCTGCGTCACACTGCTGTCATTTTATGCTTCCATCATCTCATGCCCATTCATTTTAAAGAGCAATGGCCAATGGGAAACTCCAACACTTGGCTGGCCAACCGATGGTGTAACTTCATCACTCACTCACTCACTCACTCACTCACTCACTCACAGACAACTGTGGTTATAGGGCTGCTCTGAGGCTGGTCTAGCCAAAAAAAGCTATTTATGCAACCTGTTACACACTCATAATCTTGCATCTAATGATTGACCAGAAAGAAAGAAATACATGTAAAAAGCAATGCAATTTATTTTAACTTACTGGTATTTAATGGTATTTTTGTGTATTGAGTAGTTAGATGAGTGAGTTAAATTCTACCATTTCTATGATACAATTTAAGGTCATAGTTTGTGGTTTGGTTATATTGGACTGCATTATATTGAAAGCTGCTTATAATATTGTTTTTACCTTATTTACTTGTACGTGTATGAGTGGAACAAGATGAAAGGAAAGTAACAGAAGGTGGGATATATTCTGATTCTTAAATGATGCATATGTAACAAAATGTAGATGTACAGTGATTCTTAACTTCTTTTACATTCTCTTTCTTCACACTAATAACACAAGGCCTGTTGAAAATATTAAATTTTTCCATCTGTAAATGATAATTCAATAACTTATTTACAGCTACAGGGATAGAGGTGGGGAATCAGTGAATTGGTGCTGGGCTGATAAGCAGGCTGATCATCACATTAATACTCTGGGAAAAATTACATGTTTACTAATGGTTGCAATGGTAAGACAAACAATCTGATCCGACTGCGTGGTTGTGGGTCCCTACTGAGACTGGGAAGAGGGGAGGAGGGGGAAAAATTAATATTTTATAATCACAGATCCGTTTATGAGCACATGCAAGAAAGTGACATGAGGGAAAAGAGATGATGCAAAGTGTGTGTTTGCATTCTTTGGTGTCCCATTCAGGAAAAAAAAAGAATACTGAATTAAAAAGAAAACATCACACTAGGATATGTTGAGCTGGGTACAACTTTATCTCAATTTCTTAATGTGCAAGCATTCAATATGCAAATGTATATCTTATAATATAGGAGAAAGATTCAAAGGAATGGGAATATGGATTTAGGAGTGACTTAAACATTAACGATGTATACACTAGATGTGATTAAAGCTCAGTGTTGGGATGTTGGTTTGAATGTGCATATGTGAGAGAGGGGAGAAAGCCTCAGTGGTGAAATGCAGTTATTAATCACTGTGTGAGCGTCGATTCATCTGTCGTGGAGGCAGTTTGGAAGATGGACTCTATTTACTGCTAAAGCTCTTTGAGGGACTTTGGGAGGCAGCCATCAATCTCTTGGCTATCTTGAAACGAAGGAGCCAATGCACAGGCATCAGTTTCAATCACCTCCCAGAGACAGGCGGTATGGTAAGGTGCTGCACAATAGTTTTTTCTTCACTTCTTCTCTACCTCAAGGTGAAGTTTTTCCCTCCCTGAGGAACTGTGTTATTAATGTGTTTTATCATAATAATAATAATATTCCCTAAAAATATACTGCACCCTGCCCTTTTTGCTCCCTTGTTGTTTGGCACCCTGTGTTCTTAATTAGCATGTTCAATTAACCCATGTTAATTGCCAACCATGGAAAGGTGGAGGAACCTGGCAAGTTGGCGCCACAGGGAGCCGTTTTGTAAATGAGTGGTGGTGTAGTGAAGAAGCAGACAGGTATAGAGGGGATTGTAGTCAAAAGCACCTTTAACCTCAACCTGCAAATACTCCTTTATATAATGTTATCTTGTACTGATGAGACGAGATTAAAAGACCAAAACTAAAATGGGAGTGTGAATGTTGTTTTAAGACAAAAATTGGTTCTGTGTAGTTAAACAACAATCACACTGGGTTTTTGAACTGCATCTTTCCCCCCTACCATGTTTTTTCATCTGAGTCAGAGGAGCTTATTACCTCTGCAGGGGTCTAATGGTAGCACTTTACCATCCATTGCTCCCCTTTCTTAATATCATCTTGGTTTTGTTTTGCGTCACTGGGGGGTGGGGGGGGGGTCGTCAGTATTGCTCTGGAAAACAGAGACCACTTAATGACTCTGTTTTTGTTTTGCGGCTTTGATCAATCTTGATTTTTTGTCCACACAAACTAAATACACAAGATGCACTCCATTACTTTTATACATGATGTAAACAAATTATTTTACCATATTAACTTAAAATCATTGCTCTAAGGAGCAAAATATAAAAGCACAGCTTGCCTTGTTGGGGGACTGTCTTCCCTGCAAAGCCTTGGTAGCCCAGTTCATTCAAACAGCAAAACTGGCCCATTAATGCAGTCAGCAGTTTAGCGCAACACCAGGGGAGGTCTGCAGCCCCCCCAGATAGACTGGAATCAATTGGAGTTGGACGGCGTTAGTAGTGCAGAGTGCAGCCAACATGGTCTAGGATGATGTTCTTGAGAAGTGGAGGGCCAAGAGAGGTCAACAGTAGCAGCTGATTTCACCAAAAAACCAATGTATTTTTTTCTTTCTCCTGCAGATTTCACTACAGTGACTTCCCTTGCCTCCTTCTGACCTCACTTACCACACTATTACTGCTTTGGCCCTGAAGGGCTGGAGGCTGACATCAATTGACACTGTGTTTGTGTGTGTATGCATGTGTCTGTCAAACCAAACTGGAAGCAGGCATTCATGTAAGCAATTCCACCTCAGCTCCCTCACCCAAACAACACGCTTCAGCATCAAAGCACAACATTAACCAGAGCGCTCCCTCAGTCATTTATCGCATTCCAGTGTTTCCAATAGATCCTGCCTGAATCATCCGGCTCACATGCTCAGTTTAGGAATACGATGATAAAAAAAATAGCTCCTAAATGTGACTGAATAGATCATGAATATGACAACTGAGTATTTTCTGAGAGGTAGAAATTAGTGTTCAATGCCACATCACTTTTCCTTTTCTGTCTTTGAATCATGAACAATCAGTCAGGCACCCAGAGAAGAGAGGAAGTCTGATTACCCCTGATTAGAACACATTTCCTCTTCGCTTATCATTGGCTATGTAGACACTAATCTGAGTGCTGATTTGAAGAAAGGAATCTGAGCACAGGACATTGTCTGGGCCACAAGGTCAAATGAGAAAACAGTGATAAAGTTCAGATTCTGAACTTATTACTCAGTTTTAGACAATCCCTAGAGATGTGGATGTTTGGGTGGTTATTGTCATGTACTGAAAACTAAAGACATTGTAGAAATGAATGTAATTAACATTAATCAGTGACAATAAATATGTGAAACCCTGAATTTTTTGTTTGTCTGGCAGTTTGCCTCATGTGAAAGAGCTAGCAACTTTAAAGCAGATCTAACTTGAGACAGTCAGTGCCTACAGCCCCATCCAATCACCAGACTAACAGTGATTACCGGGTAAAAATCATTTTAGTTACATGTCATTTCAACTGACAACAAGATAGTCAATTTTCAAATGAATTAAGCACATTGACTACACAATCTATCAGTTTACTGTATCATTTTATTTAGTCCTTACTCTGAGGAAGGTGAGGTCTCGACTGCCGTCGATGCTTGTGATCTCAAGGTTGCCCATTACGACTTCACAGTTCTCGTAGTATTTCCTCAGGGTGCGGTACTGCTGCTCCAGGTCTGACAGTGTGCTCAGCTTGTTCTCTGTGCCAGCACATACTAAGAATATAAGAGACAAGGACAGAGGGATAAGACAATGTTAATACCACAAATACATATTAGATATAGCGGAGTTTAGTGTAGAAACAATAACAGAGAAAATGGTACTGCCAGTTTAAACAGACTCAGCTTGAAAACTGACCATAAACACCACCGTATTAGTTGTCATGATAAGATTTGCTTGTGACTTGAATGTTAAGACTGGTAAAAGTAGTGTGTTTATTTATAAGAACTAAATAAAGCAAGTATATCTGCAAAGAGCTGGTGTGTGTGTATGTGTACCAGACCTGTGCTACAAAAATCATTCAAAGAGAATGTGGGGTAAATATCAGTCAGGAGACAGTGAGATACAACTCAGCTGGCCTGGTCATGTAAGACTAAGAACTCACTGGACCCCATTGCCTCCCAACCCTACCTCAGATCACCTGCAGGGCACTCGCGGCAGATGAAAGCTCTTTAACAGCTAGCTGGGCTGCTCAGTTGACAAGTAATTAAACACAACCCTTTCCATCCATCACAAACCTTAACCGCCCCCCACGCCCTCGCCCCATGATGACACAAGCCATCTGCCCAATCAACTGCTGCCCGATCTAGCATGAAAACACAGACACATACACACATATGAATACATGTACATGGACTGAGAAAAAAAGCACATGAATCCCCAAGTCTGTTGCCAGGCATCCAAATGTAGGGAACATTTTGACCACATTTCCAGAAAATCAGCAAAAGCAAATGCAAATTTATGTGTGTTTCCGTCCACTACTATTATGTGAATATTAGGAGTTGGTTTGTCGAAATTAAACAGCTGGTGGCCCTAAATTTTTCAGTCAGGCGCCATTGAACCATTGCAGAAGAAGAGGGCACAACAACGTGACATAATTAAAAGAGTGCCAGTCAAACCTCAACTAGTGAAAAAAAACAAATAAAACATTAGGGGAATATCACATTTATGTTTCTTTCATATATTAATTTAAAGGAAGCCCTCACTGACCTCTTGTATACCCTTCTGGACTTAAAACAAGCCACAGTCACATTATATAACTTCAGAGTTTTTATCTTAGCATATTCTGTAAACATGCTGAATTGTGGCCAACATACATATGGACACTGACATTCGCTCCTTTGAAGCATTATAATTAAGTTTAATTTGCATTGCCATAGTGGTGTGCTCCCACCTGCACCCTCTTCACGCTTGGTGACAGAGGAGCCATCAGTGTGACGGAGGGGTGATGGTTCCTTCCCTGAGTCTTGTCACACTGTCACCCATGAGCTGTTCCCTCTCTCTCTGAACACCTCCACCCTGAAAGATCTTTACTGACGCTTTGCATTTTAATCCAAGATCCCTTTCACACCCTGCTATACACTGTACTGTGCTATCCTTTTTATACCTTATAGCCCCCTCAATCCAACCTGAGTGTTTGCACTCTATCCTCTTGGCAAGTAATAAACTAAGCCAGACCCTTTTTTCTCCACGCAGCCACTATGTGGCAAAACCTTTAAATTCCATTTTCTATTTACTCCCCATCATTACACCACAGATACATATAGGAAAAAGGAGATTTAGCCTAAAGGCCACACATGCTGTAAAGACAAATGGGACTGTGTTAAAACACTTCCATATCTAAGCAGATATTAGATAAGGGGAACTATTCCAATGTGACCTGGACAATACCCATATGAGCTGGTGGTGATTAGCTGGGTTGCACATAGCATAATGTGCTGCTCAGGAATGATATATGGCAGACCTGGGTGTTTTCAATAACAGTTGAGGGAAGCGGGTTGGGGGTTGGGGGTCATAAAGTGAGGATAGGTGTAATAAACTGTTATTGCACCCTTGGGGCAGGGCGCCAAGATCAGAGGAAAGGGGCATTGTGGCATGTGATGTCTGGTGAAATTTACTTTTTATACCTATTTGCTTCCTCAAGCATGCCTTCAGTAAGTCTGCTGACTTCTGAAACCTGTCTGGAGTTATGTGAAATCTATGTGATTAAAAAAAAATCCTCTTGTGATTTCTAATGAAACACCATGAAATCCTATAGCTCTGCATGAGCCTGAGATGGAGCTGACTGCCAAGTGAACCACAACAAAACCATCTGTGCTGTGTGGAGCATATATCGAGGAAGTATGAACTGTTGCAGGTTTACTGCAAAGCTCGGGGATCCTATTGGTGATACGTCTGCATGCGTGTGCATGAATGCGGGCAGGCTGTAAATAATAGACCTCAGGATGCATTTTCCCCCACAGCATGATCGAATCCGTTTCTCTCCATGCTTAATATGTTACATCTGATCCTGTAAATCACAGTAAAGGTTGTATAAAATACAGTCTCTTCTCTTTATATTGGTGCGAGCTGCCCGCCCAGGAGGACATGCTATAAGACACTGAGTTGCCAACTGTTTAACATACTGCCTATGATGCAGGAATAGACTGCAAGAACAGATGAATCTTCATATTGTTTAAAACTTACGGCTGTTTCATGAAAGAGAATCCATCTTATCTGTTTGATGGATTTCACTCCCCTGCATACTTAAAGCAGGGAATGCCAATGAGATTCAATGTCTTTGTTCCATAAAGTTATGGAACAAAGTCCATATGTTAGTATTTTGCCCATGTGAGTAAACGGATTGCACTTGTTTGCAAGGATTTTCATTTCAGCAGTGATGGATTAAAGTTATACTATGCAGGAGTTTCCCAAAAAACAATGTACAGACTCACACAAAAATAATGCCTCTCAATCATCACTTATGATCCACTAGAAGTGTGTGGCGGTGTATGTATCTACCTGTATTTTCTTAGTATTTTGCTGTGTTCAGGACATTTCTTGGCATCAGCCTTTGAGCAGTGGCTGTGTTGCCCCCAGCCAATAACAGCGTGCAAGGTTTGAGGTCGGAACTTGTAGCGTAGCGACATGGTTACATTACTGTCTCCGTCTCTCTCCTCTGCTCTCTGTCTGTGTCATGGATGTATAAAGATAGCAAGTCTCTGTGTCTGTTTAACTGAAGGTGGGCTTGAGCTACACACACACGGAGCAGAGAGGCCGCAGCAGACAGGATGAAGTGTGCGCTTCAGCTGCTTTCACACCAAATCCAACAATGCGGCATCTTCCCACAGGGTTATGCAAAGGTGTGGGTGTGTTTATTTGTGCTTTAGAATGTAACCACTGTGAAACAATCAGAAAATAATGTTTTATTTATCTGATTCACTGCTTTGACTCTCTTCATTCACTCTCTAGCTTGCTTGACCACCACTGCTCTCTCTGTCTCTCTCTCTCTCTCTCTCTCTGGTGTCATTGAGCCGGAGAGGACGGGGCCTTTAAGGCAATCATAATAATTCAGGCTTCTCCAATATATGTAATTAATGAGAAAATTATATGCCAATGGGTGGAAAACACATATCTGGCTCAATTTATATGGCCTACAAGTTTGTTTGTTTGGTTTTTTTTTTGTAATGCATTGACACAGACAGCAAGCTCGTGAGTAGCCTTGTTTATCTTCTCATTAGTTTTTAAATGGCAACAACAATATTGGCGTATAGATGTAGCAAACTTGCGTATCTATCAGCAACCAAAGGTTTGTAGGGACCAAATACCAAGAGTGGCATGGTAATGATAGATAGAAGTGATGTCTACCTGTAACTGAGTGAAGAAGCCATACAAGCTCTCTCTCCCCTTTCTCCATCCGTCTTTCTTTCCTTCACAAATCAGTCACATACTTTCTGAGGGACAGATGAGTTGGTAGTCGGGTTTAAATGGCTTTTATACATCATATGTCTCCAACAGACAACCACAAGACAAGACCACAAGGCATCTATCAGTCTCTGACATAATCACCACAGTCAGTGGGAATATAATCAGTGAGCTCTTTCCATAAATGTTTGTTTTAAATGTTTGCAAAAAAAAACTATATTGCCCCAAGCCACATTTTCATCAGTTTTAGTTTCATAAATATCCTCATCAGGATTACATAGGCACTGCATTGCCGTGGTTTCTGTTCCTTGCCCACTTCATTTCATAGGTGGTGCACACAACAACTTCATCAATAGTGCCTTGTGCAATTATTGAATGCCTGTAAAGCTGGTGAGTCTCTGAGGTTTATAGGTTCCTGCCAGGGAAGGCAGCAAAAGGTCATCCCAATAGCCAGTAACTGACTGAATTAAATAAAGTTGCAAATGTCACTTCCATAAGTAAACACTCTCAATAGTTGAGCTTGGCTAACGTGCCTCGAATAAACAAGAGGAGCCTGTAGAAGTTCAACTGAAATGCTGCCTCACACAACATTTTTTCTCAAGCTCAACCAAATAAAGAATGCCATATCTGAGGTCAGAGCTGTCCTTTGTCCCCGATGTCCCCCAGATGAGCTTTGGTGGCTAAGTATGAGTTACAAGCCACTGCTTCTGATGGTAATCATGGCCCACATTATCGTCCATCTGCTGAGCAGCTTAATAAGCATCAGAAACAATAACTGGATGAGTGTTCGTGATGGCTGTACGGTCCAGTGAAGCTAACCTCTCGCTGCCCTCTGAGCTCTGGTCACCTACCAACAATGCTGTCGCTGTCTCCATATGGTATACCATAAATTAGCATTCATACCTTGACTAGTGCACTCAGTCTCAACACCTTGTGGGAGTTTTCCACAGAGGATAGCCTGCAAATGCCAGAGTGTGCACCCTTTGCTTACAGAACTTATTGCATTGCATGTATCTGATTAAAAATTTCACTAATAAGCAGTCCATGGATATGATCAGTACATTTTCTGTATTATTCAGTCTCACCTTTCTCATTAACCCCTTTCCCTGCAGCAGGCAGCTGTTTTCAGCAAACAAGCACTAATAAACAGACTGTATGCTACCTGCCCAGTACCAAACCGCAGTCTAACAAGCCACTATTGGGTAAAGAAAATCAATCATTTAGCAAGTAAAATTTTTTTTGTTGGCAGATCCCAAAACACAGATCGCCGGAAACACAACTCCAAATGAATGCTAATGTTGCTCAATGCCTGCTAGATGTGAAAATTTGTTTGCTAAGTTGTTAGCCATGACAACTTCATAAGGTGATAATTTAATATGTCAGAGCTGTGTGTCTCTTAAGCTTTTTTGGAGTTCTTCTGCCCCAACAAGACAAGAAAAAATAAAGTGTGAAGTTTGTTAGCAATTGGAAATGAACAATAGACTATGATATCAGCCTCCCACTATCCCTCATATTTGATTGAAGCTAATCCTGCAACCAAATGTTAAATTGTTGTCATAATACATTAGAATTGAGGAAAAAAGGACCTATTAAAGGACAAAAAAAAAAAACCCCTCAAAAAACAGATTTTTCCAAGATGAATGTGAGCATGTAATACTCTAAGATATATGCATAAACTTCCTGTGGGAAGTATGTAAACGTACCTTCCATTACATCCTTTTAAACTACATTAAGTTTAACACACACACACACACACACACACACACACACATCCATTTATGTATCATTATTTCTAATTAGTCTATACAACTATTTAAACTCTCATTCACTGAGGTGACAGAGTGCTCAGTGATACTGTAGCTGTAAATGAGAAAGCCTGGTATTACAAGAAGGAAAACAGAAGGGGCGAGTGGAATTTTTGAATGGAAGCATGCAAACAGTAATCAGGCCACCACAGATAATACACTACTGTCACCTATCAGTGTGTGGGTGCGTGTGTGTGTTATGGGCGTTGTTAATGGTTACTTTTGCTATTAAAGGAGTAAATTAGCAGTTATGTGTCAAAGTGTACCATAGTATGCACCTTGCAAACATTTGGATATGAAGTTTGAAGAAAATATCTCATAGATTGTTGTGGAAAAACTGAGCTGGAACTTTATGTAAATTAATTCATTCTTTTCTTTAAATGCACCTTATTTTCTAATTTATTCGTCCAGGTGGTCACCGAGAACATTTTTGTGAAGATTTTTTTTTGTGCCCAGAAAGTATGGAGGCTACAGCCTATCCACTTATTCTCTCTCACCACCTTGCTCTCTTTTTCTCTGTAGGATTTAAACATGTCTCCAGACAAGAAAAAATACATCCAAGTCACAGGGGAGTGATTGGCTGACACTAACACACACCTCATTACCCCAAATCCTCTGGCTGCTTCTTCTTGACTGAATATGTTGCTGGTGGGTCTAGTGAAAAGCCTTTCAGGCCCTACACTGACCAGTGTTTGTGTATGTGTTTTACCCTAGTAAAACCCACGTATACTGACTAGATTGTCCCAGTGATCTAAACTCATTCTATGCAAGGTTTGAGAAACACCACCAATCACAAATGGCAGACACCATCAGCAGCCTGATCCCAGGTGACCCCTCAATCACTATCAAAGTCGACACTGTGGTAAGGTGTCTGAAAAGGACACAGGCTAAGAAAGCCCCTGGTCCAGATAACATCTGCAGCCATACACTGAAACACTGTGCTGAGCAGCTAGGAGGAGTACTACAGCACCTATTTCAGAGCTCTCTCGCTACTGCCACAGTCCCTCAGGCATAGAAACATTCAACAATCATCCCCATCCCCAGAGCAGCCCCAAGGTCCTGAATGACCTAAGACCTCTAGCCCTAACCTCCCTTTTCATGAAGGTCTTTGAGAGGATCATGAAAAGCTACATCACTAACGCCACAGCCACACAGATGGACCCTCTTCAGTTTGCGTATTGCGCCAAGAGAAGGGTCGACGATGCCAAACTTTTCATACTAGACTCTGTCCAGAAACACCTAGGGCCAAAACACATCAGCCCAGCTCCTGTTCATGGATTTCTTGTCTACCATCAACACCCTATAACCCCACATCCTAGCTGAAAAACTTATGAACTGCTTGCACCTGGATCATCAGCTAGTTCTGTGGATCATGGACTTCCTCACCCTAAGAATACAGAAGGTGCTGGTCAACAAAAGGCTCTCCGACCTTCAGCATACATCCACCAGTTCCCCCCAGGACTGTCCTCTCACCCCTCCACAGACGAATGCAGAAGCCGTTATCCGTGGTCACTGTTTGTCTATCATTTATTGTCTTATATGTCTTATATGTCTTATATGTTTGTATGTCCCTTTACTATGCCTGCCTCACAAATTACCCCTTGGGGTTACATAAAGTTTTTTTAATTGAATTGAATTGAAGATTGTTTGCAGAAAACAGTTCAGTATGCATTGAATTGACTTCAGATAAATGAGGCTCTGTGGTAACTGCACTGTGGTCTATTTTACACTCTGTTGTCAGGCATGCAAGTTATTTTTTTTCAAATAATTAACATTATAAAGATAAGGTCAAATCCAATATTTACAAATGTTATAAATATGTTTTTGTTCAGTACAATGGCATATTTCTTACACTGAACAAATGGAAGGGAATTTATTTGTGAGAAACTCAGATGATGGTGAGAAAAGCTGTGATTGTATCTGTCATGGCCTTGGCCAGATATTTTAAATGGTCGGCCAGTGCTTTGTATGATGCTTTTTCCCTTTATTGTTTCAGATTGTTTTGTAAGTTGCCACAGCATCCAGTTGGTAAATACCATTACAGAAAATGCAGTTTTGCAGCGGTGATTGATGGAATGGTTTTCCAAGCATTGATTTTGAGTTGTTTATTCATGGAAGATGGAGAATGGATAAGCTTTGAATGACTGTTGTTAACTGTTGGCTGAGTTGGTAAAAAGAGGAAGGGTGAATATCTCATATAAGCATACAATGCATGTGGTAGCTTTTTTTGTAACTCAATAATTAATTTAATAGAATTGTCCCTGAGCATGAGTGCATGACCGCCAGCTGTTGAGACCCCACCATTATATCAATTATACTCCAACCGCTGGAGGGCAAAATGAACCTGGTTTAGTGAGATGCTGACAATAAGATACACATGATTTATGGTGCATTTCAAAACTAAATAGTACCAAAGCAGCCTCATCATTTTCTCCAGAGGCTTCATTACCAAGGAAGTGGGTGGAGATGGTTGCTCTGGACAGTGCTGTAGAGTTTGACTATGAAGACTATGTGGTTTCAGAGCTTGGTTTAAGGGTGTGTGAGGGGTATGATGACGGAGTCTGTTTAATCTCCCCCACAATGGGCCAGGTCAGGCATTTTCAAAAAGCAGGTGTACGACAAGTTCAGCTTGTTGAGCAGCGAAGAATGGTTTACCCTCTTGTCAGACATCTGTATTCTCTCCTTCTGAAATTTTACTGCGACAGTATTCAGGCCATAGGCTTATATCATGCCAGGAAGCTTCCCAATTCTTATTGCTCAGCCAACTACAGCAGGCATTTCTGACTTAGGTGGTGTTACTCACAGCGTGAACACAGTTAGATAAATTACATGGTAGAACAGGGTTACTAGTATATTATGTATTGGATCACCTTTACTAACCACACCTGGACTTCATTTCCCTTAACAATTAATATTCTCATATTCACTCATTTTTAGTTACAGAACATTAATTACAGTAAGTCTGCTCGGTTGTATGGTTTTGTCAATGCAGTTTCTTTATGCCTAATTAATCAATACAGTACAGTATATCTAAATACAGTCAGCATTTCAAGGTCTGTTTGGTTTATTGTTACTTCAGGAGATCAGTGTGAAGACAACAGAGGATCAAGAGAGTCACACAGCATGTCTGTGACAAAATGTTACTCCTAACATGAGTGATGAGTGATTTACAGTTGGGCTCCTCTGTGTTACTGAACCTGTTTTACATTTGGCCTGAACTGCGTGTGTGTTTGTGTGTTTGTGTGAACATGCACTGCCTGAATATGTGTGTCTTTGCACATGTGTCTGCACATGTGCAATTGTGTGATTACTGTATTCCATTGCAAAACCACCTGACTTTCTTTTAGCTTCTGGCAGAGCCTCTTTAATCACAAATAGTTTTTGAGTTTTCCCAGAAGGCATTGCCTTTGCTCCTGCATTTTTAGAAGCTCCCTGCTAACACAAAGGTGGAGTGAAATTTATGCTCTTTATATGCTAATAGTAGTAACAGTAAACCCCTGAGGTGGCTCATATCCCAAAAGTCTGCTAAAGAGAGACGGCAGATAGGCTGAGCAATGGGGTCAAATGAGCTAACATCCTAAATTTGATGTGTGTGTGTCAGAGACAGTGTCGAGTGTGTGTGCAAGAGGGAGAAAGTTTGGTGAGTTTATGCGTGGGCCTTGAGCTATTCTGTTTCCAGACAACATGGTCAACGGACTTGACTGCACCTCAGGGGGTGATCAGTAAAGTATACACATGCAGTATGCAGTACATACACAATGCTGCCATTTAGAGATCAAATTTGGTTTATTAGGATTTTGACTCACACAAGGGGCCACATAAATCATGGGACAGCAGTGCTGAACAATGACTCTGTGTGCCTTACATCTACAGAAGGCTAAAAAAAAATGATGAAAGACTAAACTAAACACACATTCAAACTGTACACACACAAACACACTGTGCTAACCATAAAAATGAAAGCATCAGTCCTTTGTTTAAATGCATAAAAGACATCACCCGAGGCATTTTATCAGATTTTACGCAGCTCCCTCAGGAGTCACAATAGGCTTTATACAACTTTTTTCCACATATGCAGTAGTAGAAGACCTTTAAACAGACTTTGATGTGTAAAATTCCCCTTTAAAATCAACATATGTTTATGTTTTCCAGACAAGTGACCACTTGTGGTTTTGTGAATAATGGCTGTTCTCTCTCAGATCAAAAATGCCCAGCATGACATAGTTACACCACCGTAAAACCTCTTAGGGTGAAGGTCGGAGTGGATGTGTCATGGTCATGCACAGGATCTAACTTTGACACTGGACAACATATGTCTCATTGTTTCTCCAATCAGCAGTCAACGTTGGTTTTAGTGCTGGCAAAATATGAAAGAATTATTCTTTTCTACTGATACTTTTGGAAGTTGTACTGCGCCCAGGAAATAGCCATATGCTCATCATCATGACCCCAATCTTTTCTCAACCTTGTAGTGTATACAGTGGGTAGATCTAGTTTTTTATGGGTGTACCTGTTCTGTTTAGCAGTACTTAATTGAGGTTCAGACACACAAAAAAATCAGCATAACTTTTCTCTTCCCCTGGCAAGGTCTTGATCCGCAATTTGTACAATTTATTCTAAATGCTGTAATCCTTTGTTAAGAGGAATTTTACATGCTTGGTGCCTGTCACCTAAGTGTAAAATGAATCAAATGTTGCTATGTGGTGAAAGTGATTCTCTGAAATGTTTACATTGCACTGCTGTGTTAAATTTGAAGTACTTTCATACATTAATATATCATTGTCAAGTTAACTGTTACCTTTATTAATATTAATAAACTAGACTATGAAGCAGATAATCTCACATCAGTGCTCCTGTATTAGTCCTATTAATTCTCAGAATGGCAAGGGTAAATCACAGACCCCTTTGCTTTCTGAAGAAAAGACTTTCTTTTTTGCCTTCACGGTAGGGCGTCAACATACTTCCTGCTTCCTTAATTTTAAGAGCACCCTCCTATTTTGATTCTTTTATTTTATAAACACATATTTCAGTGCTGTGAAACAATCCAACATACAACCAAAATTGATTTGTGGAACACAATGTAAAATGCATTCTTCAGCCCAGATGCATGTGCTCTCACTAATAAATGACAAGACTAACTGATGCTAAACCATTAGATGTACAACATTTAATCTCTATTTTACCATCTCCCCTCAGTTTTCATCTTTTTCATTTCAGATTTTGTGCATGAATTCCCATGCATTGTCACTACAATATAAATCACAATCAGCTCAGCGGGTCAGATCTTTACCATGGGTGAACCTGCAAATTGCTGCTATAAAAACACCTCATAAGACACTATAAGGTATTCTATAGCTGGCCCCTTTGGGATCTATCTGTCTTCATAAACAAACACTGATTGGAGGAATGGCTGATAGGTATTCATTATATAAAAAGATTATATATATTATATATATATTTTTTTTAAACATAAGTTACTGTATCCATAAAAACTCAACTGCACTTTTCCAACAAGACCAAACTTCACATTCATACAGTGGTCACATTCGCAGCAGCAGGTATATCCTCTACAGTTACTGTGCAGCTCCACTGGGGCAGTGTGTGTTATGCACATTGCTGAAAGGCTCCTCAAGGGAAGTTGTTGAGGGGTGGGAGTGTTATTCACACACTTTCCCCACAAGCCTTTTTCTCATAGCCAGTTTGGGGATAGGAACCACTGACCTTCCACATGCAAACCTGCTTCTCTTGCCTCTGGGCTTCCACCACTCTTTTCCACTTTTTCTCTCTCTATCTCTCATTGTCCGTCCTTCTCAATTCAGGCCCAGGTGTTGGAATCCACAGACTCCAGTCCAGGAGTGAGTGAAATCCCCTCTGATAGTTTCTTCTTTTTTTACACTGCATCTGGGACAACATTCAATCAATTAAGCCAGCAGGCCAGTCAAAGTGTTGCCTCATATCCTTCATGCCTCCAGCACATACTGCTTTCCAGCCCCCATATGTGGTCCTACCCATGAATCTTAATCTTGTACCCAACAGTTGCCATCAATTATCCTGGCTTCTACTGCTAACTCTTCCCCTGCCTCCCATTTTTCCCCATTAAAAAAAGCCTTTTTTTTCCTCTTCGCTGGGACAGAATTGCCTCGCTCGCTTGCTCGGGAAATGATTTCTCAGCAGGCTTGTGGACCAAGGGCCAGATGCATAAACGATGCATACACACAAAAGCCACGCATACGCCATTTCCCGCACATAAACTGGTATTTATAAACAAAGAATGTGCGGTGAGAATGCGTGTACCTAACGCATTCTTCAGACCAGTGTACACATGTTTTTCTAAAGCGATCTGAGGGTGATGCGATGAGGTGAGGAAGAAATATAAGGTGAGAGACGGAATGTTTTAGTAAAACATTTTTTGTTTTGGTTGATAACCAGCTACACTGGTTGCGTAATTTTTTGCGTTTACACAGAGATTTGTAAAATGCCAAAGGCGTATTTACAAATGTAATATTGATTGATCATTTTTGTGTGATTCATGTTATTCTTTTAATTTACATTTTAATTTACACTGCCTGTTGGCACCTACGTCCTAATGGACCTGAACTTATTTTATGGCAATTACTTGTGTTGTTCTCTCCTGACTAGATCCTTGCTTGTTTTGTATTAATTCTCATGTGTATGTCACTTTAGATAAAAGCATCTGCCAAATACAATTGTAACATTGTAAAGTCGGTTTAGATAAGAGAGCTACAAACTAATCATTGATTATATTTCTGAGATATTGCTGCCGACAATGGTTCACGGGTCCATGTGATGAATTAGTGATAAGAGCTGCATAGCCGTCAGTAATGACAGCTGTTGTGGAGCAGGCGGTGAATTGATATGAAAACGGCTGGTTAAGGGTGCATCTTCATCCATTTATGGCTAATTGTGGTAGTGAAAATGAGGCTTGTGCACGTGCACCCGGTTCCACATTGACTGAGATTTATGAAACAGAACCATGTGTACACACGGCTTTATAAATCTGATGAAAAGAATGCATATTTCTGGCTTTGTGCATACACACAGATTTATTTATGAATCTAAACAGAGTTTTATTCATCTGGCCCCTGGTGCTTACCACAGGTGGAAGGTATGAATATATGCATATGTGTATTTCTGTGTTTATTGCATATACACATGCAAGCATATGTAATTCCATGTGTGAGTTGATTGTGCAGTGGGTTGTTTTTAATGGTTCAGCGAAGGTCAGTTTCCTTGCAACAAATGTTTGGGAGCAAAACATCTCTTCAGACAGTTATAGAGCCAAACAAGCTGTTTAGCATCAAGCCAGAAGAGAAAAATAAAATATGAATAATACAGATAAAATTACAACAAACTTAAAGACAATAGCTAAAATACAGGAAATGCAATTGTGCCAACATTCAACCAGAAATGATGTGTCCGATATTTTGAGTATTTAAATGTGAAGGAATTTTCGTGTATGTCACATATTAAATGCTCCTATTTTCATATGCGTGCTGTGTATGAAATGCTCCTCAGACAAGCAGACAGTGAGGGACAGACAGCTCTCTTCTTCTCGGTCGAGCTGACCTGGCTTTATGATTGTTGCCATAGAGACAGCACTAAAGTAAACAATTTTATTGCACTGTTGTGACTAGGGACAAGGTCGCCTGGGCGCTGCCTGAATAACTGAGAATGGTTCATCTCTTTTCCTTCAGACTTGATGTAGCATTTCACTGTGTCAACATTGGCACTTTGATATGAAACTGTTGTCCCCTTGATCGATTAAGTTTGTGTTTGTCAATAAATCTCTTTGCTTAAGACATCTGTACCTCCTGGAGTTTCTGCATTTACGAGTTAACCAGTTCTCATTATTTGCATTCACATTGAAGATGTTTCAAACTTTTGTTTAGGCAGAGAAATGCTGGCATTTAACTCAAAGAGACATGTTTAAAGTCAGAGAACAACACAGACTATCTTTGGAAATGCATATCCTGTAAAATGCAGTGGGTATTACATCAGCAAAAGCAAGCAACTCCTTCATAAATGCAGAGCGCAGCACTGAACAACAAATAAATGCAACACACAGCTTTGAGGATCACAACTTACCCTTTCTGGATAGAGAGAAAGAACGGTTTGAGAGAGGTGTAAAGGACACCAGACATACCATAGTGGTGAAACTCAATAGGTGAGAAGCAGTGGAGGCTGGTCCATAGAGGCAGAGGAGGTTGATCCTCCTCTATATTTTGAGAGGCAAAAGGGAGATCAAAATATAAAAAAGAATATTTGGTTGAAATAAACCATTACCAAATCTCAGTATTATTTATTAAGTATTTTTTTCTCTCCTCTTTGGAAAAAATCCATTACTGAAATTCTGTTTAAAATGCTTCAACAGCGACACCTGCAGGGCAGGAGGAGAAAGGGCAGTGTGTGAAGTGGTGGGGGGGGGGGGTGAAATTGGTGGAGGTGGAGTTGGGGACAGAGGAGGACGGGTGCCTGCTGACATCCGCAGGGCAGGATCTCTTACATTGGACTTAATGTATTTCATTTTTTTTCATGCTAATTTGTGTTTGGCCATGACACGTAAAATGACGCTCCAAGGGAGGCTGTCCTCCCTTACCAATCAAAAAACAAGAATGCAATATTGACATCGCGTTGGTCCAATGATAGTTTCTAGATTTCATCTTCAATTCTCTCCACTGTAAGGCAGATTAGCAGCAGTAGATAGCTCCTTGCGTTAGCCAATGCAACAGCTGGCTTGTTGTAGCAGCCGGGAAGGACTCTTTATACATCCATGGAAGGACTGTTAAGGACTGTTGTTAAGCTAACGGGAGAATAGATCTGGTCTGTGCAGCGCAGCAGCAGCAGGACGCTGCCGGGGAGGCTGGAGAGAGAAGCAACTGGAGAAACAACCAGGAGAGTTAGCTTGTTTGTCATTGTTGCTAATGATATCAGACTGGTTAAGCAGCAGCCATAAAGTTCTGTTAACTAACATACAAGATGACCAACAGCCACAAATGGACGTTATGACATGAATACTTCATCTCCATGAAAGAAAGAAGAAGACGTCAGATAATGTGAGCCAGATACAGCTTCTCTCTCTCTGTCTCTTTGGTCGCTAATTTCATCTCTGATGGTTAAATGTCTCTGTGTGGCTTTTTTGTGTTTTTTATCTCCTTAACAAGAATACAGCAGAGATCATATAATGTGTTGTGGGTAGTTTGCTTGTTGAAGTTACAGTGAGCTGTCTGGACTCACTCATTCATTCGTTTTTAATTGAGTGGTTGTTCAGTCACCTGTTGATGTTGTGTGATTAGTGAATGAGTGCAGGAGGTCTGGCTGCTTGCTTCTGACAGTTTCTTTAGTTTGTTTTTAAGCTCAGCCGTATATTGAGTAATAAGCTTAAGTAACTAGAATAACAAGTGTTAACTAGTGGTGTAACGGATTGTAGTTGATCTGTGATCCGTACGGATCGCCCCCCACGGTTCGGCAGGCATATGAACTGCGGATTAATTACAAAATTTAATGTCTCAGTTAAGACAAAGTAAACAAAAAGCTGTAAGTACAAGTCAGGGGCAGACAGCGTGTCCCTAACAGGGATTTTGAAGAGCAACGATCAAACCAGCATCTAACGGTTCTGAAGTGACATTTGAGTTATGTTTACTTGCTGTTTAATGTGCTGCAGCTGAGCAGCTAATTAGCATCTAGCTGCTAACTGACGTTAGCGGTGAATGTTTGTTATCATCAAGTTTTGATGATGTGGACAGAGGCTGTTTCATTCACTGTTTAAAAGAGGAAGGTTTCATGCCTCACATTACAATAACTGAGCATTAAATATTTTATATATTTTATTTTATTTAAACATTGGACATCTTAAATGTTGTTTTCATTTAAGACCATAGGCAAAAGTTCCTTGCTGTTTCTGGCTGTAAGCGTGTTATAGAATAAATGGAAAACAAAGTTTTATTTGTCTCCCCCCTTTTTTTTCGCTGATCCTAATAATGATCTGATCCGTGACTCAAATCCGTGATAGAATCCGAACTGTGAGTTTTGTGCTCATGTTAACACCCCTAGTGTTAACATGTCAGCTTTGTAGACTATATTCTGTATGTCGTGCACATAGATAAGAGTGTGTAAGTCATGTATTTGATACATGCATTAATACTTTCTGATGTGAACCTACACTTTTAGATCTGTGAATGTTTTTAGTGTTCAATCTTTCTAGTATTCAGCACTGATCTGAACCTGTATCACATTATAAGCTTTGTGCTACTTTACATATTTCCTTATACTAAGAAAATACATAGGAAACACATGTAAATCATGTGATATGTTGTCTGTTTTTGATGAGAACATAAATTTGTTGTCACAACAGAACAATACTATAAATTTGAATTTCACTTTGTCGGTAAAATAACACATTTGAACCACTCCATGGCTAAAATGGGCACTTCTTTGTTTAGAGACAATATGTATGCTAAATGTCTTTAAAGAAGCAGCCTTTTCACCACTCAAGCAAATTGTTTTATTGGAATATAAAATTGCCCCCCACCCTTCCGATTTCATCAGGTGGGACAATGATATAGTTTGATGCGGTTTGTTGTAAGATTCCATGTTGGTTTTCCTCCTGTCCTCCCTAATTTTTTGAGTCACCAGCCACCACTGGTGAGAAGTCTGCAACATCACTTGTCTGCTACTTAAAATGCAGCATTAACATTACAACCTCAGCATTTCTCCAAAAAAGCAAGAAGGCATGACATCCACGCACAATTAAATTTTTAATTTGTAATTAATTTAATTTTCCCCACTTAACAACAGAACAAGGCATTCAGATTAATTTCTTCATCAAGTTTTAAACCCTTTGTCGGACTGATCAGATTATTGTACAGCAATGTCACAAGGTTTGAATTTTAAAGTTTTCCATCACACCTCAGCCACACTTCAGTCACACGTGAGTAAATACTGAACATTCCAGAATAAGCCCTGCTGTAATTAGAGTGTGAACAGAAAAAAAAAGAAAAAAAGTACAGTAAAATCATTTTGGATCTCGAATGCATGTCGTATGCCACAAGCAAGTGTCTCTGGGTATCTCTCTTTTCTCAGCCTGTCAGACAGTGACATGATTTACTATATCATTCAGGAGACTGTATGTTACATACAAAAGACATGTCTGAAGCTGTCAGAATGTTAAGTTAATTTATTCCATTAAACTGCTGGAACACGCTGACAAGCAGACAGGTCAAATGTTTTATGTGTGAGACATCAAGATGACAAGAAGACACTGCTGGAGGCATTTGTTTGTCTGAGTACATGACTGTTTTATTGGTCCAACCTGAGATATCTCTGTTGTCTGAACAGTCTATAATAAGGTTTACACTGGGATTAGACATGTTCTTTGGATTTGGAATATATGCCTTGAAAAGTGTAGCATTCCTAATTACTTCACATTTCTCCATAAAGATACTCCACTATTGGTTTCAGCTTCTTTAAGAGATGCATTTTACCAAAAACAGCTACCTGGAGGCATTGCTTGCAGGCAAAGAAAATGAGAACACATCCTCTATATTCGACTTGTTAAACACAGAATTTTTGTAGGCCTTCTCAGTGCAATGTACATTTAAATGTGCAAGTTTTTGTTTTCATCAATTTTTTAAAACTTTCCTTTTTTGGTCGTTCTCAGCCTAATTCATAATTTAATAATAATACTTAAGAGTTGTAATGACATTTATGTTCTCAATGGTTTTGTTTTGACTTTCTCCTTGAGTTACAGGAGTCATGTCACAAAAGATCCTTCCACTTGTACGTCATAGACCTGAGAACTGTCAAGCTTTGGATGTGAATTGAGTGATTGATTATTCATTAATTTATTTATTGTAATACCCAGTGCAATTCAATTTCTGTAGATGAACTGAACAAAAAGTGTTTCTTGCCTTTTAACAATACTTAGTCATGGGGGTTATATTTTAGAGTGGGAAAAATGCACTTTTAAAAGACCTTTTGCCTCTATTGGACAGCTCACAGTAACTCACTGAAAACACTGTGAGAGAGTTTGTGGTCAGATTTAAACAGAGAAGTCATTTGTTACTGTATGTGGTATTAGTCTTAGTCTGCGTATGCGTCTTAGACGTCCAGGTTATTGTGTTTGTTTATTGCATCACACACTCTGTCGAGCTGATTGTGATTCTGCTGTCCTTGTCACCTTGTATTCCTTTTAATTTGCAGAGGGACCACCCTTTTCATCACGCCCCAGATCGATAATAATTTGTTTTAAGGCTTAGCGGATGAATGTAAATAGCCAGGCGCTGACGCTTAAAAAGATATAAGCTAACACACAGGCAGGCCAAGCAATCAGCTGGGATGCACAGAGTGAATTCAGTGTTGCTTGTAATCTATGTTCTTATTAGAGGAGAGAGCAAATACATCTTGTAATATAATATCAGACTCAGCAATAAATTACCAAGTGGCAGAGAGTTGCAGTGGTCTGGCAATATGGAGTGTGCCTTTGTATGTGTGTTTACATACAGTATGTGTTTGTAAGTGTGTGTGTTTGTTAGTACTGTATTACAACAAGCAGAAGATACAGAAAAAAAGAGGACAGAGGGAGAAGATGGCTTATAAATGAGACTGAAAAGGTGAGTCTCTGCTTTCAAGCAAACATGGTGTTTGTGGTGTGAAAGCAAAAAGGACCAACCATGGGATTTTGTGATAGTGGTTATGTGAGTTTTCCATATACCATGGCACTATAGTACCACTCCAGATCACAGCTCGGTGTGGTCACAAGTACAACAGAGCCCACCTGTAGTTGGTGTAGTCAGAAGTTCAATATATATACAGAGGCCAGAGCAGCTATGTTTAACCCCTTCACTCTTTAAAAACAGGTGTATTTTGTATTTTGTTATTTACATGTTTATATGTTTGTCAGCGGCGACACAAACTGAATAAACTAAAACTGAAATAAAATTTAGAAATGTGTGTATTATTTCCCTGCTCTGGACCAAGTGAACCACACTTAAGATTGTGGAAAACACAGAAAAAAAACTCCCAAGGAGCTGAGAAGAGAGGTGAATGGTTTTAACTTTGGAGGCACTGACTGGCTCACTTGATGCAAATAAGATATCATTAACTTTCATCATTCTCTTTCAGAGGTCAAAGGACATCAAGAGATTATTTGTACATTGTAAATACTGTAAATAATAAATTCACATGTTCACATAAATAAATAGTGAATAAATAATCACCCTCTTCCTCAAACACAACAATATCACACACATGAAACCCAGCAAGCTATTCAACATACTCAGGTCATACAGATGGGCCCCAGACAGCACTGAGCAATACCAAGAGGCCAGCAATAGTGAGGAGATTCAATTATTACTAGAAGAGTTTATAGAATACCCCTACCCTCCCACTACTGAAGGCATATGTGAGGCTGTCCACAATATAAATTACATCTTCAACACAACAGCAAATAAAGCTAAATTGAAACTACATACAAATAAAAGAAAAACAACAAAAAAGACATATGGACTCAACATTTTCACACCTCATTTGGGCCAAAACCACCAAGAACTGACTTACAAACTAAACAAATACTGGAAAAACTACTAAATATGGAATTGATATCCAAAGACCACCAGAACCTCCTAGATTTCCCCATTACTATCAACCACCTGAAAACAAAATTGAAGACCCTGAAAAACAAAATCATGTGAGCCAGATGGGATACTAAACGAAATGCTGAAATACAGCACAGAAAAATTCCAATTGGCTATTCTAAAATTATTCAACTTAATTCTGAGTGTGGGATTTTTTCCTGAGAGTTGGAATAATGGTCTAATTACACCTATATTTAAAAGTGGAGACAGATTTGACCCTCAAAATTACAGAGGGATATGTGTCAGCAGCTGTATGGGTAAGCTGCTCTGCAGCATCATCAACTACCGTATAGTTGAGTTCCTCAATGAGCACAATGTCTTGCATAAAAGTCAGATTGGATTCATGCCTAACCATCGCACATCTGACCATATCTTCACCCTCACCACTCTCATTAACACACATGTGCACCACAATAAAGATAAAATGTATTCATGTTTTGTTGATTTCAAAAAGGCCTTTGATTGTATTTGGCATGAAGGGCTCTTTTATGAATTATTAGAGAGCGGCATGGGGGTAAAACCTATGATCTTATAAAATCAATGTATCTGAATAACAGATGCGCAATTAAAATTGGAAACAAAAGAAGCAGTTACTTCAAACAGTACCATGGGGTGAAACAGGGCTGCAGTTTAAGCCCAACTCTCTTTAACATATATATAAACATATTTGCAGAACAACTGCAAACATCCACAGCTCCTGGTGTGACTCTGCAAGACACAGAGGTCAAATGCCTGATGTTTGCTGAAGACCTGGTTCTCCTGTCTCCCTCCAGAGAGGACTTACAGCAGAGCCTGGACATCCCCCACATGTTCAGTCAAACATGGGCCCTAACTATAAATATGAACAAGACCAAAATATTGACTTTCCAAAAAAGATCCAACTCACAGAAAAATAAATTCACATTAGGAAATATAGAAATTGAGCATACAAAACATTATACATATCTAGGCTTGAATATCAGTTCCACTGGACATTTTGGCCTGGCTGTGAAGGAGAAGGCAAGAAGGGCTTTCTACACCATCAAAAGAAAAATACCAATTGACCTTCCAATTAGGACCTGGCTCAAAATTCTAAATTCAGTAATAGAGCCAATAATGTTATATGGTAGTGAAGTGTGGGGTCCACTTTCCAGCCAAGACCTCTCAAAATGGGAAAAACACCTGTTAGAAGCCCTGCATGCAGAACTGTGCAAAAACATACTGAGAGTCCACAGACACACAGCCAATAATGCATGCAGGGCAGAACTTGGTCAATACCCTTTAATAATTAAAATTCGGAAGCGAGCCATCAAATTTTATAAACACCTCCAATCTAGTGACCACCAGTCCTACCAGTACGAAGCCCTTCAGTGCCACCAGTTGAACAGAGATCAGAGTCCCCTCTGCCAGCTGCTGCTGAAGCTCTGCCCACACACACCAAAAAAAAAAACAATCTGGCCCAACCAAATCATCTCAAAACAAAAAGAAAATTATATCAAATACTGGAACAAAACCACAAAATCAGAAAGTAAATTAGAATTGTATTTGACCCTAAATAGAGAGTACATGGTGGCAGAATACCTGACCACCGTGACTGAGAGAAAACTGAGAAAAATGGTGACAATGTACAGACTGAGTGGACACAGCCTGGCCACAGAAACAGGCCGTCACGGGCAGAACAGGCTCCCCAGAGAGGCCAGACTGTGTTCACTTTGTCATAAAGGAGAAGTTGAGACAGAATCTCACTTCCTATTATATTGTGACAAATATGAAGATTTGAGAGAAGTTTTCTTTGAAAAAATAAATCATATATATCTTGAATTTATCCACCTCCCTGATCTTCAGAAACTGTCCTATCTATGTGCAGTAATAGCTGCGAAATATATTAAGTCTTGTCATAATCTGAGAGAAGTAAGCTCTGTAGTAAATGTTTCTGTGTGATTACATCTGTAAAAAAATGCCTTTTATTATATTGTATTTAATATTATTGTTTATATTTACATGTTATTGTAAAATTATTAATAATCTGTCAATGTTTATAATTTTCTGTACTGCTTCGGCAATGTAGATTTCTGATCTGTCATGCCAATAAAGCATTTGAATTTCAGAAGCATTTCAAATTTGAATTTGAATTTGAATAAAAGGACAGGTCCAATAGAAGGAAGTGGAGTAGGTGAAGAAAATACGTCTTTACTCATTATTTCCTTACAAAGTAACCTGTTTTATTATGTCTGACATGTATTTTAAATTGTCCCCTCTTCTTGTCCATTATTTCTTACGTAGTGAATGTGATTATGCTAAAACATTCTGTATCCGGTGCTGAAATGTCAAATCAGCATACTTCTTAAAAAGCACTGCTGTCTTTTTTAATAATATTCTGGCTTTATAATGTCTTGTTGATGTCACAGCATATACTGTTTTCTTGAAAGACCTGTTTGTGAAAGTGAGACCGGTCAGCCTTCATGACTGATAAGATCGCAAATGCTTTCTTCAAGCCCACCTTACTCCAAGCTCCATTTAAAAAAAATTGGAAAAAAATTGATGTTAACAACTTTATATTCATTTTTTTTGGCAACATATGATTTTTTTTATGCATGTTCTATTTTATAGCATATTTTAATTAGCTGTTATATAGATACAAGCCACTGTGTATACAGAAGATACATCAGAGTGGAGAGGTGAAAATGATGAATTTTCAGAGTCCTGAAACAACAGGGTCCCTCTGCATAAACTCCATCATGCAGTGAACTCTAACAAACAGTGCACTTCTATTCCTTCTACACAATTTTTAATTGTTTGTACAGCTAGATGCATCTTTGTTAGAATGTGTACATCTGGGCAGCTCCTCAGTTACTCATTAATTGTGCTCTGGTGGGCCGTTGTGTAATTGTTTCTACCACCACACTGGAAGTAGCTGGCCAAAGGAGCTTAGTATTAATTTTTCCCGGCCACAGCCAAGGGATTAGATGTGCTTTCCCCTGGCAAGGCTGTTTGGCAGCCACACTTATCTGCAGCGACTTACAAGGCTTATTGAACATTAGCATGCAATTATCTTTGATGGTCTAACTTTCCTTCTGGCAGACAAGACCCAATGATTCCCTGTTAGGGCTTTTCTGAGGACATGACATGAATATCAAGGTGCCGGTGAAGCAGAGAAAATAAAAAAGTCATCTAGTTGAAATGGACTCTCAATAAAGCTGGTGGCACACTGGAACACGTTTAAAATCCTGATTGATTTTGAAATGCTTAGCGTCATTCATCACACACAGCGATGGATTTCACAGATTGTTTTGCCTCTCGGTTGTCGATACGCTCAAACTATATGACTACTATGTTCAAGGAGGAGATATTGCCAGTGGTGTCGGTGTTCAGAACAGTCTGTGCCACACAGACCTCCACCACCATCAGAGCCTTCAGAAATGACATCTGCTGTTTAAATGGATCAACCATGCCCCACCTGTGGGCTCTAAATAATTCAATTAAGAAGTGAGAAACAAAAAGGAAAAGTCTTAGAAGTCTTCACTTTGGAATATACTGTATTTCATACACAGCAGAACTAAGAAATATATGAGGTAGGATTAAAAAATAAAAACATGAAACAGAAAAAAAACACTCATAACCAATCCAGTAGTCATATCATATTTCAAAACCATTTAAAGTCACCAAACAAATAATATAGGGTCATAGTAGATCGCCTAAGAATGCAAACTTTGTATGATGCCCACTACTCATTCAAAAGACCATCATGATAAGTTGAAACATGGCTGAAAAACACATGGGCTTAACCATAGAAAACTAACACTGTATTGAAGATTATAGTGTTAAATATGCAATTTAGATTTTTTTTTTCTGATAGCACCTCAAGGTAGCATAATATTTATCCTTTAGGGTGGAGTCTGTCTACAAACAGCCTGGGGCCATATGTACACTTGCTCAATTTAGTAATTCTTTTTGTTTTCATTAGAGAAATCACTGAGTTTATTTTATTTCATCCTTTATCATGAAGTACTTCGTAAAGTCTGTTTGTATATGAGAAGTATAAACTAAATCAGTTATTTTAGACTTTTGATGATGATCTCTGTGATATCACCAATGATGGTTTATAATATGGGTGCTGTAAATGGCCACACCTTTGTGTAAAGGTCATGAATAAGAACTCCAGTGGTCTGTACTTCTTTGCTGTTCTTTTCATTGACAGGTCTCGAGCTTGATGGAGTAGCCAGTGATAATAATGTGCAAAAGGTCTTCAGTGTGAACATGTATACCGCCTTGCAGCAGGTAGTAAATCGACATATCACTCCAATTTTCACATTGTCTGCATCCCCTGCACACCATATGGCTGCACTGATCCCAGACTGGTTTTTAGAAGCTGCTAATAGTTTTATCAGAGCTGGAGTCAATTTTCCCTCTCCTTGATTACTTCAGAGCCCCCAGATACTTCCAATTAGGGATGACTCGACTCCCCTTCAGATCATTTAATTCCCATGCACCTCTCCCTCTTTTTTGTTTCCCATCCTCTGCCAATCACCCATTTCCTCTGATTGCCTTTTGCTCACTAAGTCAACTCTCAGCGAGAGTGAGCATGGGAGTAAATCAATCCTCTCCCTCATCAGCAGTCAATAACTGGTCAATGGCAAGAAAAGGAGAGGAGGAACTCTATTGATGATTGAGGAGATGTTGTCACACTTGATTTTCTCTTTACAGTATATCTTGCTCACCTAGGGCCCTGTGATAACATTGGTATTGACTTTAACAGTGCTGGTTAATTCAATAATAGCAGAGATGTGGTTGGAATCAAAGGCAATTACATTTATGCGCTGTTTTCACTGTGGTTGCAGACATGTAGGTGACAGCTGATGTTAAAATACCTATAACTAAGTGATTGATTGGAAAAACTGAGTATGTTTGTGCAAGTGTGTATAACTGTAATAGTAGCTGTTGTAGACAAGACAATGACTTGTCTCTTGACAGTATGCCAGCTCATTGTATCTTCTCCTCAAATACACACACACAGGTGACCTGTAGAGGCTTATGACCAATGATCCCCTCGCTGCAAATGGATTGCATTATTAACTACAGTCTGGCAACAAAGAGTGAGGAAAATTCAGAAAAATCTTGCATTAATCCAGAGGTATTATAACATAATTAAGGCGTGTGTGCAGATACACTCTCCTATACACATCAGTGCCTATATTACCAGCAGTGGACTATAATCCCACAGTGACAGTGTTTTTTTATTGGCAAGAGGGGTCTTGCAATCCTAGCTGATGTCTACCTAACAAAGAGGGGACATCCATAGCCTAGATTGGTACTGTCACATACTGAATGGGTACCTGAAATAGGTACACAGACTTTCTTGATTACTTTCAGAAAATAATAATTAAACTTTCAGATTTTCATCATAAATATTTTGAATATAATCACAGCCACTTTAATTCAGAATTTAATGGTTTTACCTGTGATTAGTTACTTGGCAGCATGTAGTAATTATACTGCATCACACACTTCATTCTCGTTAAGGGTGTTTGCATGTTACTGTGTTACTATATGTCATTATTATGAAATATATACAGTGCCAGAGTATTTCATTCATCATGTGTTTCACATCTAATTTAGTAGGTTTTCTTAGTAATTCAGGAGAGAATCATTCCCATGATGTCAGACTTTATTTGAATCATGTTTGGACTACACTTTGCTGTGGCCGTTCAGCATCTTCAGAGCATTCATGTTAATTACAGTCCTGACAATACCAAGACCAGATAAAAAAAAAACTGTGAATTATTCTCTGTCTAATTAGGACTATTCACAATGCTAATTTGATCTTCTGTCCCTGTGCATCCATATTACATATAGGAAGTAATATAGAATAGTATAGAATAGTAAGAATGCTGCTCCATGCTAATAAATTAATAGAACCAACTGGTATATTAATAACCATGTTCCCTGCCCTGCACATGCACACACACTTACTCTTCACTGTTTGTTTCCTAGCACACAGTCTCACGTGATCTTCAGTTCTGCTTTTCTAAAGGCACGATCTCTGACCTCTGAATTGATGCGTGTTTCATGAGCCAGTCCATATTAAAGAGTCATCTAAATGCTTAAAGTGTGACTGTAGAATGAGGACAAGACAGCTGGGCAGATAGACACAGAAGCAAAAAAGATAAATAGGGAGCAAAAAAAAGACAGAGTGGGGTACAAATAGGATTTTGCTGCAGTCATTCCTCATCACATTATTTTACTCTCCAGCGGAGGCCAGGCAAAACTACAGAACCCCTTCCCTTCCCATGCATGTAAGAAAGGACTAATCCTCAGTCTCTTTACAATTCTGAATTTTGTGACATACTGACATATATATGACATACACATACATACAAAATTAAATTTATTTTTGTCCCTAAAATAAAACTGATCGATAAATGCAAAAAAGCCAGGGTTTCTGCCATTTTTACTCTACTTTGTGAGAAGACATAATCCATGTGAAAATGAATTGAGTACAGGATTCAATATAGATTATCTAGAGAAAGCGATAAGAAACATAACTAATCTTATTTTCTAATTCATAACAATTTATCACCGCAACTAAAGCATGAATTTCTTATGCCTGCCATTAGGGTACCAATACTGGACTACATTATTGCATGAATTGATAATAAGTAAAGCAAAGTGTGTGTTAATGTGAACGGAAGCACAACCATACTAACCTAAACATGAGTCACAGAAAAACTTGCACTGCAGAGGGTTAAAATTAGTGTCTTTGTGAAAACTTTGTTACAAATGTAGCTGTCAGGTGCACAGAATGAGCAGAATGTGCAGAAATGGTCTGGCAGACTGTGTAAGACAAACAGACACGCAGTGATGCAAGACAAAGAGCTTGTTGAGCAATAACTGCTCTACGGCACGTACAAGTTATGCTTCCTGACACATAATTTGATTTTAATGAACAACAAGTCACAAAGAATGAAGCTCAAAAAGCCTGTTTCCATTGGCGTCCATCTGCAGAGCTGGGCTAATGAAGTGCTTTGGCACATAGCACCTGGGCAAGGAGAGGAGGATGTGTGCATTTAGTCAGATACAAGCATACAGCCTCCTCTCCAAACTGCTTGAGTACATACAGGAAACACATGAGCACACACTTTTGTGTCAGATCAGCACATCAACTTTCTCGTATGTGAAGTTTTGCATGTAGATTGTACCATCTATTGGATGGTAGTGCTGTGTAGTTGCTGTATTTACATTCACTGTCATCACTCTCACCTGGCATCAGAAATTTGTAAGAGAAAACATACGCTGCCTAATCACAGTTCTTGTAGTCTCCACATAGTCTCTCAATCCCTGGCGTGTTTTGGAGAGGTGGCTGTCAGCTATGGTGTAGCAACGGAGCCTAAGCATGTAGCCGTAGGTAATGCTTTTACTCTTAATGCTGACATACATATTAATTAAGCTTTAGTCTGGTTCCATTACCACTAGCAGCATAAAGGATGCACTTGCAAACTCTGGTGCGACAAGTAGCCTAACATATTATCCAGGGAGTGACAAGTAACAACAAAGTTATACCTTTGTCTTGTAATACTTCCATAATTGATAAACCCTCAGTGTTTCTAGCGGCGCTCATTTGAACTATTATTAGGACTTAGAAAAAGGGACCAGGTGGGCAGAAACCTCCTCAGGTTGAAATGATTGATTAAGTGAGATTGATGAAAAAAAACGGAAGAGAGGGAACAGAGAGGGAGAAATGACGCCAAACTATTCAGACAAAGTCAGCCCAGCCAGAAACTGGGTGGTGATTTGCATGTAGTATGGCAGATCCCACTCTGACATTCTTGCACAGGATTGTGTGTGTGAATGACTGTGGGGATTTGGGATTATCAGCTCTGACATTCAGCCGTCACTCTTCACATATCTGAGTTAATGTATACATACAGCAGTGGTTCTCAAAGTGGGGTCCGGGGACCCCCAGGGATCCTTGAGGGAATTCCTGGGGGTCCCCAACAAAAAGAGGAATAATTTATTTTCACTATAATTCCGTCAGTAACACAATGGAGGAATGTATGACTATTTTGGTCATGGGTTTTATTTTTTTACACTTATATCAAATATCTAAGAGCAAAAATCTTATCAGATGGGGGAACCTGGGACAAAATCTTATCAAATGGGGGTCCGTAGTCTGATATTTGTCAGTTTAAGGGTCCTTGAAGTGAAAAAGTTTGAGAACCACTGACATACAGTATTTAAACAGGCACAAGCAAACACACTCTGACTCCCTCTCTTACACTCTCTTGCCCACAGAGGCATTTGTCAGTTTTGTGTCGCTCACACCCCCACACACACATTTACACACACTATATACACAATACTAAACAAGATACCCAAGCACTGTATGCTTCCAACCGAAGTGACAGCTTTTCTGAATGTTAGAGTGAGTTAAAGTGTTTAAGATTGCAGTTTTCAGATTTATGATAGATCACATCTCTAATACAGATGATGCTTCTAGACATTCTTTACCGTCTAAGAAATCACTTTTACTTACAGTAACTGCTGTGGGATGCCAAACTGGCCCAGATTATGCCTCTGTGATCATTTAGCCCACTTTACTAAACATTTTAATTGGCTATAACTGCATATCCTAATTATCTATAAACTAATGAATGTGCTCAATGAAATACAGCCTGACATACAGTAGAGTAGCAAATCTTTTACTGAAGAAAACTGGTTTTAATTCCATTTCATGAGTCATTTGATATTATTACAGGGACACAAAAAACAAAGAAAAACAACCAGGATGCTTATTGCAACAAGGGCACATTTTGACATGCAAATAATATCTTAATAATATATCTCTTTGTGGCTTTTAAATATAAATTGAACCTAATAGTTAAAATTGTGATAATTCAAAGAGCTGTTTTCAAATCTCCATGATGCTCAAGAGTTTGTTTTCATGGTTTTAGAGACTTTTTTTTTTTTTTTTTTTGGAAATGCATATCAAATAATCTTCAAGGGCATCACATGTCATTCTCTGGGACCACTATGCCAAAATTTCAGCTGTAATTATGGTCTTCATACTCATAAACAATGTATCTTTTCTAGGGCTAATGTTACACACAAAAAGGCTGCAAATTAATTTGGATTTGAAATGATTATTAATTATTTTAAAATACCTTCCCTACTTCCAGAGAGCAGAGTGACTGCATCATTGGCATGTTGACTTTCCCGGCATGCTGAGATTTTTTCAGTAAGTAAAAGTCGCATTTGTAGCCTTGAAGGAATATTTGCACCCAAATATGTTTTGTTGAGTAACACTCACTATCTGTAGACTTGAAATGTTTCTCTGAAAAGAGTGTGCACATTCATTCTTTATACTGGAAAATAAATAAAATAAGTCCTTAGTGTCATCTGACAGCTGTGCTTGTGGGCCTAAACTGAAAGGGAAAAGTCAAGGAAATCTCAAATGTACCTCAACCATTAACAAAAAATGATTTCAAATATGTAGCAGAAAGAGACGTCCACAACACAGCTAACAATACCAGAGCTAACACAAGTGTGGAGAAAGGAGACTGTGACACCATGCTTAAATAAACCTGCTGTTGCCGGTGCATCAGAGCAGTCAGCGGAGTACAAGACTCAGGGACGTTCACCAGATTATGAGAAATACCAGACTTCAAATGACACTGGGACATGTTTACCTCAAACCTCAAAACGCCCAGTAAGGCTAATCAATACTTTTTTTCAGAAAAAAATAAATAAAATACCACATGCACACAAAAGTGGAACTAAAATAATCTTGCTGAGGACAAAAGTACATTCTGCCACAGAAGCAGCATTATCAGAGCTGAAAATGACAGAAAATTGTACTGTACATTTCACATGCATGATGCAGAGAGTGGAAAGCCTCCCTAACAGAGGTGGTGGTGTGTAACTACGGGTGTGGTGTTTGATTATGTGGCCGTTCAGAGCAAAGCTGTCATGTTGCTTTCCCATTTAGATCGCATCTCCTCAGGGGGAAACACTTGTTCGTGCATCTGCCGCGTACAGTCACGGCATGGCAACCTCGATCTCATCAAAGAGATGGGGCAAACAGGAAAGAGAGAGAGAAATGGGTGTTTGTAGCAGTGTTTGACTGTGTTTGAGATGTGTTCCTGTTCTTTTTTTTCCCCTGTCCTTGTGTGTGCTGATGCATACCTTTTTGTGTGTCCTCCTGCAATATGCCAGTGAGTGTGTGAACAATGAAAATTTAATGGAACCAACTGGCAGTATATGATTGCAATACATCATGTTTCTATCCTTTCAGCGATGCTTTGGTTAAGCCGGTTTCTTCATTTTAGAGTCAGTGCTGTAAAGTTCAGGTACACGTCACAAAAGTATTGACCTTTCTGCCCGAATGCCGTCAGAATTGATAATCAAGGAATTAAGTGAATTAGAGGCTGGCAAGGGCATTTAGAGAGGGTGAGGGATGGATATGTGAGAGGGACTGTAATGAAGTCAATGGTGCGAGAGTAATGCCCCATCACCCGGCACTGACAGTCCCCCCCCCCCCCACTCCCCCGCCACACACACCTCCCCACTCCTCCCACCATGCTGCAATACCTCTGGGCATCAGGGCAGAAGATATTAAAAAACTGTGGCACATCCTTTTCAAGGACGATTAGACATTTCTCCCCTTTGGTCTCCTTATTTACAGATTGCCACAGACTCTGCTGAGACGGCTCAGGAACAATATTTCGCAAGCTAACATTCATATCAGTCCTTGCTTACTAGGTGGTGCCTGGCATTTCCTTCTGTTTTCACCACAAACAAAAAGACCTTCCCTGCCTTCAAAAGCTAGCTTTGAGATTAAAGCCTCCCAGATGGAGCTGCCTCTGACAGCCATATGCTAATTGATGATGATACTCAATGAAAAACCCCAGAAACCTGATAAAGCTGCTCTGCAACATGCTGAGCTACAATGTGAGCTGTGCACCTTACTATCAATGACCATTTACAATTAAGCTTTAACTATCTCTAAAGCACAGTCATTCCCATTACTGTAAAACCTGCCAATTTACTTAGAAAGGTTAAATGAAAGATTAAATGACCAGGTGTGTTAGGAATATAATGCGAGACAGAGGATAAAGCATCTAAAATTTCTTATAATCATAATTCACCTCCAATGTTCTTCAAAGGCCCACAAACCTTCCGTACTTCTCAAAAATGACCCTGACTATTCCATGGAAAATTGCAAATATATTAATAAATGTATCACTTGGAGCAGCAACAGTGAAAAATGTGAAAAAGAAAAGATTACTATTTGTTGACAGAGTGCAGGGAGAACACTCTCAAACCCAAAGGGATACAGTATGGGATGTTTTTCAGTGTCATGACAAAGAGGAGAGGGAATGAGAAAGGTCATTTCTTGGTTTCTTGGTTTCTCACATGCATGTGCACCCACAAAACATCCATATGGTTTTGATCTATTGTCTCTTTTCGGATAATAAAGTCGACTTTTAAACTTGGTGAACACACCACTGAGGGTGCATGGCCCTGGTGTGTGCCATGAAACCTCTAGATCCCTTGTCCACATTTGTTTGTATTCTGTTTTAGGCTCCATTACACACTCTGCAGAGAGTCTGCTCTTCAAGTGGAAACTCAGGATGGGGACACTGCAACAACCAAAATGTCCTGCAGCAAACAGTGCTCTATATTTGTCTTCTCAACAGAAGTAGTCATACGCTAACAAACCAAGATGGGCAGAGAGTACGAGCAATAAGAAGAGACCCGACTCCCATTTACTTGCATTGTCAGTTTGTGTAGTCCAATATTTGATGTGTTGTTTTTTGAAAGTTTGAAAGCCGTTGAGATCGTGTGCTACATTGTGTCAAGTTGCAGATAAAGTCTCAGGAGGTCTTGTTAGACACGACCGTGGAACATTGGATGAAAGAAAAATGCAGTCATGTAAACTTCCTCTTCCTCTCAGTTTTGATGGTTAGAAAGTGACTGGCTACCTCAGGCTAAATTTGCACCACTGTTCATCTGACTCATGACATAGTAGGCAAAGGGCACTTGTGGGCACAAGTGAAGCCATACTTCCAGAGAACAGAGAGTGACTGCCTCATTGAATTAACTGTATCTACTCTGTGGGTTGGCATGTTGACTTTCACCGCCTGCTGAGATTTTTCAGTAAGTAAAAGTTGCACTTGTATCCTTGAGGGGATACTGCACCCAAATATGTTTTGAGTAACACTCACTATTTGTAGGCTTGTATGATCGCCCTGAAACGTTCTCCTTTGCAGAATCCATATGAATGAATCCATGCTGACTACATCTGTTGTCATCTGTGAAGAACCAAGCTATACCTTTCCTGAACCACCGTTCGAGTCTACAAGGAGGTGCATAATACTCAGAACAAATTAGACATGACTTTTGATTCATTGTTACAGATATTATAGCTGATTTTTTTGTGGGTTGTTTAACTGTTTCTCTAACAAGTCACAGTAAACATAAAGTTCTGTGGTCAAAGTGACTCAGGTCAGACTGATACAGAAGCACACTAAACTGCCTCACCGAGTTCAGTGTAATCACATAAAAAGGCAGAGGGAAGGAGTTTTGTCCTTGTACTTTGTACTCTAAAATCAAAACTTCACTGTCATCTTTTAGAAAGGTTTATCTTCAAATCAACTGAAGCCTTGCTTTCAGCTTTATAACTACCAAAATTAACCTTCTGGTGCCAGAGGAAGGAGCACTGCATGCACACAGAGGCTTCGAGGGTGGGAGCACGGCCTGTGAAGCACCTCCTGCCTTAAAAGACCCTTCCTTTATCTTTCTCTAATTTATTTTTGACTATATTCACTCAACAACCTTGGAACATGTTTACAGAAATCAAAAAATGTCCCAAGGATTTAAAAGGAAAAAAAAAAAATAGAGAATGTGGTAATGGATGAGTCAGCTCCCCCTCTGGCGTCTTTCTGTTTCTTTCTCCCTGACGCTCTCTCTCTCTCTCCTCCATCACTACCCCTCTCTCCATCTAATTAGATTTGTCTGTAACCTCACTGTTCCTGCCCGGCTTTCAGTTTTCTTTGTCTAGCAGCAACGCTTGATCCCATGTACCACAGCTCACTTCACAAATGGGATTTCAACTCACCACAGGGATTTTTTTCAACTTCGTTCTAAAACAAGCCTACTTTAATACAATGGCAACAAACATGGGGTAGGAAGCAGGCCGTTTGAGGGGTGCAGAGGGGCTTGCATAGCGTTAGTGTTAAAAAAAAAATATATATATATATATATATATATATATATATATATATAAATTCATGCTATGCTTCCATTATGACTGGTCTCTTTAGAGGACTTGTGTAACAGCTGGGAGTAAAGGGCAAATCTGTCAATGAATCCCCGTTTGGTTCTTCTTTTCTAGTGCCTCTGAAGGCTTTCTCCTTCATCTCTCTGACTGATGTATTTTTAAGCAACGTCTATTGCCAACATGAAAATGAGTGCTAGTCTGCTCACAGTGTTCAAACAGTGAGGTACTGTGTTTCGTGAGACGATCATGTATAAAGCCCCAGAGCTCTGACAGACTGACCATCTCCTGTTCATCTCACCACAATATCTTTGTCCTCACTCCACTCTGTTCTTCTTTTTGCAACCATTTAAAGGGACGGACATATTACAATGATGATTTGTGAAAGAATTTGTGGCAACGGACCAGAGCAAATCTGTAATTTTTTGGCTTAAATTTCAGCATAATGTTTTTAATAGATGTCTGTCTCTGTTTTGGTACAGTGTTCTTGCAGGAATTCAGGGGTTGCGTATAATTGTGGGACTTTACCCACTGAGTGAGTTGTCTTCTGTTTTTGCTCAGTTGTTCAAAATGTGCTCTTTTCTGACAGTAGAGACTACAAATTCTGAGTGACATTGGAAAAAACTACACAGGGTCATCTGGGAAAAAGTTGAACCTGGTTCAGCCTTTGCTGCAACACAATGTGACATCATTCAGCAAGGTGCTGCATTGGCCATACATGCAAGTGCACAGTCCTGATGGATTGCTTTTTCACATGAAAAGTGTGTTTCTGCTGTTTACCTAGTTGCCACTGTGATAACTTTGATAACTTTCCAGAGTAGTTGTGTATTGTCTTGCCTTGAGAGCATAGACTGACAAGCTTATGAACTGACAGCACAGTGCGTTGCTCTCTCTTGTTAAAAGTCAGTCTAGCTCATCCAGCGGTTGATCTCTCTCTCTCTCTCTCTCTTTCTCTCTCTCTCTATCTCTCTCTCTCTCTCTCTGCAGTCAACTTAAACAAATAATAATCCAGCCAGATCATCCAAACAAGTTGGTATTTCCTTAAATAGAATTAAAATACCAGTGTTCTAAATGAATGGATGTATTGGTCTACACAATCCACAGCAAAAAATAAACATGATAGATTGGATACTATGTTTCATTTTCGCACAATTTGAGCAAAATACCCGTGTGCACCGCTTTTAATAAATACAAACTGTCACGGATAAATAATAAACTATCTCGGCATTTAAAATGTTTTAGAAAAAGATTTAAAAAGTGTCATAATCAACCAGATGAGCTAGTCGCCCTCCACAGCATGATATCAGTCATTTCTGTTTTAGTGAGACTACCAGTTGGAAACCGTCAAATGAAGGCGAGCAGTATTAACTTCTGTAATTAAAAGGCCCAGCCAAAATTACTTTGGCTCATCTAAAATTGAAATCCTGGCGCCGTGCCTGACTCCAAGTCATGTATGGGTGGATGTTGAAGCCGGGACACTTTAATTATCCCATACATTTCTTATCAAGCAGCACAACAAAATAAAATTTTGCTTAAAATTTAGCCATTACTTAAAAGGCCTAGAGGGCTCTGTCCTCTGTGTATCAATCTAAAGCAATACATTAACATTATGTCAGTAAGCTTCACACAGTGCAGTTTTGTTTACCAAACTGATTCCTTACATGTTTCAAAATGAACGAAATAGGAAAATATTCATAAGTCCATCTTTTTTGAAGAGTGCTCTCATTGCTAGTAAAAAGACAGATTTGTGTTTTAGTTTTCTACGTGACGCTGAAGTTAAATGGACTGAATCTACACTATGTCCAGATGGGAAACTTTCTGTCTGTGTTTAGGAAGTTTCTTCACTAAACTCATACGACTGCAGTTCCAACACTGCCTACAATGGATCAGCAGTGGTAAATCTGTCAATTACTCTGATGACTATATGCAGTATGTATCAACTATATAACTCTATTCCAAATTTACTTAGGCGCTTTCTTTAAATAATTTAAGGAATTCAATGTAAACTTGATTTTGGATGTTTATATTTGATAAATAAATGGAAAAATTCTGAGCAGTGAGACCGCTTGTCCTCTGTCATGTTGTTTTCTGTTTATTTTTAAGCACTGCTTTTACTGTAGCCACCGATTCATCGATCGCCTGGAGTAAAACTCCAGCACTTCAGCAGCCCACCAGGAGCCTTACATGAGTGAATTTCCCCATCCACCATTGCTCTTCTTCAGAGTCCATCTCTCATCCACTTACTGTAAGCAGGGGTGATGAGATTGCAGGTGAAAGGGCCTGCCAGTGGCCACTGATCCCATTACTAAACCTGTTTTCCCAGTGCTAAGGTCAACTTGCTGTAGCAAGTGATGCAGGAAAAGCAGAGGGAGTGTGTGTATGTTTTTTGTGCATTGATGTGTGCATTTGACGACACACGGGCTGATGTCAGTGTGTGTACAGTGCATGGTTGTGTGTGTTCCAAAGACTAATGGGCTGTTGGGGTCCACCTTTGGTCGAGGCTAACTTTAGAGAACAGACCACATATTACTATTGAAGCACTCCTGGCCAAAATAACAACCCCTGTGTACAATTTTCTCATTCTGGTGATGGACTCTACTAGGTCTCCTTTGATAGAGTTTAGAGAGGGAGTGAGACAGAGAAACAGCGATGAAAACATAGAGATAAAGAGAGAAATATTGACCAGCAGGCACAAAGACAAAGAATAATAAAGAGTAAGAAACTGAGAGTGATAGCAAAAGAGTAAAACAGAATAACAGTGAGAAATGTCTACAAAGTCCACCCCAAACCTGTAATTTGTCCGCTGAATGTTGCTAAGGATTTATAAATCTATCACGGCAAGGCAATGCTGAAACCAGCAGGATGCCACCGACATATAATGAACTGCCTATGGTAATAGAGGTACAAACAATGCTCGGTATAAGAGTCACATTCATCCACCCAACCCCCACTTCCCCCCGCCTGGTTTTGGCACCAAAACGAAACATTTCCCTAATCAATTTCTGGGCCTCGAGGTGACAAAGCTGTCCCCATTGTTCTGGCATTCAATGGTCTTTACTCAACACTCGCTTTGGGAAATGTTGTGGTTGTATGTGCCTTTATATTGCTGGATGTCAACAGGGAGAACACCGACAGGGAGAAATAAAGAGAGCTGGAGATAGCTGTGAAAGAGGCATTTGTACAAGTACACAGAATGGTGGTGATTTTGTGTTAGAGTAGTGCATTTAAGTTACTTAAAAAACACATCTATCTTTGGTTGTTCAATTTCTCTCTGATGGACAGTGTATACGCCCATGATACATGCTCACACACACACACACACACACACACACAGACACATATTCACACTTCAATCTACTGGTTTTTTTTTTAGCCAGGAGGGGAGGATATGTTGCCAACATATAATTCCTCTCCATCTCCTCTCCTCTCCTCCATATCTATGTGGAATGCTTTTGAAGATGATAAACTGCTATTTTTCCATTTGCCCTCTGCAAGACTCCTCTATCTCACAGTTTTCTCTGGTCCAGCTAGACCAGCCATCATATTCTCACATCCATCATGCATGCAGAGATGTGCAGGGTGCACTGAGCCAAGGCTCTGGCTTCAGGCGTTGTGGCTGGCTCTCCAACTAGTGACCAAGCTGTCAAATGTGACCCTGCCGGAGTCTTAGTCACAGTATCTTTATTTCATCCACAATCACTGATTGAAAAAAAAGGTGAAGGACTGTTGTCAAGGCCCGTGAGTAATTCTGCTCTTAAGATATATTGCATGAGCTAGTTTGCTCTGGTGTTCCTTAAAGGGCTGTTATTGTGGAAAACAAGAAAAATGACCTTTGGGATGGATTAGGGTGATGGTGGGGGGGGTTACTGTGCTATAAAATTACTAAATTCTATCTCCTCACTTTTTTTTAAGTTATTTGAAATTTTGAAATTTGCGACTCAAGAGCTAGTGTTGAGGCCGAACTTATTAGTACATTACACCAAAAGTCAAATCAAATATGCAGGAAGCTTTAGCATGAGCCCACCCCTGCTGTAACTTCTGTAGACAGAGTTTGCATTTCAGCCGGATAACAAATAAAGCAGGACACTGGAAGTGCTGCTGGTTGTTCAGCAGCTAAAAAGTCCTCACATAGCCTTCTAGAGGATGGAAATTTACGTCAGGAATAGCAGAAATTCATTTTTGTAGACAATCTTCTCTCCAATGTTGGTAAGTGGTTGTTAATTCCGTAACGAGAATCTTTGGATGAAGTTTTAAAACAAGCACACTCGTAAACATTGTTTCTTTCTGTTACTCAGCTAAAGGAACATAGTATATCTGTGCTAAAGCTGAGCTAGCAACCTCCAGCTGTGTTGGAGAAAAAATAAAAAACCTTTACCTTTTGAGGAAACTTACTGCTCTGAAACGTCCTTTTGAAATCTCACCTGTGCAACAGCAGGTTCTTTCCTTTCCCATCCACTATATACTGTTGTACATGTCCACCTGCAGCCATTACTCCAGGTGAAAATGCAGTGTAAGGGAATATGCATTATTCATTAGGTAGTATTCTGATTGGCTGGGGGTAAAGGTAGGTGCTACATCTCCAGCCAATCGGAGTAGGTGGTCATTAATAATGCACATTTTATGTAAATAGCTTTGGAAATATCCTGCTGGAGGATAGAGGAGAATCTGAGCTGTAAGGAAAGATGGATTTAGAGAAACCTAAACAACTGTTGGTGAATAAAATCACAATAAAGTCACACATACGTTTAAAATAGACTCAGTATTTATAAAAATGGGAATTATTTGTAAAAATAATTCTTTAAAATTTGACAATCTTTGTTTAAAAAAAAACAACAAGTAAGTTTCCTCATTTGCTGAGACCAATAAAAATTCAAGGCAACAGAAAGCAACAGTGGTGTCCTAATTATTGTGAGTAATTGTATAGTAACTCGTTCTGTCCACAAATTGAAAAATACAGTAGCTTTTGCAGTATTATGATTTTTTTTTTATTGTTTTTACTGCAAAACAAATTCACACATTGTGTGTATTTATTCCAAACTTCAGCATTAGCATTTTGCCCCAGGCAAACACAACAATGAGAATTTGCCTTAAGGAAGGATCCACTCCCACAGACAGGACAGGCAAGCACATAACAACTCAACATTTACCTGTTGGTGTACACAAGTCAGTAAGAAGGTGAGGGAGAAGCATGTGTGTGTGTGTGTGTGTGAGCAAATGTGCTTTATATGTTTGTGTATGTGTGATCTCAAAGGAAAATTCTGGTTTATTTCAACATGATATATTTCCCATAAATGTGAACATTGTGGCTCTGTGTGTCATTCTAATTTTGCTCTCTCCAGCTCCGTTATACAGATTCGGGGGATTAAAAAAAAAAAGATGTATATTGCACAAAACGACGAGCATCGGGGCAAGCTGCTGAGACTCCTACATCTTTCTACATAAACATGATGTCTTCATGAATCACTTCAAAAGTTTGTTTGAGCCATAACGGCCACATTTATAGGAAATACGTCATGTTGAAAGAAACCAGAATTTTCCTTTAAGTGTGAGACAGCCAGAGATAAACTCTATACACGTCTGGATGCACAGTAGGTGTGTATGTATGTTTGTGCTGTGTTATGCATAACATAAAAGAGAACTCGTGTTGAAAAAGTGAGCGTACAAGCATCAGTGTCAGAGCATTAGTATGTGTGTATATCTAAACTTCATCACCAGCTTATCAGTACCCCTGTACAATATAATACAATCCGGTTCAGTTTTTGTTGGCTCTCTGTGAGAGAAGTTTTGATTCAACTCTGGTAAGTTTGATGCTGTAATGCTGTGCTGGAACCAAAGGCATACGTGTACACTACAGATGGGCTTTGTACATGCAGTGATGTGGCCCATAACTACTGTACTTGTCCACAGGGAGTACTATAGTTATATATAAAAGGCTGGACATTCACAGCATATTGGTACAACTATAGCATAATTTCATGTCATAGTAGAATAGTGGTTTAACTAAATCTAAATTTGCATTGCATTGTGATTGTTTATTTTACTTTGAGACACAGACACCTGTAGCTACAGTATACAGTTTTGGTGAGGAGGGAATTGCTGAATAAAAGATGTAGACAACTTTTTATATATAAAGTAGTGTGACAGTTTGACAATGTTCCTTCGTTTGTCCAAGAATATAAAACCCACGCTCGACAGACAAACTATGATCAGGTTATTCTGAGTTAGCAAATATTGAATGTACGGATGATACGCATAAAAGCACTCTGATGTTGATGAGTCATCGGTTCTAAGGGAGGATTACTGTGAGACAGCTAGCCAGACATCCTTCTCCTCTTGACTGACAAAATACCAACTCCCTTAAATCCCAATGCACAATTAGCTTTGCAGAACCATATTTCATTCAGGGCTGTCTTAGTCCCTCTCTCAGCTAAAAACTGGCAATGAGGAAATGTCCAAACATCAGTCCAAACATTTTTTAAGAGTCAACTTGCCCGGGGAAAAATCACAATAAAAAGGTAAAGTGTTTGTGATGGTGGCCAGCATAGCCTCAAATCAGCTAGTGGCAGCACTGTCTACACCCACTTCATACCCTTGAAGTGAACAAGATTTCCAAGTGCAGCGTTGCCAAGTTGTCAATAGGCATTCACCTCAATTGTGCAGATACAGGGTGCTTTAAACTGCAGTTAGATTAAGTTGTAATCTGGAAGCAATGTTTGTTTTTGTTGAATCATCTTCAGGACATTCAATGAAAAAAGTTTTCACACTAAACACCTTCACATCTGAGCCAATTCTTCTTCCTCCTGACCTTTATGACATGCACTCTCTCCTCTCCTCAAATCTTTTCACTTCTCTATATCTCCTTTTGCTATCCACGGTGTATGCCTGTTATAATCATGTTTAAAAAGGAGTTAAGATGTGGCAGACTTGACTTAAAGGGATAAATGCACATCCAGTAGGCAGACAGACAGTAAGATTGGCAATCCCTCTTCTCGCCATCTGAGGCAAAATGGGTTGCCAGGTTGAGATGAGGTCACACATGATCTATAGCCCAGCGACGGGACCCTGGCTCTGCCTCATGGCTCTAACAGCGCAACACACACACACACACACACACACAGACATACACTTACAGGAAATGGTAGCTTAGAGGAATGCTCTCAGTCAGCACAGGGGCAACGGAAGTCTGTCAGAATGAAGCTGCGCGTTGATGTAACTGCCAAAGAGCTGGAAGTATTGAGGTTGCCAGTTCAGTCTCAGACAAACAGACACACACACACAGGCAAAAAAAAAAAAAAAAACTGACTGCGTGAAATATTGTGAGACTATAAGGCACTGCTATTCAGACGAAGCTGTCTGACAAAATGACAATGTCTAGCTATTCAGCTAACACTGATATAATTGAATGCACATAGAAATGAGATATCATACAGGTTTAAATTTATTTACACATTGAATCTCCATTCACTCCTCTCCCGTGCCCAAAAAATGTTAACTGGGATGAGGACAGGAAGCCAAAGAGAGATGCACTGATTGACAAAACCACATCCTGTCCCTGAGAGTTTATGTGTGCATGGCAGGCATATTTACAACTGTTAACAAACAGCCTTAGGGGGAGAGGGAGCACCACAGAGACAGAGCCAGAGGAGTGGGAGGTAGTGGAGAAATACACTTTATGGAAATGGTGGACCAGCGGAGACCCCCGACTACAAGCTGCATAATGCAACAAAAGAAGGGGATGATGTTTGTGTCAGAGTACTTTCTAATATTCATACGTTACATTTTCCAACTTAATTGGAATCTGTCAGGGCGCATTGGCCATGAGTGGCATCACAGCGGCAACTAGGCTGTTTCCCCACGGCTGATGAGATGCAATAAAAAGAGAGAGAGGGAGAGAGAGAGTGGGAAGTGGATTGCAGAGCGCCAAATGAAATGCAATTCAGAGTCAATGGGAGTCAAAAACACATTACTGCAAGCATGGCTTGAGTAAACCTGTAAAGGGAAGACTTTTTAAGACAAATACATCCAGCTATTCAAACCCAACTGTTCCCTCTGGGGTCTGTCTTTCTCCCATCATCTCTATTTGTCTGTCTATTTATCTGGATTTCACACACCCACACACACACACCCATGCATAGGGTTTTATAATAACCAGAGCACTGTACTTTTGAAGCCAATGCCGATATGAACATGTGAGAATTTACAAATAATAATGCTAAATCCGCCAATATTTGTTTTTTCTCGCACAACACATTATATAAACAAACATTTTTGATAAAAGAAAACTGTATCTGTGGTAAGTTAAAGTCAGCCAATAATATCAGCCTGTCCAATGCATCGGTTGGGCTCTAGTTTTAAAACACATCAGCTGATACAGAGACACATTTATGAGCCTCATTATCAGTGCCAGTGATTTCCAGAGGTGAGAACACATAAAGGATTAATAAACAACTGATGTAAACAATACAAATATGTTACATAGGTTGCTGTATTCATGCACACTGGCAGTTGGCGGTGGCACTGGAGTTGCCTAGTCTTAGAATAGGCATGCAAAGGTGTCAGTGCTGCACCTACAAGCAGAGCTACCTGCTGATATAATGCCATGTACACCACAGGATCTGACAAAGGCTGACATTTCAAAATATAAGTCAATGTGTTCCAATATGTGGAATTTGTGATAAGAGGGTAAAAACACTCATTTGAATATGTTCTTCCAGTACACAATGACTGAGTTGGCTTAGCACTTGTAATCATACACTTCCCTAAAGCTGAACTGAAGGGCTAACCTTAAAATGTGTCACTTGCACACTGGAATTGGAGAATGAATTCCTATTTGTGTACAGCTCAACTTAGAACACTGTCTCCACAAATCAATACAAGATCTTATCGTGTAAAGAGCTGCCCCTAATTTTAACCCGATTTACAGATTTCTCAATCCGTGATTGGCCACTAGCGTGCAGCAGTGTGCAGTCACAACACGTTTGAATTGTACTCGATAATTTCCAACTAAAACTAATTGCAATGCACAACTTAACATGCTTAAAGGAATTTGGCCTAATGTCAGTGGCTACAGCCATTATTTTTTACAGTCTATGGTATGAACACATTTTGAAGCTGTTGTTTTCACTGACACAAAATGGAGAGAGACATTGAGGTGGGGTTACCGTGTGGAATATTACCCTCAACAAATGATATGCCATAAAATGTCCAGTAATGGCTTGAACCTTTATTCATTCTGACAACAGAGAGGAACATGCTTTTGCCTGTGAGAGACTGCTGTTTCATTTGGGAGGTCTACATCAACTGGTGGGCCTTACAGTGGTGCACTTTACAGGTATTCATGAGAAAAGAACTGTTGAAAAACTACCTTTTTATGTTTATGAATTTAAATCATTACTGGTCAATTAACGCCTTTTGACTGCATTACTTGTTAGTTTATTGAAGCTGATGGTATCTCAGCCTCTTCTGTTCTCTTTCACAGTCATTGAATACCAACGCAAAATAGTGACTCTTTTCGTTTTTTTTTATTATGAAGGCTGATTTCCCATTTGTCATTAATGTTTTGCATGACTGAAACAATGTGTGCTATCATTTGCCTTTGTACAATTAGACACTCTGTATGTCACTCAGAAGAGATTAGTGCAAGGTGAAAAGGAGATAACAGATGAAAACTCACACACAACTTTACTGTACACATATGCATATGTTCAGAGACAACCATAGCCAAACACACACACACACACACACACACACACACACACACATACACACATACGGCATATAGCTGGGAACATCTGGAGCTGAAGTCGATTGGAAGTCAAACCACAAAGCTGGCGTTGAACCAAAGCAGAAGGCGACAGATCTAGGCAATCACAGCTATCTCCATCATTGGCCTGCTCTGCCTCCCTACAACCTCCGACTCCCAAATTCACCACAATGACTTTGAGAAAGAATCACGGCCTCTCTCCACCAGCGCTGCAGGGTGCAGCAAGTTCAGGACCAAAGTCAAACCAATGACATTGATAAGTAAAACTAATTCGGAATTTTAACTCTATTGGCACCCATAGCAGTGAATACTGAAACAGCAACATTTTTGGTTTAATTTTGGAATTATAGCTTATAATACATGTTTTATTACCCACTTGTCATGTTTATGTACTATATATAAGGAATGGTGATGTTTTTATCATATCATACAGATGAATCAACACAATTACAAATCATACATTTTATAAAGCATTCATTACAGGGCATTTGTTTTTGATTGCATTACACAATATGTATACAGACAGAAAAAGCATGTGCAAGAGAGAAGGAGAGTGGGAGTGTCATTTTCTGAGCAAGTCATGCATTAGCAACACTAGACTGTGATTGTAGTAAATGTCATGAAGTAGAGGGCCAAAAAAAGAGCTTGTAACATCCCCAGCTACATGACTATTATTCGTCTTACCCTCCAGTCTCATCTCTCTTCCTCTTCTGTCACTCACAAAGCTCTAACATGTAATACAGTAGAAATTACATTCAAATAAACTGCAATCGACATTATAAAGTAAGGCACAGTCCTACATTAGCTATGATGGATTCAAGGCTATCCTGTATATTTGTGTGTGTGCAAAAAAAAAAAGAAAAAGACGAAGTATAGATGCATCGATACGATTCAATGAAAGCATTATCATTTAAAATGTCTTACGAGGTGAAACCCTGAAAGATGTGGTTGCACCGTCAGCGCTTTCTGGTTGACATTTAATAGAGGTTTTCGTCCCACAAGAATTAAAGTCACAGATGAGGGGAAATGGCAAGGAGAGGTACACAAACAAACACACGCACGCACCCTTGACTAAATTAATTCTCTAAAGCCTAAACTAAAATGAATTATCTAAACTCTATTAAAACTAAACTCTTGAAAAATCATGACAGCATTAACTCAAATATGACAACATTAACATCACAAATATTAATTCAAAAATAATGTGAGCTTGTTTGCTATGTTGTAATTTAAAAGCCCAAAAGGTTAAACATTTAATTGTATTAGGGCTGCACCCCGATAATAATTTTCCTCTATGAATTGCCAGTGTAGGTGGAATATTTAACTTTTGTGTGGGGTTCCCACTCTATTTCTGTATGTTGTTTTGTTTTTCAACTACTTAACATTATTACTGATAATGCTGATAATAACTGATGTTTTTTTCTTCACACCTTACCCACGATTATAAAGAATATATTATTCATGGCCACTGCCCAGCTATACCTGCACACAAGCCGTCCAACACTTTACAGCCTACATGTCAAGCCTAAAGGTTTTGCCTACTGTACATAGCTCACATTTTAGTATCTTTGATCATCATCATCTGTGATCTATAACATTCAGCAGCGGAGCCGAGAGCTTCAAAGCAGTAGACAGAAACAAGTCTGTTTCCAATACGCTTAATTTTGTAATGTATGTTTGTAGGTAATTTTCAGACAAGACTAGGTTTGTAAGAGTTTAGAGCATGCCATGTTTGAATTCTGTGTTGCTCTGTGTACAAGTGCCAAGATTTGACTGACAAAAGGAGCTTTGACTTGGGTGCTGATGATTTGGATCACTGACATTTAGCAGGCAGCCTTAAAATGTATAGATTTAAATGAATTGATTTGTATTTAATCATTTTCAATTTCAATTAATAATAAATGACTAATTTTGTCTCCACCCTATAAATGCACAGTATACAAATAAATAAAATTAAAATAGATTTAAATGATTTTGTTTCAACCACCTATTTGTGGATTGCTTTACTGTAGTGGTTGTTAGTATACAGAACAAAAAAGTGTAATTCTGTTGGGGGGTTTGTCTGCAGAGAATGTTCACACATTGTAGACTTATACAACACAATAAACACCATCACAGAGAGAGAGAGAGAGAGAGAACGAGGGAAAGCTTGGTGTCAGCACACCTTAAAGTAGAAAAAAGCTTATTCATTACTACAAAATGTGGAACACTGATAACCACCAGGATAAAGAAAAAAAAAGAGAGAAATCGTGGTGTGAGCACTCAGTAGCCTAACATCGGACAACACACACAACGCCGCTAAAAGGGTTACAAGAAGTCTTTTTTTTCTTCTTTTTTTAAAGACGAAGTCCATACGCCTATCCCTCTGAACAAAGATGTCAATGACTTTGTTGTAAAAGTCCTCCTTGTTATGTGTATTCCTCAGTTTTACAAGTTTCTTCATGAGACAATGTTGAAAATCTTTTGAAGTAGGAAATATCCATGCTGACTGTCACCGTTAAGCTATCCGTGCTAAGTGCTAGCAGCTAGCCAGGGAGGGGAGCTATGTGCAATCACTGTGGCTTTAGCTCCTCAGATATTTTGTCAGACTCTCGGAAAAAAGTCTTAAACTGTAGATATCCACATGGTGTCAAAATGTCATTTTAATAGATGCTACTGGTCTTTAAAACCAAATATGTAACAAGCTAACTGGTTAGCTCACTCATGATACCCTGACAGATGGTCACAAACACACTCACGTTTGTAGCAGTGTAGGCCCACTGCATGTGAACTGACTGCTGACAAGATCCGCACTCATTCATTGTCTATGGGAAGCGATTAATTTGCTGCACAAAGCATGATGGGATACGTGGCGACGCAGACCAAGCTGGCAGTGCAAGCGGGTGGGACAAATTCAAAAATTCAAACAGTGCTCACATCGAGACAGCTAATCAAGCTGCAGCACCAGTGACTTCTTGAACAGCTGTGTGTAACGGCTGTGTAACTGGTGGGGCAGGGTGGATGCAAGTTTATATGAATTGGTTGCATACAGTAGGGCAGCACCACAACAGGTGCACTAACCGGGGAAGGGCGTGGTTCAGAGCGAGAAGGAGTGGATGTCACATGACACGGAAGAGCTGTGTCCCAATTCAGGGGCCGCATCCTTCAAAGGACACAGTCTACAAAGGCTTTTCCTTCATGGACCACGAAGGCCAGAACTGAGCGTTGTTAAATGAGACATTATGGTCTACGGAGGATTTCCAGCTGCGTCACTAGCTGTTCCCGCCCTTGCATCATAAAGCACCGCTCCTGTCGCTTAGCAACCTCAACAGCTGCAGTGGACAATCAGGACACAACTAGTAGAAATGGAGCCAGAACTTTCAAATTTATTATTGTGGCAGCCCATCAAGGTCCAGCAGCACCACCGGGGACTCCCTGCTCAGCTGAACCAAAAAACACAAAAACACATTTTCTAAGGCCTAATACTTATAAAATTGAATTTAAGGACCTGCAGACACCCTGTTATTCTACTTCTTATGTAATTTATTTGTGATGTAAATAGTTGTAAAGACTGCTGTAAATGAAGTAAACAATGTATTAATAAACAATTACTTTATTTAAATTCATTTAATAGTTTTTATTTTTCAACTAATCTTGAGTAGAGAGAAGCGCCAGTCTATTCTCTCTCTCCTCTCCTCTCCTCTCTCTGCAGCAGTGTTCCTGCTGACAGCAGCAGCTCAGCTTCAACACACCTACCCGACTCTACTGTGACAAAATAATCTCAACTCAAAGCTCCACTAACACTTTTTTTTCTCACAAAAATAATAACCTCACTGACAGAGGGATGCAGTAAATTATGTTATCCGGTCTGTAATGTAGCCATAATAAAAATCCAAACTGTAATGTAGCTGAATAAAATAAAATGAAATAAAGACTGATTTGTTCATTTTAATACATTTATATTTATTGAAATGTGGTGATATCTGTACATATAGAACCCCTGAGGCAGCGCTGTTGTTCTGCCCAGTAAAAACACGAAGCTTCACTTCATATTCAGACAAACTAATGTGGTAGGTACAATTGTTAAATTTCAACTGTGAGACCAACATCTTCCAAAAGGAAATGTTATATATCAAAATGCTACAGAAACAGTGGTAAATCACCAAAGAGCTGCACAGATCAGTTCATCGGATCATATTCTCCCCGGGATGATGACGGATGTTGACCGGCCGATCATCTCAGGAGTCGGGGTGCAAACAAGGGTTATTTGGATAAACTGACCACATATTGGGAATCTAAATGGTTACTTTCTCACCTGAAAAAATCTTAAAACTTAATAAAGTGAAATATTAACAGTCCTACAGTGAAAATTACAACATCTTCTCTGTTGTCTGTCTCTGTCTCAATCTCTGCCATTGCTGCTGCCCGTTGGTGCAAAATACATTTTGGGATGGTTGGGCCACGAAGGATCAATCGGTCGGATCCTCCAAATTCGGGCAAAGAAGGCAGAATTTCTGGATTTCTGCATTTGAAGTAGACTTTGAAATGGGACAGCCTTGGACGCACCTCTGTGAAGCATTTGGTCTTCAAATGCAAGTCCACAGAAAACGAGGCCCCTGAATTGAGACACAGCTATAGACTGTAGGGTTGAGGCAGTCTCTGCCTCAACGATCATTCAACACAGTGTGAGAACTGACTACGCATGTGCAAATACAAAAATGTTGGCCTTAGTGCAGGCCTCAGCATTCAGGAGAGGCAGATTTTAGGAGCAAGCTGTGGCAAAAGGAGCATACTATACTTTTAAAACAACTATTCTGAGTAGTTTTACAGGAGTATGTGTAATCCTGAGACAAATTCTGAATAATGAAACTTTAATCATCACATCACCGATTCACTGGCAAGGGTAGATCCTTGTGAGGCAAGGACAGTGAAATATCTGCTTTCAGAAAGATGTTTTCTCCATTTACTGACGTTTATGCTCCACCCATAAAAACATGGTGTCAGTTCTAGTTCTTTCATATTTGAGTGTAGCATTTGACACAATCGAGCATAACATTCTTCTACATTGTCTCAAAAAATGGATTGGTCTCTCTGGTAAGATACTTGACTGGTTTCGCTCCTACATTACTGCTAGTAAATTCTACATTAGTCTCAGAGAATATACTTCAGAGAAGTATGACGTGTCCTGTGGTGTTGCACAAGGCAGTTGCCTGGGTCCCCTCCCTTTTTCCTTATATATGCTCCCATTAGGTAATATCATCAGAGAACACAATGTGTATTTCCATAGCTATGCTGATGATACATGAATATACATGTCAGTCAACATGTAACGCTGTGAGCTCCCTGATTATCTGGCTGTCAGCAATCGATAAATGTGTGCAATAACTTTTTAAAGCTGAACCAGGACAGGACAGAAATTATTTTGGTCGACCTAAAAGCCAAAAGAGATACGCTGTATGAGAAATTCAGTAATCTGGCTGCTCTGGTCAGATCAGAAGTAACAAGTCTTGGAGTAAACTTAGACTCCAATTTGAATTTTGAACATTATATAAACAAGGCGACCAAAACTGCCCTTTTTAGTCTTAGGAATATTGCAAAGATACATCCATTTTTAACTTTAAAAGATGCAGAAAAATGAATTCATGCTTTTATATCGAGTTGACTTTTCTATTGTAATGCTCTTTTTAAGGGTCTCCCTGAAAATATGATTGAAAAGCTGCAACTCACCCAGAACTCAGCTGCCAGGCTACAAAGATAAGATAGCCTCTTTACACTGGCTCCCAGTTTCTTTTGGAAGTTATTTTAAAGTGTTTTTAAAGCTTTACTTGTTGTTAAAGCTCTTAACGGGTTAGGAGCAGCCTCCAGCTTGACATTTTATGCCTTGGTCACACTACATGACTTTCAATATCGTCAGATCGCTGTACTGTTCACACTACACAACTTTCTGTTTTGTAATCGGGAATCTTGAAGTCTTTGTGGTTTGCACACTACATGACTGATCAGTGACAGGGGGTCACACATTACAAGATCTTTCACCAGGAATCCCCGATGTCTGGTCTCCAAACTATGTTTTGTCAAGAAAACACATACAAGACGGGACACAGAAAATGACGTGATACCATGACCCATGACCATGTGACCCTGACTACACACCACTTTAAAAGCCAAAAAGGTTGGAAACCACTGGTTTAAAGGTAGAGTCAGCAATCCTAATCCAATACACTTTTTGTCAAATTCAGCAAATATCTGCTTACAGTCTGCTAGTCCATTCCATATGTGCGCTGATAAAAAATCTGACGACCATACACAGCCCTAGCTCTGTAAATGGGCATGTAAACACAGTAGCTTGGAACAAGCCAACCAACACTACTCCGGCCAATCAGCAGCAGGGGGCGTTTGTGCTCATGCACAGGACAGGGGGGGGGGGTCATGAGAGCAGCTGTCTGTGTGAGGACATGAGTCTCCCATCTCCAGCACCCGCTGAATGGTGGGGGAGAGAGGCCGTGGTCACTTCACATAGAAAGCGTTTTCTCACGGAACAGATACGCTTCCATTTTATTAAATGTATCGATCCACACTGATTACGAGACGCTGTTCAAATCACACAAATATCCTGCTGCATATGTGTTTTGAACTTATTAACCATATCAATGAATCAATAACTACAAACATTGTTCTTCCTGTGGAGCCAATATGCAAACTATTTTGGTTCAGTTCTGCTGCCTGTCAGTCACCCTGGTGAAGGCAGTTTGGCCGGCTGCTGTCCTCTCAGCTCCCCAGGAGCTGCAGCTGACAGACGGCTGCTTCTGTGGACAGAGACAGTTCAACAGTTCTTTGAACAATTCACACATAGCAATCGAGTGCTGATTTGTGAGTGCCGAGAGAACGCAGATTTGCCTCTGATCTGGGGGCTTTTGTCGGTGATCTCCAAAAACTGCCAGTGAGTGGAAAATCAGGGCTACAATCCTGTAGTGTGAACTTGGTATTACTGTCTCCCATGTGCCCTTAGGTCATCTGCTGCCGGTCTTTTAGAGGTTGGAAATCAGGCCCATAAGAACAATTGGGCATGCTGCCTTTTTTTAACTATGCCAGAAAATTATGAAATTTTCTACCGAGACATATCAGAGAGGCCAACTCAGTAGCTAGTTTTAGAAACAGCTAAACATATTTGTACATCTTGGCGTTTTATCAGCTCCCTTCCTTACTGTAACCAAGCTTCTGTTTTATCCACATATCCCAGTTTTATCAACCTTTTATTGTTTTGTTTGGTTTATTTAGTTTATTTTATTATTTTATTTGTTTTTGTTTCTCTTTCTTTATTATCTTTTTTTATTTGTATTTTATTTGACTTCTTCCTAGCACTATGACTGTGTCATTTGCATGTAAAGCACTTGAGCTGCAATCATGAATATATATGCTATACAAATAAAGTCATTATATTATTATAAAGTTATTATCATGGAGAACATGTAGTGGATGGGGGATAAAAATGGGTGCTTTGATGAGAAGCTGTCCTCAAGGTTAGGGGTGAGTGGGTAGCCTCGGAGGATGTGCGGGGGACATGCTGCTTCCCTGGTGAGAGTAAGAGTACCCTCCACTTCTGCACTGCTGGCTCTAGAGAGATGGGTAGAAATGGCAATGTCTTACTAGGGAGCAAACCAGTCCAGCCCCACCAGTAATGAGGGCAAAATAATGCATAATACAGCGGGGCTCCCTACAGACTCCTTTAGAATGTGCAAAACAACGATCATGTAAGTTTTATTGCATTTCACACTGTGCAAGATGAGTCTAAGAAAATCTTGGTTGCAATTTTTGTAAGACTGTATGATATCAGTTTGACACATTGTCAGATTATAAAATAAGCAACATGGAAAAATAGGAAGTAAGGACATCATGTAGTATGTGGACAACTGAACAAAGTGCATGGACACCTGATATGTGATTGCTGAACATCTCCTTCCATTCTACTGGGATGGTTTGCACACTATTTTAGAACCTGGCTGCAGGGACTTGCTCCCATTCAGCCACTTGACCATTATTAAAGTCAGGTGCTAATGATGGGTGATAGGGCCCGTCTCACACTTGATGGAAATCATGTTCATTGGGGTTGAGATTAGGATTCTGTGCAGGTAAGTCAAGCTCTTCCACAACAAAGTGTAATTTATTAAAAAGTAATTCATTCTTGCACGGACATGGCATTGTGCGCAAGTACTTTGTCGTGTTCATCAAGAATCTTCCCCAGTGTTGGCACAAAGTTCGCAGCATACTACGGGGGCATCCACATACAGTACTTGAATTAATGTAAGGGATAATACTTCACACCAGGTGGTTCTTTTCCTCCATGTCATCCATTATAACTGTGGAACATGCAAATCAGAGGCTATTATCCTGCTTGATCAGCCATGGTCATTTCTCTTACCATTCAATGGAAAAGGCAAAGATAAGTTAGATAAGGCAGACGGTATATACAGGAGACACTTGATGACCTCACTTCATAATTGTCACTTCATACACATATACACTTAGTGTATGTCTAACCCTTGTTCAGGCTTGGAAAAACATTGCATTAAAAATGGAAAAAAACAAATTTGTCTTTAGAAGACAAAAGCAGAGAGGAAAAAAGCAGTGCCCCAAAAGGGATGGTGTGCCTACACAAGATGATAGAGACAGTTTTGGGCGGGCTGACAAAAAATATGTATATATCTCCCACGACAGTTCTTTCATGCCGCTATTTTTCTCCTATGTCAAGGGCCAAGCCTCTCAAGGTGTGTTATCATTTAGTGTGGTGAAAAAGTTTTTCTGCTGGTGAATTGATTCTGTGGGTTGAAGGCTACCCATCTCCTCAGCATCCTCCAGCTAACCCCACCAGACTGAACCTGATGTATTTGTGCCCACATATTCTCTCTGTTCTTGTCCAAAAACCGAAAGGGGTGAGCACGAAAAGCCTCCTTCGAGGGAGGAGTGTGAAACCCTCCTTGAAGGAAAAATAGGGCCTTCCATCGCTCTCTTTTTCTCTCTCCCCAGCTTGCGCGTTGCTCACAAAGGCAACAGACAGGCGGGTGGAAATCAATTCCATGGAGCCACCAGATGAAAGTAAGGAAGAAAAAGAGTAGAAAAAGACAGAGGAGCTGTATGAAGATTTCAGCAGGCGAAAAGCAAAAATAACCAATGGTTATTGGCTGGTCTTCCACCTGTGTCTACACACAGTCAAAATATGAAAATGTGGAAAATCTAGTACTATAGGTGCTAGGGTACATAAGATCCGAGGAAGTTGTCACTGCAACACAGACTGTCTCTTAACCAACCCAACAACTAAAACGATTCTGTCTTTCTATCAGTGTCACAATTACCTCACAATTACATCTCACTTCAACTTAAGTTTGTCAGCTATAATCTTGTAAACAATAATCCACAATATGTTAGTAAGCAATAAAATATGAAACCACTGAGGTATTCAAAAACAAAGTGTGACCTAATTGCCTCTAGGTTTGGACAGAAACAGTATCTTTAGCTTTATTACATTACTTTCCCCATTTGCATTTCTGTATAGATTAAAATGTTCTATAGCAGTTTAAACTATACATAAATGCTCTAGGAAAATGTTTATAATTTAACATCATTAAATTGTTTGATCAAATCATGCAGAAAACAACCCTTAAATGATTGTGCCACATGTTATCACTCAAACAGAGTGAGAGAAAGAGAGAGAGAGAGAGAGAGAGAGAGAAAGAGAGAGAGAGAGGTGCCAAAATAAAGTCATGGCAGGAAGAAATCTGAATCTGAAACCCGACAAGTGAGGATGAGAGTACAGGAGTGTAGAGAATCACATACACACATACCCCGACCATAAACAGCTTCAAGCTGGATCCCAAACGGCCCACTTACAGGCAGGATTTTGGCTCTATCTACAGTCTGCATCACTGCTCTTGTGTGAGTGTGTGTGTTTGTGTGTGCACTCAGACCAGAGAGTGCCAACAGCTCTCAACCAGTATTAGGATTAACCCACAGATTGATCCTGGCAATGCACAGGAGAGATATAGGGAGAGAGAGAAAAGAAGGAAGGAAGGAAGCAAGGGAGGAAGGAAGGAAGGAAGGAAGGACAGATGGGAGGAAGGAAAGAAGGAAGGGAGGAACAGAGGAAGAAATGGAGGAGAGGAAGAGGAGCATGGAAGTGGAGTCTAGAAAGAGAGAAAGTGTGTGTTTGTGGGTGTAAATGAGTGGGAGGATTAGTAAGAGAGAGGAGGGAGGAATGGAGGAAGCGTAGATACACACACAAATACATGATGGCAGATGGACCGTAGTACCTTCTAGACCATACAATCATGTGTGTATCAGTATGCATGTGCGAGTGTCTGTGTGTGTCTGAGACCATCCAAGACTCACCTGTCAATGCCCCACCTGTACTCTGTTCATACACAATAAGAACTAGTCTCAGTATATCTGACTTTTTTGTGTGTTTTGTATGAGAGTTTGTGTCTGACTGTGTTTATGAGCATCCGCCACTGTGTCCAACATTTATTCCTTTATCCAGCTGTATTATAACCTCTTATCAGCCCTGTGAATCGTAGCAGCTACCCCAATATTTCCTTTAGCTGTTCGTGTGGTATTCCAGCAAAAAAAAAAAAACTGCACTTCACATCCCGAGCAGCAGATTTGAGCTGACAAGATATCATTGGATTACAAAGCTCATTTCACCACGCTTGACACACTAGTGCCTGGGTTGGTCAGGCATGCAGATGGAGATGAAGATGGAGCCACGGTTCACTCCTACCCATCGTTGTCAGTGGCATTTGCAAAGGGCACTTGCAGGAAGCCTTAGACATGACAAGCTCCGGCTCCATCTGCATCCCGTGATTGCTCCGTGGACTGAATATAACAGACGCTTTCCAAACCAGTGGAGCGACGGGACACTTTACAAGCGATGCGGCAAAAGTTACACACACAGGTAAAAACCATTAGTGCAATAGCGTTAATACTTTCGATGTCGCCCACATCCTCTTCTACTGAAGGAGGAGGCCACTTGCTGGCTAGAGCGCTGGCCTTTATTGCAAAAAAAAATAATTAAATAAAAAAACACACTCATTCAAGCGAGATAAAACAAAGACATGCTTGAGGGTAATTGAACGAGCAGGCAGGGCATCGCTAGGCTGGAGATGGGGAAGAAAAAGACGAAAACGCACGGAGCTACGAGGCAAGGGAACGCATCAAAGCTTGATTAGCTACGCATTAGAAAGCAGGCCTACTTTCTTTCTGCAAGTACTTAGCCCTCAGTGAGACCCCAGAGCCTTTCACCCCCGAAACCTCCACCGTCGCGAAGAGAGCAAGAACTTGTGTTCTCTTTCATGGTACATGTGTACTTGTGATGTGTAGCAGGGATTGTAATGTTCCTGATGGCTGGCCCCGGTGATTTGTCAAGAATGATGGTACATCTGCGGGAGACAGTATTAATGATGCACTGGCCGTGGTTACAAGCTCCCTCTGTGCTGAACAAACACATTCAAACACGCACACGCGCACACTCACACACATTCACACACACACACACTACCACACAAAGAGAATGTAATACTCACATACACACAAGAAAGATATCTTTTAGTGAGTGTACTTGTACCCCTGCTCCTATTTTGTTAACACATGCAACTGCAAATCCCTTCATTGCATCCTAGGCAATTCATCAAATAAGAAACAGACACTGTTTAAACACTGATTAAATGAAATCAATTTGCAGGTTCTACCTTCTGAAATGTGAATCACCTGTTCTGTATGTTTTATGATCATTGTAAATTAATTACTGGACAGTCGTAGATGTCGTCAGTAAGCATTCGCTTGCTACATAGTCAATGACTCCAAATCTTTGATGATGATCGTGATGTGAACATTACGATTCAAATCAGCATAGCGATTAGTGATGTCCCCCCTCTTGGCTGACCTGGACCCAATAAGTTCTTTCAAAATTCCAAGACAGTCAAACCTTGAGACATGAGACATGCTTACTGAATGGAAATCAATGAAGATAGATAGGACAGACAGAGTAGGTATAAAAAGCAGAGAAGAGGGCAACACAGCCTAGGACACAGAGAGGTTAGTGGGGTGTATTGAGCTTGTGCAGTGGCTAAGAGGATGGGAGGCGGGGTGGGGGGGGGGCATCTGTCTACTGTTTAATTTGCCATCTGTGAGGCGTACTACTGCCAGGGTCCCTAATCAGGCAATCCATCACACCCTCATTGAAACACTTTCGATTACACAACGTCCCAAGGCTGACAGTTTTCCTCATGCCATTCAAAAAAGTTGCTTTTCCAGGCGTCACTGTGTAGGGATTTTTGATATTGTATCCACGGACGCAGACTCAGAATCACTTCAGCTGGAAACAGTTGTACTTCACTGCTTTTTCTTGTCAAGCTGCATTTTTTACCACTGTTGTTAACACACCGCCCCGGCTACTGGTGCTGCCACACATAATGTTATGAACGAGACATTAATATTAATATTTACATTAACTGCTATTACATGTGCATGAGTGTATCAAGATTTAATGGGTACCAGATCTACTCAGTCAGTCACAACTGGGACTATCAGATTTATAATTAAATTATGGTTTGTTCCTCATTAAGTATTCATTCTCGTTCAAAATTATTTCTTCCAGTTCTCCCATGTTCACTATCATGTCACACACTATTCTAACCACAATGATCAGCTGTGTTCAAAAAAGATGCCAACGTATTTTGAACTTGTTTCTCCCAGGTTGTCTTTGATCCCTTTCATTCTCAGCAAGAAGTTTGTGCTCTAACAGCCAAATGCATGATACATTAGGACAGTTATAAACTGAGGCTATTCCTAAAGAACAAGAGAACCATAGTTTTTATCTGCTACATGTTCATAAATGTTTTGTTACTGTGTGTGTCTATAACCGGATTTCTTTCATTTTCAGCATTTGTTTTTATCCTTGTGTCCTTGTTCAGTCTACATGCTGCTATTGTCCACTCACCTAACTGTTCTCTAAAGCGAAAACAAACTTTCAAACTATTACTACTAATACTATACTAATACTACTACAAATTATCTACAAGATTAGCAGCAAACAGGTCATTCCTGGGGATGAGACAAGGTTTTTTAGTTTTATTCTCACCACTGTTTGCACAAAGTTGGACCTGAGGAAAGTGGAAATCTATCAGCACTTCATTATTATTAAAAGTATTTCATATACCTTGACTTTCCTGAATATTTCATAAGAGAAGGAGGAGTATGAGGAGTAGCAGCCTACAATACTTAATCTCATAAATATGCAGCAATGTACACTTGTGTGAAGTCTGATTTTACACAAAACTATAGAAGTGACCAACACACACACATGCAAAGATACACATGATCTCCAATGGTAGCCTATATGAAATTTGCCATCCAAAAAGGACGTCTAGTGCAAAAGAACACATGGAAATATAAGAGGGCTGCAACAATAAATCATTATAAGCACCTGTATGTGTCAGTACAAGATTGAATCACTTATTCTATAGACATCACTGAGTCATTTAACATACATCTGTTGTTGACTTATTATGCTAATTTATAACTAAATATGTATTCGCAATCCAAATGCATTCTACCTCCTCTGTCAGATCTGAATTATATTAACTGGCACTTGCAAGTCACACACTAAAACTGTAAAGACCGCCCTCATTCACTTACCATTTAACTTAGCATTAATCGAAGAGCCGACAAACAGTTGCACTGCTCATTAAACCAACAATTAACATTGACACACTGAGTGAGCTGTCTTACCTTAAACCAGGTGCTTGTTCTTTTCCTTGCTCTGTGCAGAAGCAATCACCAGTTTACTGCCCTTGCAATGAGTTCTTCTTATCAAAGCTAGACAGTTAGCGTTAGCTACCAGTGTGATGTCGTCCAACAATCACAAGGTCTGACTTTTCTTGATAATTTAATTTAATCTTCACAACTGTGAAACTGCAATGAAAGCACACATTGCAAACAAAAAGTCTGAATCAAAATACTGGCAATGACAGCCATCAGAGGACACAGCTTTTAGCGACAGAAAATGTCTGAAACTGCAAACACCTGCCTTTAGCATTGTTGCTATGGTAGGTAATGATTAACTAAACTCAATTTGCAGCCCTTGCAGCCAGTCTAAAATTGAGTATCTAAAATAAAACAAAATAATTACAGACAAATACTGTTCAAACCAAACAGCATGAAGATAAACTGCAGCAGGATGCTTCAATCCATGCTTCATTACCAATGAAGAAAATATGACTGTGACAGAATGACCAGGAAGGGAGAGTACTGTCCACAAAAGTCTAGTCAAGTATAAAACTCAATCTTAAATACACTGATTCAGAGGGTAGAAAAAACACTACACAACTGCTGTATGATAAAGACCTCTTGGAAAACAAGCACTACAAGGGTGTTATGACATTAGTTCATCGGTTTTCATGGCGAACATACCGCTGATATTATCAGCTAATAAAGTTGTTATGGCAAATGTTTTAGTACACATACACAGAGAAAAATATAGTGTTCATTTGGAGACATATGGCTTTCTGGCAATTAAAAATACAATATTTTGTATTAATAAGTTTTGTCACTGACTTTGTGTGCCATTTGGTGCTGAGTAGGTAGCTGATTTATCAGAGCTTTTTTCACTGAAAACAGCTGTATTTTACTGCTGGAGAATAACATTGATGAGAGCTTTAAAACTGAACAAAAACAGTAGGCTAAACAATGACCTAAAAAGACGCTGAAACGCTCCATCAAGGTGAGGGGACCTGCAGAGTTGAGAAGGGTCCAACCATGGCCCTCACATGTGTGGACCACAGGTCTGTGAGCCAATGGGGGAAAAAAGGGTTCCCAGGCATGACTTGCATTACAAGTTAGACATTGTTTTCCACACCTTGCATATTAACATGGGTTGATTTAGTGATTTAGTGGAATTACTTAGATCTTTTACATATTTAAAACTATTAACATCACATTGTAAAAATACTCTATGTCTGTATTAAAATAGTACTTCAGTAAAAGTATAGAAGTATCTATCTATTTTTAATAGATGCAGACCAGTTCTAATTTGGAGACCATCAGCTTGCTAAATGCACTCTAACTGTCTCTGGCACTGAGGTCACTGAGCCCGCCGAGCACACTCATAAACAAATTAATTGGCTTGCCAACACTATTTATGTGCTCTACACACACAACACCAAACACACACTTCTTCCATCCCCGCCGATATAAACATGGTACCTGTGGTCTGGACAGTAGTGAATAGCTATTATGCACCTCTGCAAATTAATAACGTTCCACTCTAAATGAACCTTAATTTGAAATGTTCAACTATTTTGCAGCTTTGTAAGTACAATTTCACATTAACATTATGATGTTTGAAATGACTTCTTTTTTCCAAATCTGAATTAAGTTTTAATGCATGTTGGAGATAAATGCAGGCAGTTTTGCCAATTATTTTCTTTAGCAATGGATCATACAATTTAAGTTACACTACATTTGTTTATGGAGAATGTAAAAGCTGAATCCTTTAAAATGTTCATATTAACATTTGTAAGAATAAATAATGAAGCCATGGTATTTCCCTAAATTACATTATATGTGGGCAGTGGCTATATGACTCTATGCACAGAAAGAGACGAGTGATTTTCAGAGCAAATTGCAAAATTGAGAAAGTGAGAAGGAGAGCGAGAGAGCTGAGCCTATTCAACTCCTCCATCCCTACTTCAGGACCATGCAGTGTGCAGTTTGACATCAAATTATATGACTTCCAGGTTTTGAAGTGTCACTATTCAAACCATTACCTTGTGCTGCTATTTTGTGCTACTGACACGGGAAATTGTCTCATTTAGGTTTAACAAGAAAGTTTGTCACAGAAAACAAAGCACAAAATGATTTAAAGATCTTGCTGTCATGCTTTAGGAAATTAGGACCTGAGCTTGTTCAGTGTGGTTCAGCAGGCTTTTACTTTTACTGTTTTACATCTTAAAAATATGGTTTCAAACAATATAAGAAACTGTATTCAGTCCTTCAATTCCATTTGCAGCATGTGCATAGTTTCCAATAAGCAGACACTTAAGAGAACAATGAGTCACCTTTTTTACAAGCAAGAATTATTTATATCATTCAATCTTGTGCATGAATTATTTATAAAGAAAAAACAGTTGATGAAAATATGGGTTATAAAAATATTATTTAGGCCTACATACAGTAGAAAATGTTATTGATATATAATGAGGATACAGCACTTTCAAAATATCAAAGCCTTTCTGTCTTTATGCCATTTAGATGCCTAATAGCTTGCAAGTTCCTTTATTTTTCTTGAAGAATACTAAATTGGCCTTAAGATATCATAGCCTGTAGCAGGTAGTCCTATAGGACTCAGAGTACAGTGCTAGATTTAAAGATGTCATCCTTACTCTTGGATATTATACCAGAAATTTTATAGCAAGAAATGTGTGGTGAGTTTACCCATTCCATTGGATGAGAGAGATAGGCTGTCTATCGGTGAGCATTTTTGGATTCTTTGAGCTTTAGTCATGAGAAGAGTCTTCATGACTTGCAATGAAGTCAAGCAAATTGTTTGCTTTTCAAGTCACCCCATGTTTACAGACCAAAATACTAGTTTGATTTTTTTGAGAAGCGAAATAAGTGTACAAACTGAACTACAGCTAAGCCAGCAGATCGATGCTGAATAAGAGAGAGACATTTTGAAAAGGCATTTCAATCTATTATGCTTGTCTGCCTTATAGACAAAGCTATAACTGTCTGATGACTGGTGCAAACTGCTGATTGGTCCTACAATTTATCCCACTGTGATGCTTACTAAAGTGGTTCAAGTTTTCAAAAATAATTCTCCACTCTTGCCAGTCCAGAAGCAAACAAGCTCTCCTAAACTGACTATATGCTACCTGACTAAGAAAAACAAGGTTCAAAGATTTAAAAGATTGAACTTTCATCCATCATGTGGCCAGAAACACGACTCCAAATGAACACTAATGTTGCTTGTTTTTGCTGAGCATAGGCAACTGTTTGCTAACTTGTTAGCCAAAACAACTAGCCTGTAAAGTGATGATAGAATTAGCTTGTTATGTCGTTCTCCAGCCCCTAAGTGGCCCCAAAAAAGCAATAACTATAGTTGTAACCATTTATTTTTCTTTTTGTTAACATTTGTTTTGTTAGGCATGACAGGCACATGATTAGAAGTTCATTTGCATTACTTTTTTCCTCCTCAATTTCTATTAATGAAAGTGTTTTCTTGGCATAAAATCTGAATGAAAATCTGTTTAAACTAATCTGCTTCTTGTTAAACATATGAGCATTTTACCATGTAAATCAGTAAAACAGCAAACAGTGACTCTAAAATATGTACAGTGCACACATTTCTTTTTTTTTTCTCTCTTTCGTTTCAGTTCCCAACTCAAACACACACACAAAAATGCACAGAGGACATCAATTAACAACCCCCCCACGAAAAATAAGCTTGCAATTCAGACAAGTTATAAAAGGAGGACCTGAAAACAGACTTAGTAGAGGGCCAGTCTCCAAGTATCATTTATAACACACACAAGCACACACACACAAGCACACACACACATACACACACACCGCTCTGTCAGCTTCGGGCAACGGTTTGCATAAAACCTCAAATCACCGTTGGCACACACATCCTTGATAGGTGCATGCCTGGTCTTGCTGAAGTAGAAATACAGCTTGATCTGGGAGGGATTACACACACAAACATACAGTATGTTGTACAGTAGTGTCTTATCTCCATGCAACTGAGCAGACGGGAGGTGTGGGCCGTATATTCTTTTATACTTACGAGTTCAAATGCTTTCACAAGGATAGCTAGATGCTTTCCAGTGCCAGCAGCTCAAGGGCTATAAAGAGTCAGGCTCTGAGTTTAGGGTTAAAGTTCAGATTAAATGAAACAGAGCTTTTTAAAGTAGTAATTTGGTCTTGGATTTGTCAGTCAACCCTGAGGAAATCAGTCCTAACTGGGCAAAAATTCTTAGAGTGGTGCATTTTTGGTCTGACTTTTAGGACTAAGAGTAAAAGCATTTTTATCAACTTTCTCTCTCTATTTAAGACAGCTCAATAGATGTCCTGACCTGACCTTTTATTCTCTGACATCTATGGGTTAAGAGTATATTTATGACTGCCAAGAGGCCAATACAACTGACTTTCTGCAGGAATGTAAAGAAGGTTATTGAGTAAATGTATGAATGATAATCCTCAGCCAACAACAATTGTAAAGAGAATAAAACGCCAGTACTTAAAAGACACTGAATGAGGGTTAGTGGAGCGACAAAATCAGAGAGTATTGATGTTGCCACAAGGCCAACAGCAGATGGAAATCAAAGATCTCACTGGTGTGTAAACCTTCATTTCATAAATGATGAGAAGTTTTTTACGTGCATGTCTAGTTTGTAGTGTGTGACCTCTCTTTCTGTGAATATATCTGAATGTTTCATCTTTTCTCCAATTTGCAAAGGAGGAAAGATAAAGAGATTCTCTGGACTGACTGAAAATGGAACCTACACACCTCCCTTAATTTAATTCTAACCTATACCCTAAAACCAAGTTTTAACCCTATCACAGCCATTTGGAGAAATGAAGATGACCAAAATCTCCTCAATTTCTCAAAAATCCTTATACTCATGGTCTAAACCACACAGAACACACACAAACACCCACAGTGAGCCCCTGCTTCTTCGTACCCACTCTATAATTGCAATCACACACACACACTCTCTCTCACACACCCACACACAGAGATTAGACCATCTGGCATCATCTCAATTGGACCTGAGCCGAGCATCGCTCATCCTACAACCACTGCCTGCACCGAGCAACTTGGGAAAGACATGAACCCTACACTTTAAGTATGAATGTATACAACAAAAGAAGCCTTTGTTATCCACACACATGAACACACACATCAAAATCTTAAGCAAGCACACATCAAGTATGCATAAATGCATTCATGTACTCAAAGATGCATTTGTGCCCAACTAATATACGTACATAAACAGATCATGAGAACTGACTGTACCATTCGATATGATCTATCCTCATAAGGAAAGAGACGAGAGAGCTTTCTTCAATCAATACAAAATCAATCTGAAGATGAAAAAGAAGGACACAGAACACAGAGCACAATCAATCCCTTTACTTCAAGTCAAATCTTCAAAGTATTGCTGTCTCCACAGCACTCCTTTGACCTATATGATGAAACTTTAATGCTGTATTCGACAAACCAGTATGCAAACTTGATTTTGTGGTCGCACCCTCATGTTACAGGGTAAAATAGAAAAGCTGGTTTGGCCATGAATTATGAATTGTTCTGAAGTTTGCTGAGCTTTGTTTGCTCTTTGTGATCAGAAAAGAGATAATGATGACAGAGAGATTATAAAGTGGTTTTTAATGCATTTCATAGGGGGTTCACAAGAATACCAATGTCTTCAACTTAATTCCACTGTTCACAGATTAAGCACGGCACCCCGCTCTCAGTCTGGCCTTTTGAAGCCTTTTAACCTTCAGCCACACTGATGCATAGAAGAATCATCACCATCTCTGCTGTGGCACAGTGCAAACTCTTAGCATGTATCACGTGTAATAGCCATAACTAACTATATTATTTATTATAGGTTGTACAGAAGTATCATATTTATATTACTGATAGTATATGTTGCTGGGAGTAATGTAAAAATGCACATTTACAACATATGTTTCTGAAGTTCAACAAAGCACAAGTCAGCTAGGTGAAATAGAATACAGGAAATGAAATTTTGAAAATCTAAATCAAAATGATCTATACTCACTGACAGTGATTTTCTAACAACATTGCACCCACACAAAGACTCTTTGGACACTATAATCCTTATAGGTCTAACAATAGATGCTGCTGAGATCACCTCAAACACTCACTCAGACGTGCTCACGCACCCTGCAACAAGCCTGAGTCATATCTGAAATCACCTCAATTTAAATTTCAGGATGCTAATGTATCAGAAATTGTTTTAATTGAGGCCCTGAGTTCATCAGAATGACAGCCAGGAAGAGAGAGAGGAGAAAAAGAGGAGCTTTTAGCTTCCCATCCTCTTTCAGACAACCCTCAGGAGTGTCCAGACGAGAAGGTATTCAAGTGCTAAATCCCTTTAATCTCGCACATCAAAAAGCAACTCACTTACAGAACTTGGCTATCTATAGCTGCTGAAATAAACCGGGACCTGCAGCTTCATCTTTTCACAAAACACCAGAGTTCCCTGTCAATAAATCAGGATGCACTTCCCTGGTAATACATATATTATTTGCTTGATTCTTCCCCCTCTTTTTTCACACAACATTTCTACTCAATGCCAATTCTCTACCTTGTTTACATCCTCTCAGTGCAATACCCCACTCTGTAGTCATAATATGCTCCTCATTGTTTGCTGTAGCATGCTGCTTTTTGCTTAATGCCTTATCAAAGTTCTCACTATCTAATATCATTCTACACATACTATTCCACCCTGCAGAAAAAGCAGCGTATGGTAATTTGTGGCAGACAATACCACTGCGCCCCCGAGCATGTGTAACACAGGGAAGTCAGTCAAATGGATAAATTAGTGTCACCACTCTTGTCCATCTCCCTGTTAGGGGTTATCTCCCCTCCACATCACACCAACATGCATCATGTTTGATGGCTGCAGGCGACAATTCATGTCAACTCAAACCCGTTGCTTTGCAACTCTGGTCTCTGCACTATCAATCATAGCATCCTTGGACACACTCACATATTCCTTAGATAGCACATACAGTATTGTACATGCATGAGCCCATACGCTTACATCAGCTCATGCACACACAATAGAGGCCTTTGTTACATGCAAACACATGCAATGTAAGTCCATACTACCACACAATCATGCACACAATAAGGAAGTCTGCAATTTGTATTTATTTTGAGGGCTGCTGATAAATCAAACAATCAACCATACACATCACGCATGTGTGTGTGTGTTGGGGAGGGGGGGGGGGGGGGGGGGGGGGGGGGGCAGAACAGAAACAGATGAAACGTGATTCAGATGAAGAAATGAACAAAGACAAACATGCCAGCAAACACCGGCGACTCGACAGCATACGCTTCTGTGATCACATAGCTTCAAGATGATAGAAACGTTTTGTAGGATGGGATGTGGGACACTTCACACATAATTACAACAACAAAAACAGGTAAGGGTTAGCAGTGAATTGATGTGGATTGGAAAGACTGACGGCTGGGGTTGAGCGAGTGATGAATGACAGGATCATCATCGGCCCAATTACTTATTCAAATTTACAAAACCCAAGCAACTTCACTAACACCATAAAGTGCAAAGAAAACTTTTTCCTCATTTATTCTTTGGTTGAGAGTTTTTTCATGTGCTGAAATTATGCAGAGTTCATTTTAATTTACAAAAAGGGAATTTACATTTGAATTAACCAACAGATGATATGAAAAAAAAGCTAAATTATGTGATGAAAAAGAAAGTCCTAAAACAATCAGGCTTTAAAATCACAGATCGCCGTTTAGTCTGAGCATTTGGAAAATAATGTTGTACAATATAGTTGTCCCAGATCTCTACAATATTCTGCTTGTAACCCAAAACACCCAAAATAATAAATGCAGTAATAAAACCGCAGCACTGAAACACACATCATACTGCTGAAGAGACAGTTTTTCCCCTCAGGCAATCAGAATCATGAACAGTGGTTGTGCTGTCTGACACACCGTTCTGTTATACAGCCATTTGTTGTTTGTGTTGTCCTTTGAATGTCCTTTAATGTCTTTTCATTCATTCACTGTAGGTGCATTGCCCCAAGCACCATATTTTTCATATGTATATGTAACATTAGTAACTTAGGAAGGTCATACGTGTGTTTGTCCTAACCACTTCTGTGAAACTATATACTATAGCCGTTGGATATACTGGTTTTAATTGCTTCATGGTATCAGTGCTGGCTGGTCAGCAGTCTTTTCCCTCCTATAAACCTGAAATAATTTCCGAATGGCATGGCCCATTAGAGGTGGCAGTGTGAGAGACAGATACTGTGACAGATACTATTGGATACTTTTACCCATGACAACATAAAATGAGCGTACCATGATAAAATGCTTAAATTCCCATGTCACTAATAACCAACCAACTGTAAAAGGTCAATTCTTTAGTGGCATTATAATATTTTCTATGACCATAAAATGTATATAAGAGCAAAATTCAAGGGGAAATCAACATTTTCTTAATCTCTGCAGAAAAAGACTGTTTGACAGAACATCTCACCGACTCACCTGGATTAGCTGTATGTATTTACTTATTTATTAGATGTATGTTTAATTTTTTTCAGTACCATTTGAGTAAAATGTGTCGAATGTTGTCCTGTCTGTCCTAGTTTTTTGCCCTTTAATGCAACTGAGCAGCTATATAGCCTGAAAACTGACGTTAGCAGAGCACTTTTCCCTGCTGAATGTTTGTTTAGTGGCTCTGCCTTTAATAGAACGCTGACATTACTGCTTTATGCAAAGACTTGATTAGCTGTATGGAGAAGTTTTCCATCGAAAAATGGCTAAGATCACTTACTATCAGAACAAGATCTGAGGTGCCACAGATGCTTGAAAAATGTTTTCTGCTTTTAACTCACTCCTCAATCCGCCTCCACCTCCGCGCTCCACTCTGCTCACTGCAGACATGCTTGCCTCCTTCTTTACTGATAAGGTTTCTGCCATCAATAACAAGTTCTCTGAGCCCGACCAACTCAGTCTGCCGCTGCCAGCTAACACAGCCGCACTCCTCTCATTCTCTCCTCTGACTGAGGAGGAAATCCCCCAGCTTCTGCTGGACTCTCGTCCCTCTACCTGTCCATTGGACCCGATACCATCCAACCACGAGGTGGAGCCATCATGAAGACAAAAATTACGAAATATAAATGTGTCCCTTTTGGTTGCCCCACTGTTTATGTATTAAGGGAAGATATAATGTTTCCTATAAAAATGATACAGTTTGGCTCAGTCAGCTGTTTCAGTATGTCAAGCTCGTAAGTAATGTGCTCCTTGATATTAAAGCAAGACTATGTAACTTTTGCTGAACAGTGGCCACTGTGTCCACAAATGGCAATCAAAGGATATTGGTAAATGCCAAAATAGTGTGCATGAGAGTTGTAAAGGCAGTTACACAGCAATGTCTAAAGTTTGCTGACATAAACTTCCATGAGTAATGACTGCATCAGCAACAAGTATATTGAACTGACCATGGTTGTGTTTTATAGTTTATGTATTCAACTTTTGTTTTTTTAGAGCAAGAATGTGTTATGTCATCTTCCAAAAGTTATGTAGTGTTAATTTAATGTTAATTCCTTGTTTAAAATATTAATTATTACAATGTATTAGGTTAAATTTAAAATCATATTTTCTCATTTGTGATTAAATACTGCAGTTATCATAAACTACATTCATGGTATTCATGCTAAGCCTCTGGGAATCAACCTTGGGTATATAACTAACACTTAATTGTTAATACAATGACTAATCACCTTATTTCACCCTATTGATGCCAACTAATCTCAACTGATGATACATATATTTTTGAGATAATTAACTGTCAGCAAATCAAATTGAAAATCTATACATCAAAATGGACACGCTGTTCCATAGGGTCTGGTCCTGTGCCACGGGAATACAACAACATGATTAGTCTGTTGTCATACATTGTCCTGCATTATCACGCTGATTCTCCCCTCCCACTGGTTATAACTCAGTGAAGGTCATCAATCATCATAGTCAACCAAAGGCTTTTGTTGAACTACGCTGCTTTCATGATGAATTCTGATTATTATGATATCCCCGAAAGAGTATACCTCACCATTTATTATGTGCACCTGTGCAATATCCATGCATATCCATGGTTGGCTCTGCTCAGTACAAATTAGCAGTGATTTTCTCCTTTTATTTCACAATGTGCTCTTTCCATATTGCCCCAGACACAAAGTAGAGAACAGTGTAGATAGATCTATGCAGTCCTTTTACTCTTCTTTATAATGAATTGGCCGCCAGGAAAGATTCTCTCCAGACTACCCATTGAAAGCCTGAGAGGCCATTGGTAAATGATTACTTTTAAAATGTACCTAAGATCAGAGGTGAATACAGATGAATTGAGCTGCTGAAAAAGGAATGAAGAGACACACAAGCCCAGACCAAGGACAAAGTAGTACCGTTTCTGAAAAGGTGCTGATCGCTGGAAAAGAACAGCACTACACAAGCGTCACCTTATAAAGACACTTGATGCTGGGAACAATGTAACTTGGCATAATAAGAAATTACTGAGGGGCTGAAAGGAAGAAAAGACCTTGTAAGCTGAGGGAGAAATAGACCTTGTACAAAACCACATAGTGGAGACAAGGAGATGACATTTGAGAGTGCGAAAAAAAAAGTTGAGGCAAGTAGTGGGTTGCAGTGGTGGGTGACAAGCAGCTGAAGTGAGAAATGTCAGAAAGAAGGATGTTTAGATGGGAAAGGGGGTCAAATAAACTTAACGAAGATATTCTTTTTTACTGGAGACTGCTTTCAACTCCTCCTCGGCCTCGCCTGTACCTCCGCTTGGGTCCGCTGAGCCTGCACTTGCTAAACCTCCCTCCAACCCCTCGCTGTCTTCCATCAGGCAAGACAGCACATTGTTTTAGTTCATTAAAGGGGACATATGAGCAAGGCCTTGATGGGTTAGACTGTCTGTCATCTAATGTATCTAAATGTATCTGTCCTTGTAAAAGCAAGTAGAGCTGAAACAAAAGAGGCTGCCTATCTTTGGGCCAGTGAATTTTATTGATTGTGCCATGTAAGCAGGAATTTGTGTGTGTATATTTGTTGCACGTGTATTGCAGGGATTTATTTTTCTTGCGTGTGTAGGTGGATGTGCAAATGACGGTTCAACCAATACAGTCTATGAAAGGTCCAAGCAATTTAAGATAGAAATCAACAGTTGATTCAATTCTTAGATATAAATCTGATCATACTGTATGCTTTTCAATTTCTAGGTGCATGTGTGAATAAATGTGCATTAGAAACAGTCTTTGGTATGCATTTTAATGCGGAGGATTTGTGTCTACACACATCTGTACAGTAATTCATTACTACACAACAAGGTAAGAAATTAAAAGCAGAACCTGAGGAGACGAGTCCCTAGGGAAGCTTAGAATATGCACAAGTGAGGTTTTCTGTTCTTATTCATATGCTAATTATGTCCTCATGCTAAAGCACATAAATTGGATTTTCTGTCCTCGGCTATTAAATAATGAGCTCTCACTATCCAGCTGTTTCTTGCTTTATTACAAGTTCAAGTTTATCTCTAGTTTATGCACTATTTATTTGAATCTCCTCTCAACTTTTTGTGTAGCTTAAACGAGTAATCGCTATTGGTACTGATGTTTTTTTTTTTTTATTTCAGTATCTCATTGATGGTGCTTGACGTCTTGCTCACCTCCTTTTTTCTACTTTATTTTTTTTTTTCATATCTTGAATCTTCACATTGAATGCTCACATTGTCTTCTTTGATCTGAAAGAAATTTAACAACCTCGAGGCTTATACAAAACCCATGGCGTGTAGTTTTGAAAAATGCATGGTCCTGAATCTAAAAACTAGCTTGGTTTTATTGACTCCTGAGAGGCCTTTTCTTGGCTCTGTGGATAAAAGGTTTCATAAGACAGGTCTGAAGGTTTCCATGTATAACTGACAAGGAAATAATATTTTAAAAAGCTGTTTGCCCGCATTTTCCCTTATTCAACCTCTAATTAAGATTCCAGTGGATGTTAAGTCTACAGTTGAAGAATACTCAATATTTTATTAACAAACTTGAGTGACGTTTTCCATACTTTCATCATTTTTATCATACTTTTTTTATTTTACTTCCCAAATTGTTTCTGAAATAATGACAGAATGATTATCTACATGACTAAGCCATGTCAGAAGAAGACTGTCTAAAGCCCTGTGGGCAATTCCAGGTGCTATCAGATCCAAATGACAGACACTGATATGTACATGTCTAAGGCCTGTCAGAACTTCAGCACCCATAAATCCGTTAATATGGCATGAGACACCAGCTGCTAAAGATAAAGGTGGTGGTGAAGAGGTTCAGTTTTTATTAGTGAACACTTCTCTTTCTTCACAGAGTATTCACTCACTGCTGCTCCAGTAGCACTTGTGCACATAACTCTTAAGAGTCCAACTGATATTAAATGGATTTTTTTTTTTTGTCTACTACAGCATATCTGCTCTGTAAGTCACATGTCCTGTGCTCTCCTTTGAGAGAAGAAAAAAATCAGAAACCAAAAAGGTGAAATTTATATTTTAAATTATTTGGTTCAAAATCGCACCCCATAGTTTTGCATTAATTCAACAGAATACCATCTATGTAGCTGGAGACCCTATTTCCATATAGCAAATCAAATCTTTAAAAAATCGATAGTGTGGCGTTCCATTGCAGGCAGAGCAGACAGTCACACTGAACCTGATAGCATCCTGCTACACAAGACAAGAGCCACAGACTCTGAACAACAACCCTCATTAGCTTTCCCACTAAAGTCTCCTTTTTATCCAACTTACAAACATGAACAGCTTGTGTGGGTAATTTTTTTCCCCAGTTACACTGTATTAAGAAACACAATCACTGTGGAGATTATGTTCACTGCAATACATGAAGTGCATCATATATGTACTGCATCAGAGTTGTATTGGGAGGTGGTTGGGGTGGATGTTGGGCATACAAAGTGCACGGCTTTGAGAATGGAGACCAGGATTCACATGGACACTGGAGACCTGCATGTGGTTAGGTTTAGGAGACAGAGGGACTTCAGGTTAGTTCAGGTTAGTGAAAGATTGTGGTTTTGGCTAATTGTTACTGCTGACTTTTTCTGTAAATGATGTTAGTGCCTTGGAGCCAGGCTCCAGACTGGCTCTGACTGACTTTGCTGTATGAGTTGTGGACACTGGCTCATAAAAATGAGCTTTGGCACTGCCTACATGTTACACAATGTAAAATAATCTATAATTCTCTGCGCATATATAGAAAACATAGCTGTCCAAAATGTGGTTCTCAACTTCAGTAGCTGAATGAGCTTCAGTGATGTCCTCACACTGAAAAAAAGAAAAGACAGCCAAACTCAAGTATCTCGCTCTCTGTCCATAGATTAGCTGATGGTTTAAGTGAACTATGCTGCTACAGATGACTGCAGGGATAAAGACAATATTGGAAAATGTTTTGGATGATATATGTATATATGTATGATATCATATCATTTTTATCGTTTTATGTATGAAATTATTTTCTGTGAATGAAATTATATATTGCCACCTTTTTGTATTGTATTTTAGTTTCGATCATTTATTTAAGAGTCTTGGCAACTTTGCATGTTGGCAGCCCCAGACAGCTGCAGCAAAAGGCAACAGTTTTAAAAGGCTGCACTTCAAAACCCAGAAATCCAGTAGGATGATGCCTTACCATCCTGGCTGCTCTGTGATGTTTAGTACTGAAAGTCACCAAAAGGATGAGAGATTAAAAAAAAAAAAAAAACCTGGGATAACCTAATGTGAGTCCAGTTTTCACTCGTTTAGAAAATGGTTTATATTTCCCTCCACTGATTCAGCACATCCTGTGTGCAGGAAAGAGCCCATAGCAAGCACCAGGACCCATATTCACAAAACATTTTAATGCTAAAAGTGGCTATTAACCGGCCAAAATATGAGCAGCTAACAGGGTGGATCCTTCAATACAAATCTTGCTCCCTTAAGCCACTTAAAAATATTGAGGCTATGACTTAAAAATGTGAAAATACATTATTACAGAAACAACAATCAAAATATCTTAAGGTCTTAACCTAAATGAAAACTACTCTAAATTACAATCAGTACAGTACTTCAGAGGCATTTTGAAGGCATAAATACAGTTCCCCACTTTTGAGCTGATTGATTGTGGGTGGGTGTTGCACATTTTCACACTGCCAGAATGGGGCCTGTTACACACTGCCATTTCATGATTGCACTCTCATGTAGAAATGACACCACAGGACAGAGACACTCACACACATAATAATCACTACCAAACAAACATTTGCAAACATGCGTGCGCAAAAACAAACCTGCTCTGGTGCAGGATCAGCTCAGAGAACTGGATCAAAATGTTTCAAATGTCCATCAGCAAATCACTCGACTTTCTGGAAAACTAAGTCATCATTCCCACATGATCCATGACATGGACATCCTAAGTATACTGTGTATAACTAAAGTGACAAGTAATAAAGAGCACAGAGTGATGTGCACTGGACAGTTCAGGAGAATCATTTTGCTTTCCACAATAACTCAGACAGCACATTTGTCTACTCTGCTGTTCAACAGCAGTACAGCGGGTGACCACTTAGATGTCAATGAATGACATGGAAATTAATTGTACTGCAACGATTGTAACAGCAGTTATTTCATGGGAAAAAACGTGACAGTGTTTATAAAATCTTTTTATGGACTCACTGGGATGATGGTGATTATAAATAAAGTCTGCCTACTTAAGCCTTTTTATTATAAAGACATATCCGCACACTGCAATTAGCTACCCATAAATACACAGTCAGGTATAATCAAGTGTTAATCAAACTCTTCTTTATAATAGTTGTTCATCTTTGGACATAAGACCACAAATGTCAGTGAATCCTTTGTTTCTCACACTTATTCTAATGTAGATGAATTATTAACAAGTGGATGCATAAACCATGTGGATAAGTCTCACACTAAATTATATCCAACTACTTCTTTGTCACTGTTTATTTTGTACTATCTGTATTGAATCGTTTTCTATTTTAGTTGTGCAATTATATTTCATGTATTTTTATCTTGCTGAGTATTATTCTCAGCTCAGGCAGTGATCTAATTTCCCAACAGGGATAGACACTTTTATCTCATCTCATATTCAACATGCTGCTCTTGATCTGTTTATGCTACATGTGATTGTAATTAAAAACCCTGGCTGTGAGCATGGTCAAAGCTGCATAGGTTAACATGCACAGCTAAGAACCATCTTTGTGAGACTAGTTGTCCAGGATTGCAAATCCAGTTAGCCTGAATGTGTTAAACGTCGTTTGTGATACAGTCCCCTCAGTGCAACGAGATTCACACAAAACACATGATGGTGTTTATGCCATAAGATGTTTATCTCTTGTTCATCTGATAAGAAGTAAAAAGTAAAAAGGAAATGTGTGTAGGAACCACTTCAGGGCGCCCTATCACACCACACTAATAGAGCAAGCCAGTGGATTACAGAGATCAGAGGAACATGGTTGCAGGATAGAGCCAGACATCATATGTGAAGATTTGAGATAGCGAACAGGTAAGACTCTCACTTTGGTGTACTCCTCTTTAACCCACTGTAATTTTGAGGGGGAAAAAATCTTACTGCAACCATCATCAGTTTCATAAATAGAGGTAATTATATCTCCCAAATGGGAAAATATTCAAGGTCTAAAAATTTAACAAAATCAAACCAAAATATTATACAAGACCAAGTCTATAATGAAGCAAAAGAGAGACAATCACACTGACCTTTAAAAGCCTAACCAGGGACAGAGGCTGCAAATTAGCTTTAGCTAGACATCCCATATGCATTTCATCTATTGCATTGCTTCCTCCTAATGCTTATCCATATTTATCTGTAAAAACTAATACAGTAAATACATAAAATTACATAAAAGTAATCTCTACCAGACTAAAAAGTAAACCATAGCACACTATATCAAACTTCCCCAGCAAGCCAAACTATATGAGAACAGACACCAGACTGAGTATAAAACAAACCAGGCCAAACCAAACCAAAGAACAGCAGATTGGACCAAGCCACACAAAATGAGACTTAACAACATCAAAAAACACCAGCCCACACCACACTACACTAATCCCCACCAAACTGAGTCAGATTAAAGCACAATACACAATACAGCTTAAAGCAAACTGAGGAAAACAAAACCAAATGTCTGATCGTGAAATGACACAAAACCAAACCAAGATTGAACTTTACCAGCATATCATGATTTTTACCTCCAATTGCCATGAAGTAGGTATTTACGCGCAACAAATTCACAGCAGGTGGAGTCATAAGAGTGTGACAGAGAGTGTGACTGCCCTCAAGAGGTGCGAACAAGCCAAAAACAAACACGCCTCTTCCCTCACCATCCTAGGAAATAAATAATTGCTTACGTGTTGGTTTGTCTGGTTACGTAAGTTCATAATGTACGAGTAGCACTTGCTTTTGCATGTCTATTGCATTAACAACCATTGTGCAACTAACAATTTGTCTTGTGTGTGTATGTGGATGTGTTGCAGAACTTGCTTGTGCACAATTAAATGCATTCTTGGCACGCAGGTCTACGCTGTGTAAAGTGCACATAGTGTATCCTTGTGTGTGCTGGATGTGTATCTTGAGTGTGTTTTCATTCTAAGGAAGGACCGATTTAAAGTTGTGTGGCTGGTGGTTCTTTCACCTGATCCTGTGCCCTTACATGGTTACTCAGTCCAGGCAGACATACAACGGGCTGCCACTCAGGTCATGACCTTTCCCTTCACCTTCTCACTAGCCAGTCACGGGTCAGCACTAATGAGTGGCAGGTCGGTTGAACAGCCAAGGTCCTAGTGACCTACCGCTAACACATACAGACACACACACACGTCTGCCAACGCCAACAGGAGGGCCAAAGCTTTGATGTTGTGGCTAATTAGAAAAACGGAAAATTAAAAAGGAAAAAAAAAAAAAAAGTGTGTGCATGTGTATGGGCAAGCAGGCAGGTGGTTGTACAGTAAGGTGAAGAGTAATATGGCAGGTCAAGTCATAGCAGGAGCAAATGCAGGAGAGAGGCAGAAATTTTTAATACATTTGAAATGTCTCTCTCCTGGCAACGTGTGTTTGAATAATTGGCCGTTACCCCGCAATCAGTCACGAAGTCTGATGTCTGTCTATGACGTATTTGATAAATTGTGTGTATATATGTGTGTGTGTGTGTTTGTAATGGTATGAAATACCTCAATGGAGGCAACGGCGGGTGAAAGCCTGGGTGTGACGACTGTGAGCATTTATGTTTTTCATCTCGCACACACACACACACACACATACACACACACACACACACACACACACACACACACAAACACACACACACACACACACACACACACACACACACACATACACACACACTCAGGTTTTGCTATTATAATCCAAACTGTTTTTTTTGTGTTCCTCCCAGTTTATAATCACTCTACCAGATCTTACTCTACTGTGTTCTTTATGCCAACATTAAGTTACTCACCATAAAATTTTTCCTGTGCTCAGCATAATAAGGAGGTAATTTATTCAGCACATGCACCCACATGTACAAACGCACAGGGCCGTTACATTGTTTGTCATGTGCTGTATAGCAGTCATAGCCATGAGGTGATTTTAAACATCACCTCCAACTACAGACCATTTTAAATTCCAGGTAAGGCTGAAGATCAAATTAAGGCAAATTGACTTGCTATGATTGAGTTTGCTTTATGTCATCCCTCTCTCTCTCTTTCTCTCTCTCTCTCTCTCTCTCTCTCTCTCTCTCTCCTCTCTCTGTCTCTCTCTCTCATTCTTTCTTTATACATACTTTCTCTCGCAGGATGTAAAACACTGTTCTGATCTCTTTCTGCTTCACTGCCTTTGCTGGAGCTGTGGGGCTTTGCACACTCACTGTTGACTTTTCAGCAGATATACACACACATACACCGACATGCACACACATGCAAGGTCTACTGGCTCAGTGCCAGGTACAGTAACCATGCCAACAGTCAACAATGTAATGGAAGGGAATATGTGTGTTGACATCTTTATGAGATACAGTGATTGGAATTACCACTGCAACACGAACAAACACAAACATACTGCACGTTGCTTTTGATACACACATAGCAGACTTCAGACAAAACATAATAAAACATGACAAAGATATACTCTCTCTATTACATGACATTTGTTTTTCTTGTGTTTAGATACTACGCACAGCGGTATAACAAGGATGCCCTTCTGAGCTGGTTAAGCCATTGAAGGCTACTATCACTGTCTCTTTATTAGTCATACTTAAAGTCAGTTCATCAATGCACAGAAGTTGAGTTCTGTAAGTTCTGAGGTTAAAAGGAGACAGCAGGATCAAGGTAAACAGGTAAGATTCAGGATGCAGAAAATGTACTGTTTTAACACAATAAAAATGCTCTCCATCCCCCTCATCCAATTAATATTCCAAGCAGAAGGCGATCGCTCTGAAGGCCGGTGAGGATTTGCCAGCCTTGACCTCCTTATGCAGACAAACACCTGCACCAACATTTAGATACAATATATTGTATGTTATATGCAAATGCATAATAATTGTTCTATATAATTCTCAATAAATATTTTTTTTTCTCCAGTGTAATAGTGTTTATGCAGTTGTAAGAAGCTGTAAACTAATCACTAACCTGTTGAGTTTGACATATTCTGGGCCCTATTTCAAGTGCAACAGCAAGGGCAAAGGAGTAAGTCTTGGGCACATGGACTTTGTGTATGTGAAGCTTTGTGCAGAGGAATATAGAGAATATAGATCGGAGGGTGTGGAGAATAATAATTATTCTCTCAGCCAGTCACAAGTCACATCGCCGCGGTTTCATAGATCTGAAACAGCCCTTTGAGGCAAATTTGTGATTTTTGGGCTATATGAATAAAAGTGACATCTTCTTGTCAGTGTGAGACTGCAGCAGAGACTCCAGGAAGTCACTGCATCTTGCCGAGTACCAGCACCTAACAACGTATAAAACAACTTTCAGTTTTTGTATGGAGTATAACAAACAAACAAAAAAAAAACAACTTGAATATCCTGGCTCTACGTCAGCTAAAACATGAGATTGGTATTGATCTTCTCATCTAACCTTCCGCAAGAAAGCAAATAATAGTATTTGCCAAAATGCTGAACTATTCCTTAAAGTAGCATTTCAATCAGCAATTACTATTCTATTCTAAGAAGTGTTTTGGCAGTCTTAATTGGCTTGTAAAATTCTGTATCAATTGGGGCTGGCTGACAAAAGTCTTTGATAAAAAGTGTATGTGTTGTGTTGACTTTGAATAATACATCTTACCAACTTTCCTTGTAAATAAATCACCTTGTCTTCCTTTTTTTCCCCTCCTTTCCTTTGTCCTGTCTTTTCTTTCATCCAATAATTATTATTAGACACCGTGGCAACCTCCAACGCTGCTCTGCCTGGGATCAGCAACCTAATCACTCTACCTGTCTGCATCTACCTACAGTCAGTCTCTGTACGTACACCTACCTGTATGCTCAGTGGCACCTACACATATGAATAAAGATAGAAACCAGATAACAAATCTTTGCTCTGTCCCGATTGAATGACCTATTTCTTCTGTATGTTGGCATGGATTCAGTAAAGTGTGCCTCACCTCTCTCTATCTGAGCATATGTGGGCAGGTGAACAATTACAAAGTTGAAAGTTGCTGTAAAAATGTAGAAAATAAGAGCAAAGGTACGCATGACCTAGAAATCTGCAGGTCGAGCTTGTGCAAGTCAAGTCAACCGTATTGTACGTTCAACCAGTTACACCACATTACAGCGCAGAGGACAAAAAAAAAAAAAAGGCACGACTTTGGCAGTTAACTCTTAAATCTCACATGTGCAGCACTCCCACAACTGTCTCTGACACTTAAGTATGGGTTCTGTATGGGTTTACGCTATTTACTATACTAGTATTGCAACAAATATTTGTGTTTGACAACGTTATTGAAGGCAGGCGACCATCCCAAATATTGTCCAAACCGCCCACATGAAGAGAATGGCTTTACACACAGATTGTCCATATTTGCTGTCACCAGATCAGGCAAACAAAGCTATTTGTGCCAGTGTAAATAAATATGTGTGTGCTGTCATGCTGTTGAGTTGTTGTATCCATATATTTGTGTGTGTGCACGGCTCTATCAATGATAAACAACACGGGTCAATTCCTGACACGTGCTTCTGGAGGGAGTGTGTTATGTCATGGTGATGACACACATTTACCACATTAGTATATAAATGCTAGCAGAGGGTGTAAAGTTTAAAGTAAAGAGTGTTTTCCTTTTGTAGCTGATTGCAGACAGATACCTCTTAAGTCAAAACTGCACATATTAATGTATTCATATGCGTCTGCTACAGTATATTATGCCTGTTATCCTATTTTGTGTGCGTTTGCTACTGTGTTTGTATTGGTGTGCACATGGTGTGTATACAGTAGCGCTGTATCTCTCCTGCTCTGTTTGTGTGTATATTCAACTGTAGCCCACAAAGTAAAGCTGTGTTACTCATCACATCCGTCATCACTGAGGCTGGACCCATGAGGAAGAATAAAGATATACCACGTTACCTACAAGACAGAATGAGAGAAAGGACAATGTTAGATGACGGAAGCTGAGAGGCTCATTACTGATTGTCAGGATGTTTCTGAAACTGCAGCGATTTTAAACAAAGATTTACAAATAAAAAAATCAGATAACATATTGTACTACAACATATTGTGCCATTCATGTTTGCATGACAAACAACTAGATTATCATCCATGTACAGCTTGAGGTCCTGGTTTTTTGCAGTGGGGCTACCACTTTTTTTTTTTTTTTTTTTTTTTGCAGCTCTCTCAGGAAAACAGGTTTCTTATATTATAACCCAAAAACTGTGCATTTGTGCCTCTTATATGTATTTCCTAGATTATATAGTTACTGCATTAACTATGTTTGCATGCCATTTTGCTGGGCTACCAGTGCACAAATTTTCACACTGTCCACCTGGATTATAATACCGCTATAATACCGCTGTGATAATCCATTTCTTTTTTCTTTTGAATAAAACATGCAAACACAAAACAGATCATGGGCATCTGCTGTTGATAGCAAACATGGCTTGGCAGATTTTTTTTTTTTTTTTTTTTTTTTTTCAGTAAATTGATGCAAAAAATGTGTTACAAGGAAAACAGGCAAAGCAATCTGGACAATTTGTTAGCCAGGATTTAGTCTTTTAAGGCAGACAAGGAAAGAGTTAATTCGAGGACAAAGGGTTAAGACTGGCAGGTAACCGCCAAATGTTTTATAACCCCTATTTTGTTTACTTGTTCTTTTTTTTCCCTTTCTGCTTCCCTCCCTTCATTACCTCATTCTACCTTTAACAGACAGACTGGTTGCCTATTTGGTTTGGCAGCAGCAGCTAAATGCAATCTCTCTGTTACAGAGGTCCTGGTGATGTTTAACCCATTCATGGCAGTGAGACAAGGAAATCAATCACAAGGTTAAAAAAAAAAAAGGTCTGTCCTGCCAGCTGCCGCCTTAACACCTATTTTATGTGGCTGGCTGACATGGAAAGGAAACCCATGGGAGTGAGACAGAGGTCAAACTCATTTAGGCAACCATGGGAAAATGCCTACAAATGGTTGACCCCTTAAAATGGTTGTTTGTTGGTCTCGGGAAATGTAGCAACTATTACCCAACCACACAAAAAATATGCATAATGAAATGTCATTTTTAAACATCATTGCAGGTTCAAAGAGGTGAAACATCTCTGACAAGCTAAGATGAGTCAAGTTCTGCTCATGTTAGCTATTTTTAAACACATCCATTCCCACTGCACATATTGTATGTACTCTTCCATCAGAAGTGCACTGCCTACTATGTGCTGTATGTTTCAACAATAAACATAAGTGTTTTTTTCTTTCATTGAAAATTTTTTTTACTTAAATCAGTTTGATAGTATGATATGTACCATTGAATGGCCAACATCTTCCACCACTGACAAGGTGGAGGAATGAAAATACATGAAAACAACCTGTAAGACCTAAAAAAGAAATGTTTCATTATTCACTATAATGAAACCATAACTATAATATTTCAGGGCTGGAGGTTGGAAGCATACAGGCTTGCAAGCTTGCAGGTGGTTAGATATACTATGAACATCTTGACTGAAATGGGGAAAAAAGATGACAAAATGCTTATTTGGGGTGAACTCTTCCTTTAAATAACTGTTGAGCCACTTAAAGCGTTTTAATTGGTTTGGATTTTATTCACATTTTAGGTGTTCAGTGATGAAGATGCTGTTTTAGAGGCAGTGAGAACAATAAGGCTTACCGCCCACTACACACTCCTGCATAAGTGATGCAAATCTGCATAATTTATGTCAGACTGTACATGTGCAAGCACCTACAAAAAAAAAGGGCTTTTATTCATACAGAATCTGGGAGAGTTTTGGATGGCTGCACCATTTGCTCTAGTAGACTTAAAAGCCAGTGATCAATACAGGGTTTGAAGATAAGGAAAAGGAGGTGAGGAAAAGGTAAACCGCTGCATCAACAAGTGACTCTTCCCTTTCCTTGAATTTATGTGAACATGCTACAGATAAGCTTGAAGATCCCCAGTGGCTTTTTCAAGTGATATGCATAACTGCGAGATGGAAGCATGTAGGTGTATCAGACACAAAAAGAGAGAAACACAAACACTCTTACACATACTGAAGCTTTTGAAGGATATGCAAATTAATATTTGAACGTGCTTTCATATGTCAATTGAGGTGAGATGCTTGATAACAAGATGACCACAAGCAAAAACTCCCTTTGTGTAAGTATTTTTAAGTGTTTTGCCTGAGTCTCATGTTGTTGTCAGGTCAGGCAAGTCTTCTAGTATTTCTGGCCTTGAAAATGATTAGAGGCAAAGACAAAACAACCTCTTTGAAGAATGTTGTCACTTTAGAAAGCTGCCTGTGAGAACATGTTTATATGAGAGTTATGATCGCTGAAACTTGACAACAGGTAAATAAAGGGGAATATCAGGAAACAAAACAGCCATGACCCTCAGCCCCACCATCATTTTTATGCATCTCGGAGGAATTTCAGAATCTGAGAATTCTGTTAATCAGTCTAGTTCCCGCTTTTGCTTTTTCCATTTTTCTTCTCCATTTCTTTTCTTTTCCTTTTTTTTTACACAAAAAACTGTAGATGCAGAGCAGTGTTGATGTCCCTTGCGGTGTTAATTAATTGTGACTCAGGGCCAAGAAACAAGCCCCTTCATTTGAACAGTGAGCAACACACTGTCCATTACTCGTTGTGGTTGTTTTAATGAGTCTCTACAAAGTCCCTCTACTTCTACAGTTTCTGTCTTTTTTTTACCTCCTGCTTCTCCTCAGTTAATCTCTCACTGCCAATTGATGTCCTTTGCCATATTGCCCATATGAGCATTTTCTCTCAGACGTCCCTATCAGCAGGGTGAAACCGTGTTCACTAGCTTCTTTCTGGCTTATGACTTAAATATAAATAATAGATACATTACTCATCATTCAATGCAAAAGTATTATCACATGCCCCCAAATTCAAGGTTGCCCTCTACTGAATGATAAGGAGATTACAGAGTGATAATGCTCTGTGTTCTATTTGTGCTTTTATGGGATAAATTCAAAGCAGTGGAGACATTCAATTTTACAGCCAAAGTTGGCACAGTCCAATAATATTGGAACAATAAATACAGAGTCAAACATGTAATACATGGTTTACAACACATTATAATAATAAAGTTGAGTAAAGTTGATAGCAGAAACGGCAGGAATGCCATGGCTTTGCAATATTATTTATGTGAAGAGGGGACTGACAAGCTATTGATCAGGTGACTGACAGAGCAGAGAAACTAAAGAAAGGGCAACAAGTGAACAACAGGTGAGGAATGAAGTCCTGAGGGAGGAAGGACAAGACACAAGTGTCATCACAACAAAAGTAAACTGTTGATTATTCTGCTCCCTATCAGATGAGAAATATTTCACTGTAACAGAATATTAGTAACATTAGACCTACTTATTTTTTTTCATTGGTTTCTCAAATTGGAACAGCACCTTACTACACTGCCTCTCGCTGACAAAAGCAATAACATTAGGCTTATGTTAAAGGCCCAGCATCAGCTGTAGAAGCTACAATATACTTGTCTCACTGCCAGCTAGTTCTCCCCAGGTGCCACTTAAAGAGGAGAGATTACATATATTTACCCTAGTTGGATGAGCAGAGGTGGAGTGCTCTATAGGGCTCAGTAGGCTTGTCCACTCTCCTGCACAGCAGGACACAGAAATTTGCATACACAGCAGGGGTGTAACGCAAATCTATCTGGTATGTAAAAATATCAATATTCGTATCTGTATTCGGGTTTATGTTGGAAGTGGGCCTGGTTTATACAAGACAATAGACATTGTCTACTCTGCTTCATTATCTGCTTTCAATTGTTTTCTACTGCCATTTATACTCCTCGTACAAGTTTAGCTGCCAACAAAATAGTATTTTAAACACTGTATTAATCAAATTATAAAACATAATTTGTATTTAAACCCCACTTTCAAAAAAAAAAAAAAGAAATAGAACAGGAGGTTTGTGTAAAAATCTAACCTGGTGAAAAGTGATGACACGCTATTGAGGCACCATTACTATGAGTATTGGACTGGTATTGAAAAACCTAAGTACACCACCATGCTTTAGTCCACTTGTTTAAATTTTTAATTTGAATTTTGGATTTTAAACCAAAAGACATCCCTGAAAAGATAGCCACCCTTAGCCACCATACATGACATCTAAGACTTACAATCAGCACATTTCACTACAAAACAATGACAGTTTCAAATATTTGCTTAATAGGCAAATAAGTAGTGCAGTCTAATTCCCTACTAAACTACAGCCACAAAATGGCGGTTCAGCTGCTTTAATTCTGCTGATTGTGAGTGAGGGCTGGGGGGGGGGTATCGTAAGGGAAGAAACTGAGGCCACCATGATAAAGTGGGGTAATAATTTCCCCCCACTGCCATGACCACAGAGGGCTAGCCTTGGCCTCCATTCCTTTCTCTCCTTCTCTCTCCTTTTACACATGGAATACGGCCAATATGTGCCAGAGCGACATATCCTTCCCCCAGATAATGGAATTGCCTGGCTGTAATAATAATTTGAATTTCACGCCCTGGTGCCTTGGTGCGGAGGGATCGCCGGAGCAGTGGCATAAATTAGCCTCCATGCACTGAGCTGATCGATAACTGCCCTGTCCGCCACCTATTGATCTAAGACAAGTCCTGGGGACACAAGTATACCCTGCATCTGTGCACACACATGCGCACCACCACTCTCTTTACCCAAACTTAGCAGGAGATGGTGAAAGATGTATTCAGGTGTCATTATAGCATGGTGTTGGCCTTTTTAAGGTATAATAAATATGCATAAGAAAACTGGATAGTCAGCATGTGTCTTTAATATGCTCAGAGCAGATAGGACAAGTGAGTTTTGCACAAATAAATCTTTGTTTATTACAGAATGACAGAACAGAGACAAAATAATATTCTCCCCACAGATGCCTTTAAACATGACGGCAACTGTAAATTTGCACAATATGTCTTTAAACACACTTTGCTTTAGGCCAGAATGTTGTTCAGCCTGCTTGGAGAGAGTAACTCGAATTGATGACAGCTGCATTTGAAAACTCAACCATTCCTTTAGGTTTGTGAGACACATTGAAGAATTTTTACTGCAGGTATTTGCCGCATTTTCATGTGAACTTAAAGCCACCTATCTACAAGTTAACTATAAGCTATAAGAGCAGCTGTTGCCACCAAGTCTGAGCAGGTTTAAAAAAAAAAAAAAGTGCCACCTACAGAAAATCCATCAAGGGAAAATTAGATCAGCAATGCTTAAAAGGATCTTAAAAATCACCACTTTAAAGAGCTGTAGTTTTTGGCAGAACTGACTAAAAGAACGCTTTGGCATCAGTAAATCAACTTATCATTCAACATAAAAGGAGAAAAAAAACATGAATAATGACTGTGTATACAGGCGTAGTATATGGTACATCATTGAGGAAGTTTAGAGACACAGCAAAGAGTGGGAAGGCTCACTTTTGAAAAATGAATCTCTGTCCTTTGATGCTTGATGGTATAAGGGAAACATTCTATCATAAATTCATTCAGAAAGCTGGAGATGGCTGAGAGCTCCTTGCAACACAATTATGCAAGGAAACACACACACACACACACACATACACTAGAATATTATCCACAATCATGACTTTACACATTCAGACATACGTGTGTAGATTCAAATAAGTAAAACACAACAGAGTCCCACTAAAATACAGACACACTAATTAACCAAGTTGCTGAAATGAACCACTACGCTGGAATAAGCACATCTGGGAGTGTGTTCAAAGCATCAACTGCACAGTGGGTGCTCTAGCCAAACAGGAATGCAAATGGGCCCCAATGGGTGCTCCTGCCAAATAAAAAAGGGGAAAAAAAGAATCACATACTGAGCAAAAAGACTATACTGAAATATTGAAAAAATTCATCAAATTCACAAATCAATAGAGGCACAAGCAGCCAAATCCTTCTGACAGAGAGACGGGAGAGGTAATTTCTCTGACCTTTCTACAGGTCTGTGACTGTGGGTGCAGCATGAGGATTGGGACCAATAATGATGAGAATCAATCCTCAGTTCAGGTCTTCCCCCCCCATTGTGAGGGTGAGAGATGTTGAGGAATCAATGAGTGTCATAAAAACTCCCTGCATGATGGAGAAAGCCCAATGCTCACGAGGGTCCACACATCACGCAGGGGGTAATGGATTCAGGATCAGGCTTGTCCTGAGGCAAGGCTGCACAGACTGCGATGGCATTACAAAATATCCTTCCAGTTATTAGAAACCTGCCTGTTTTAGAAGTACAACTCATTTCATACTGTGCTGCAGTTACACAGTATGAGCTGTAACAAATGGTAAGTTATACACACATTAAATATAGTTGCAGCCAAATTACACATTTGCAGCTGCAAAAAGCCAGACTTAAACATTGGGACCATTAAAAGTTTAACCAAATTGAAATCTGTGCAGAAACTGTGCAGTACAGCGAGGTAGTCTGTGAGCTCAGAAAGTTACAAAACTTGTTAGACAGGCCTCTCTATGCTTTATCTGTGAAATCAGATCATAGATTTTCTAAAGGTTTAATTCAATACATAACAATGACATAGTGTTTGGTAGCTCTAAATGCTTATGACACATGTACTAATGTGAATACAGTGATTATTAAACTACAACAACTAAATTAAGTAAACACACACACCGAATTGTACTGATGTGATGCTAACTGTTGAGTGTGGTGAACAATCATGACAGATAAGAAACAAGACTTGGCTGATTTACTGCTTTCCCACACTTACGCAGTCTTTATCTACTAAAACATCACCATATTCCACTGTGAGAGAGGCACAGGTAGACAGAGAGAAAGTCAGCGGGACGTTACACAAGAATATAAGATCCAAATTGGCCTCCCACGCTCTGCCCACCCGAGTCGGTTGGAATGTCTGGCACCTGAAAAGTCCAACGGGTGGTCATGCTCTGCTGGCATCAACCAAGCTTCCTTTTTTTAGAGACTTGAAATTTCGGCCCTTGATATAAGGGACCTGTTTTTGGTTAGATATAATCATTTATCTTTCTGTAATGAAAAAATACATATAACATTTACAGTAGTGGAAACTACCATGTCATTCTCTTTGGAGGAAACTGCTGTATATGTGCCGCAAAATTCAATATGACAGAAAAAAACACCTCAATTTCATGGCATCCATTATGACAATTAGCCACAATAAAAATGTAATATTTGTCATATTTACAGTCTGGCATGTTTTTAAACTGCCTGAGATTAACTCCATTTTTCAGACATCATTAAACAGTCTGCACAAATTCAGGAATAGACAAATTGCATTGAATTACAAGAACTATTTTACCTGCATATTTTACATTTTATGCCTTATCACAAATGCTCGTAAGTAAAGTGTCTCAAAGAGAAAATGGAAGATCATTTTGTGAAGCTGTGCAGAAAAGAGCAATTTGGCTGCCAGTTCTCTCTGAAGCCGTTGGATAAGCTTTTGATCTCCGCAATTGTGAATGTTACTTTCACACTTACAAAACGCAACACAAAGACTTCACCAAAAGCCATAATGTCTGAGTGATGCAGCCTATTGCAACATCGGTCAGCTACAGATGGATGTTATGTCCTCTGCGATCATGCTGAAAGAGATTGGCTTTTTTTCTCCGCACATCATTTTTATTCCATAGTCTTATTATCTATCAGAAGAGGGTTGAGTTGTTGCATAGTCGGCAGCCACTGGGCTAGACCGTGAAAAAAAAGAGAGATATGTAGACATAATGCCAACCATATTATTATTTTTCTCCCATCTCTGTCCGGGAGGAAAAACAGCTGAAGGGCATGAATTGTGTTAAGAATTCCCTTTCAACCTCTCAGCCATACTGGGCCACGCTCCTTCTGAGGATCAGACAGAAGCAGAATCATATAATCGTATTCACAATTACATGCGACATAGTTAGAAACTTAAAAACGCAAGAATACAGCGCAGTGCGTGTTATACAGTAAAGCACTGTGCAAGGACAAATACTCACTTTTATTAATCTTCATTTCATCAGACAATTTAACTTGGTGCTGTACATAATGAGAGATGTTAGGTTAGAGAAGGTTGCCCATTTGTGTTTATTTTTGCTGCAATGCCAAACAGACATTACCTGGTTTTACACTTTCTCTACACAATTCTTTGCCCTCCAAATGATCACTTCTGTGATTATTTCAGTAATCCGCTATGAAAACATAATGTTGCAGCTGGGACAAACTGTCATTAACCTCCCATCTGGGCGTCTAATCAAATCAAGGATGGTATCAATTCAGTTTCATATCAAATGGTTCAATTGTAAATTGAAACTGCAATTCGCATGTCTTCATATGACAGTGCCTTCATTCCTCTCTCTCTCTCTCTCTCTATAAATATATATTTATATGTATATGATCCTGATTGTGAGTGTGAAACCCATTTGAAACCCAGACTCTTGAACTATATCAACATATCTGAAAATATCTTTCCAAAAAGACAAGATAAAGACTTGAGGAAGGATATTGGTAACTCATCAGGTTAGGAGGCCTCCATCTCATCCTACTTATAGCTATCCTTGCCTGTCCTTGTAATTAAACCGAGAAGCAAAGCAGAAAAGCTGAAACTTTTTAAAAACACAATTAATGGAGAAACCTTGCCATTGTGGTTCCAAAGTTATCAAAATTTGCACCCAGTTGCAGGCTTCAGCCCACTGACTTACAGGCATCTGTGTGGTAATACCATATGGTGCTTCCTAATGAGGAGGTTCTAGGTGCTAGGATCAGTATTCCACTCTCACTTCCTCTCCCCACAGGAAGACACCCCCCTCCCCGCTCATAAGGAATTCACTGCACATTGTTGGCCCACTTTGTAAAAGAAAGTCTCCTTGAATCATTGAAGCTGTGAGTTTCTGTTTCAGTCAATCCTCTGTGCTCTGAGGGAAGCTTATTAGCCAAGCTGAGGCATTACAAAAGGATTTAAGTAAGAGAGCAGTGATTGTCCAAAGCCCTCTACTTGGTTTTATTTTTTGCTTAACCCTAACTAAAGTCAGGCACATATCCAGGTGACAAAGAAATTGTAAGAGAGTTTAAACTCTTCAACATTTTCTTGTTAGGATCCTTTTTTAACAAATGTATAGGCTACCTATGCATTTACACACCCACGCACGATGATGCTGAGGTTTGAAAAGATTAACTACAAAGTGATCTATTTGAGGCCATATTAATTTGACATTATATTACACAGGCCTAATATGCTCCTATCAGCAAATGAAAAATAACATTTTCATCCTGTATTCCAAATTGAAATTCAAGTGCCTGTTTTACATGTGCAACACGTATGCTGGGGTATTTCTATTATGGATGGGGTCATTCTTTGTACAATGGGAACTGAAAGGTTAAACACACACACAGTATATATATATATATTGTATATATATATATATATATATATATATATATATATATATATAGTCAGTCAGTTAGTCCTACTGTAAAGCACATTTTGTAACAGTAGAAGAAGCAAACTACATCAATGTGTGGCTAATTTAATATGACTGATATATCAAAAAACCTAAAAATGCTTCCATCATTATCACTACATTTATATTTGATCCAAAAACTCTCTATGTTCCTGTACATACTGTGTATACTTTTGAGTTAAAATTATATAAATCTTTTGGTATTTTTTTAAACAATAAAAAAATATATTAATATTACGCATGAGCTTAATAATTGACAGCTGTCATTGCATGTTTAGGTAAATGATTCTGCTAAAATCAGACCAAAATAGTAATCTCTTGGCTGTTCTTATTAATATGGTGAAACTAAAACAGTTTGTCACCTCTCAGAAAGGGCAGGTGAGCAACATTTCTGTCCATCCCCCCCTCCTCTCATAAATAACCCAGATGAATAAATTACCCTGTTCATTTGACGTTTAACCAGATAATTACGTGGTGCGTTGCAGAGCTGGGAGCTCGGTAGCAGGGCAACTCTCTTCCTGGCTTGCCAATGGGCTGCTAACCCAGCCATGACATTGGGCGCTCCTCATCAATCTTAATGAGGCCGGCATCACCACTGGACTTAACAATGAGACTCACAGACACACGCTCACTCAGAGAGCTGAGTGACACACTCATATAACACATGCATTCTTGAATGAGTGATGGGTATCCAGACACATTTAAAACACAGAAACTGTTTGTTGGTTACTTCTGCATTTGTAGTTACATACACTGAGGAACATTTTTGATCGAGTGAGTGACAATGATAAAGAAATGTGTCTGTAAATTCACATGTGCACACATACAGTATACATGTAGGATTTGATAGTATTCATAGATGAGGAAAGTGTTACTTTTCCTGCTGTTAGTCTATGTTTCCCACATGATGGAATTCATGTAAATTTCTGCCATCGTTACAGGAATGTTATGTTAGTTAAATATATGGACATGATAACTACCTTGCAATTAGCCCTGACACTTTAGAAATCTTTTATCAAAGCACTTGTTTATTTTTGAGTTTTACCTGATTTTGCACCTGGTGCCTACCATGTGCTGAAATCCTGGTTTCGCATCAACATCCTTGACCTATCAACGACACAGCCACATTTTTAGTCGCACCTGCTGTACATTTTTTTGAGTTTGGTCAAGAAACACCAATGCCACAACTCTGTTTGAATCAATAAGAGCAGATGTTCAAACACATGCTCTGTACTGTGGGATGAGTTCTGTTTTCACTGTTAGTTCTATAATCAAACTCTAGACATAAACTCAACCTTGATGAGATTTCT